>NC_044982.1:102881975-103181975 GCF_008728515.1 Papio anubis | reverse complement strand
TCACGTGGCATTATGTCTGTCTCTTCCCTTTGTGTGTTTTCAAGTCAGCTTCCCTTTTTGTGTTTCTGTGTCCATGTTTCCTCTTTGTATAACAACATCAATCTTGTCACTTGATAACCCACCCAACCAACCTCATCATCACTTGGTTAAATCTACAAAGACCCTATTTCCAAAAGAGGTCACATTCTGAAGTACCAGGGTTGGAACTTCACATCTTCTTTTGGGGAGCAAAATTCATCCCATACCAATCCTCGAAAGCTTTTATCTGAATGTTTTGGACATTTCCATGACTTTCATGGGATGAAGCGGGGGTGGGGTGTTCTCATGGGCAGAGGAGCAAGGATGCTGGATGGCGTTTCTCAATACCATATCAGCTGAGGCATGGGCTAGTGCTTGTGCAATGAATGCAAGAAAGAAAAAGGGAGGATGAAAGAATGAATGAACACATTCTGTGGTGTGCTGTTCTCTGGAGATCTCCTGATGACTTCAGCTTCAAGGCTCAGTGCCCTAATCCTGCCTGGAAAGATTGTCTCCAGATGCTTTGGATACAATGTTGCCAGACTGGACTCTCTTGACATTACAACTGGGAGCCAGACAGACCTGTTTGTTCAAATCCTGGCTCTACTATCTTACTATTATAAAATATAGGTCAGATTCCTCAACCTCCAGGAATCTCAGTCTTTCTTTGTTGAAGATAAGAACAGCAATAATAATCTTTTTTTTTTTTTTTTTTTTTTTGGCAGGGTCTGGCTCTGTCACCCAGGCGGGAGTGCTGTGGCACAATCACGCCTTGACCTTCTGGGCTCAAGTGATCCTCCTGCCTCATTTTTTGAATTTTTGTACAGATGAGGTCTCATTGTCTTGCTCAGGCTTGTTCAAATTGTCCTCCTATCTTGGCCTCCCAAAAGTGCTGGGATTACAGGCGTGAGCCACTGTGCCAGGCCAGGAATAATAATCTCACAGAATCATTAAGCACTAAATGTGATTATATATAATGCACATGGCTCTGGGCTGATGGATAGTAAATGCCCAGTAATGATCAGTTTATTTTTATCGTCACATCTGGCTTTGTCTTGTCCATGGCTGCCCTGCCCTAGTTGGTTGATTTTGTTTGGTTCCTTCCTTGCTTCCTCTTCCTTCCAGCTGTGGCAGTTTATCAGGCTGTGCCTTGGCTCCTCCCAGAACTAAGGTTGCCCAGTCCCAGGTTAGGTACAAATGCCAGGAAGTCTGCCTTCTGGGCTAAATCTTCAATTAGGTGGCTCTATGGACTAACCCGTGTGTCTTTTCTATGCCCTAAGTTTCTTCATTTGTAAAATAAAAAGTTTGTTGGCCTAGTACTGTATTTGGTTCCCATTAGTCTATATAGTTTTGTGTCCCTATAAAGATAATAACAATTATTAATGAGTATAGGAAACGTTTTTGTTTTTGGTTGTTACTGGCGCTGAAATAGTGTTAAAGACCTGGAGTGAAGAGCAATATAAGAAATTGAGGGGGCCAGATCACCTGAGGTCAGGAGTTCAAGACCAGCCTGGTCAACATGGTGAAACCTCATCTCTATAAAAATACAAAAATTAGCTGGGCATGATGGCAGGTGCCTGTAATCCCAGCTACTCTAGAGGCTGAGGCAGGAGAATCTCTTGAATACGGGAGGCGGAGGTTGCAGTAAGCCGAGATCGTACCATTGCATCCCAGCCTGGCTGACAGGGTGAGACTCTGTCCCCCACCCCTGACAAAAAAAAAAAAAATCATAGATTAGAGCATACTGCAGAGGAAAGGGAGCTAACAGTGCCTGAGACACTGTTATGTTTCATGCGCTTTGTTGTATGCTGTGTGATATGGTTTGGCTGTGCCCTCACCCAAATCTCATCTTGAATTGTAACTCCTATAATCCCCACGTGACATGGGAGGGATCCAGTGAGAGGTAATTGAATCATTGGGGCAGGTTTTTTTCTGTGCTGTTCTCATGATAGTCTCATGAGAGCTAATATTTTTGTAAAGGGGAGTTCCCCTGTACATGCTCTCTTGCCTACTGCCATGTAAGACGTGCCTTTGCTTCTCTGCCTTCTGCCATGATTGTGAGGCCTTCCCAGTCATGAGGACTTCCCAGTCAATTAAACTTCTTTTTCTTTATAAATTACACAATCTTGGGTATTTCTTCATAGCGGAATGAGAACAGACTAATGCACCATGTGTACAATAGCATGTCACATACACGCCGAAACCTCCAAGGAAGGAAGTGTAACTCCCATTATGAGGGCAGGAAACTGAGGTCTAGAGAAGGTACATAGCCCACAGAAGGTTTCAGTCCTGGTGAGTGGGAAAGCCAGCATTTGAACCTGGGATATCTGACATTCAGGTCTCTCTGGAAGAGCTGCTGGATCCCAAAAGAACTGAGAACAGCCACATGCTTGCTATGCACAAGGTGGGAGCTGCCTTGGGCTTGAGCAATGCCCTGTTGAAAAAAGTTCTTGTGGAAGCAACAGGCCATGACTAAACAGCCACAGACCCTCTGGCCTGCCAAGCAAGCCTGCATGGGAAAACGAGCTTTTAAGAAGATAATGAACTGGGCCTTGCAGGGGAGTTAGCAGGCAACTGGCGGAAAATGTCCTTGTGCAGATTTAGTGTCAGCTTCAGTGCCCCTTGCAGCGTGTTTCTTCTGGTGAGGCAACAGCCTCACATTCAGGAAGAAATATCCATTTGCCTCCAGCCCAGAACCCTGGGAGTAATTATGGCCATTCAGTGAGGTTCCCAGGCTATTTTCCTTTAAGTATTTATACCAAGCAGGTGCTTGTTGCTCATGAACTCCCTTTCTCTCAAAAGAGCATTAAAATGGAACACTTCTACACTGTGGATGGGAAGGTAAACCACTACAGCTGCTATGGAAAACAGTGTGGAGATTCCTTAAAGAACTAAAAGTAGAACTACCATTTGATTCAGCAATCCCACTACTGGATATCTACCTAGAGGAAAAGAATCATTATTCAAAAAGGACACTTGCACACGCATGTTTATAGTAGCACAATTCACAATAGCAAAATCGTGGAACCAATCCAAATGCCCATCAACGAGTGGATAAAGAAACTATGTATGATGGAATAGTACTCAGCCATAAAAAGGAATGAATTACCAGCATTTGCAATGACCTGGATGAGATTAGAGACTATTATTCTAAGTGAAGTACCTCAGGAATGGCAAACCAAACATTGTATGTTCTCACTGATATGTGGAGGCTAAACTATGAGGACACAAAGACATAAGAATGATACAATAGACATTGGGGACTTGGGGGGAAGAGTAGAAGGGGGTGTGGGATAAAAGACAAATATGGTGCAGTGTGTACTGCTTGGGTGATGGGTGCACCAGGATCTCACAGATCTCCACTAAAGAACTTACTTATGTGACCAAATACCACCTGTACCCCAGTAAATTATGAAAAAATAAAATAAATAGAACTTCACTCTTTTCAGTTGAAATCCTAAGACAGTAAGGGCCAACTATTCCTACACTGCAGACTGAAATGCTAGAGGACTTGAAAATGTGGTTGAAAACTGTTTTTAGAACCCTAAACCTTTGTCCACTGGAGGGTATTAAAAGGCCAATAAAGAGCAGACATAAAAATTGCAACAGTGGAGATGGGCAGTTGGAAGCTGGAGAATTTCTTTGGAAAGAGCTGCGCTGTGATCCTTGTCCTTGATGGAAGGAGGAGCAAAGGATACTTTCTGATCCTAAGTCTATTGAGAATGGGAGTATTAATGGGAATACTCGCAGATCTTGGTATGCCTCCTCTGGTTCTTGAAACCCACAGTGGACTGATACTTATCTTATCCTGGGGAATCTGCAGAGCTAAAGGCTGTGGCTGGAGCTGCCTGCAGGTGACCCAGTGCAACAGAAGCTGCCTTTGGGAAGTCATTCCTCTCTCAATGACTGAGGTCAGAGAAGAGTATTTCCTGTGGATGAGAGAGCGAGAGCATACTGATAAAGGGTTTTTACCCAGAGAGGTGAGAAGACCTTGGAAGAAAGTCTGAAGATATCCCATGGTGATGCTCAGGAGTCAAGGGAAGAATTGTAAGTGACTAGCCAGAAGATGCATTTGCCCACATCAAGGGCACTGGAGCATCTTTAAGCAGGACCTTTATGATAACTTATATGGGTTTGGAGCTTACTAAAGACCAGACGTTGTTCTAACACTCATTTAATCCTGACCACAATGCTATGAAGCAGGCGCTATTATCACCTCCATTTTATAGATGGGGAGACTGAGGCATAGGTCATGTGACTTGCCCAAGGTCACACAGGTAGACAGAAAGTGGCAGAGCTGGGGTTCTAACCCTGGTAGACTGGCTCAGAATTCATACTTCTTTTAATCAATGCACCACTAGCAGCAAAGCTATTACACAGTTCTGTGAAGGAAAGGTGTTCAATGTCTCTCCCAGAACTCTGCTAAGGAAGCCAGGATTCTGGAAAAACTCATCCAGGCCCCACTCTTCTCTCAGAATCCACCCAGAGGCAGTGCACTGAGTCCCTGACTTGCCCTTCACTTGGCAACAACTCCCCTATCCTCTCGGTGCGTTTTCCCAAAGGCCTGTGCTGGGAAGGCTATCATCCTTCCTCCTGGCCAATCCCAGACTCAGGTGTCTGGAGACCTTGGCCCAAGTCCCAAATGCTTCTTCATAGGCCCCTCCAACCATTGCAAACAGGAGTACTGGCATAAGCCCACTCCCAGAAACAGCCTCTGGGCATTTTTTTTTTTTTTTTTTTGAGACAGAGTCTTGCTCTGTCACTCAGGCTGGAGTTCAGTGGCGCAATCTTGGCTCACTGCAACCTCCACCTCCTGGGTTCAAGCGATTCTCCTGCCTCAGCCTCCCAAGTAGCTGGGATTATAGGTGCATGCCACTACGCCTGACTAGTTTTTGTATTTTTAGTGGAGATGAGGTTTCATTCACTATACTGGCCAGGCTGGTCTTGGCACTCCTAACCCCGAGTGATCCACTCACCTCGGCCTCCCAAAGTGCTAGGATTACAGGGGTGAGCCACTGCACCCGGCCGCTGGGCATTCTTTAGTTTCCTGAGGGAAAAGTTACAGGTTCAAGGATAATGCTTTTTGTTGGAAAAGTTAGCTGGAGAGGCTCTTAGGATCTTGTTATCGATTTTTTTTCCATTGAGCCCTCTACAACTTGAGGCAAGAGACAGCTGTGGTGTAGGGGGAAGACCTCAGACCTGGAGTGAGATGACCTGGGAGGTCCTGCTCAACCTACCTGTTTCTGGACTTTGTACCTGGGAGAATAAGCTTTTCAAGTGTAGGCAGAAATATTCCTTGTCTCCCACTTCCCTGGCCCCCACCATGCTATGTGATGCTCTCTTGCTGTTAGAGATCCTTTGAAAAAGGAGGCCCTTAATGAAAATATTTTTTGAGAAGATGTAAAACTTTAAAAAGTATATATATATACACATATAGGTACACACATATACACATATACAAAATAAACAAATATTTGTATATCAAAATTTGTATTTGTGTATATTTGCATGTGTGTATATATGTATATATGTCTATATTCACTCTATTACCTTGCAGGATAGTAGAGAAATAGAGAATTTAAAGCCATGAAGGGCTCTAGAGATTGTATTCCAACCTCCTGATTTAATAAGTTAAAAAACCAGAGCTGAGAGATGCTAAGTGATTTGTCCAGCATTGCACAACCAGGTAGTGGTGGAGCTGGACTGGCCCCAGGTCTCCTGACTCCCCCCCACTCATGGCAGCTTCCATTTCCTGAGCACTGAGTGTGTGCCTGGCATGGTGCTAGGCACTTCTCTCACATTGCCTTGGTCAGCTTCTGTTTTAGAGGTAAGGATACTGAGGTGCAGAATGGTTAAGGGACCTAGTCACACAATAGTCCTTGGTAGAATGTTTAGGTTTTTCTAATTCTAAAGTCAGCTCTTCTCTAGGATATGCAAAGTTACCCCTTGTGTGCCAGCCCAGTTCCAATTGGTTGGTAGTGGCTGCATGGAGTGCTTTGGGGACTGGGCTGAATTGAAGATAGGCTTCAGTCTCTTTGAGCCTGATCTGTAGCAGGTTCACCTGACTCCTAATAGGGAGCCCCGTGGAGATCTCAATGAAAAGCATGAGTTGCTTACCAGAGCCTTTCCTTCTCAATGAACTCTGAACTCCAACTTTTGTCCTTTGAAGCCCTTAATATGCCTAAGTTTTGTTCGGTCTTTTGGTCTCCTGTCATTGCACTGTAATTGGCAAATGCCTTGAGCAAGAAGTAGTCTCAAATGATGACTCACCTCTGTGCATCTCTTCCCTCTTGGCTCTTGGTCCCTCAAGTCCTTACTGCCTCAGCAGCTCTCTGATGCCTTCAACAGATCTTTTACACATCTTTTGTTCAGTTACTCTAGTTGTTTCCAGCAGGATGTTCAGTATGCTGTGTAATGATCTACATTTACCAGAAGCAGAAATTCCCTCTATTAGGATGTAAAGTAAATCAAACCTGGAATTTCAACATTAACTTAAGTTATTGAGAAATTAACCTCTCCCTAGATGCTCTTCCTCAAACTAGGCTGTGCCTCTGAAACTTCTCCTGATTGCAGCCAGATTACACTGGCAGCTCAGTGATGGAGTTTGCAACAGCTAGCATTCTCTTTACATAAAGGAAGATGAGCACAATTTCTCTAGTGTTGGGCCTTCTAGCCCAGCAGCACTGGAGGAGTTTTGCAATGCAGTCTCCAGGCAGAGCTGGCTATCTAAGGGAGTGATTGCATCTCCTGTCATGAAGCTTTAGATCCCTGATTCATAGCGAGATGCCCAATGGCCACAGCAAGGCTCAGATAAAGCCCATAAAGTTCCAAATTGGGTAAAGGATCAGGCAGACTGGAATGGTGTATGAGCAGCTCTGAGGATGATAAATATGTGCCCCCATCTTTCCATTGTCACCTTGGCAAATCTTCCAAAAAATAGACAATGCAAGAGGGGCAACTGCTAGCTTTGGGCTGCACTCCTATTTCTCAAACAGTTGGCTCTAAATGGTCTTCATAGGTAATGATGTAGAAGAAATGAAATGGTGACAAAAATACACCTATTTGCCAAGAGCTTGCACAGTATTTATGGTCCAGATACACCATTTAGTACCATATTTGGAAAATGATGGATATTTTAGCAATACCAAGTGCTTTGTTTTGTTTTGCAGAACCTGGTGGCAGGTAGAGAGGGCATAGCCCTGCAATTTGGAGGGTAATAGTGGCTCCCCTCTTGGAGTAGCCAAAGGCAATAGCCTGCTGGGTTGTAGCCCTCACTTGTTCATCTTGTGACTTTGCATCTTTGTAATTCTACTTCCCTCCCACACCCTTTTCCTTCCATGGGGCATTCTTAGTGTAGTCGCTGCAGGAAAAAAAACAACAAAAAAAACCAGGAATGCAAGCTGTGAGATGTTATCTGGGCATAGTGAAGTTAAAGGAGTGCAGATTACAGTTAAGTTGATGGGCAGCAGGCAAACAGGAGAAAGGCCACGGCCATTGTAAAGCCCTACCTGACTGGGTTGAAGCCCAGCTTGGTGACTATCCTGTCCTTGACCTATTACTTAACCTTTGAGTCTCTCCTTCATCATCTGTAACAGGAGGACGCTTATGCAGACGTGGCAGCTTTGCGTGAGAATGAAATAAGACACTGCTGGTGAAAGATAATGCATCTAGCACTCTGGCTTCTCAATTTCTCCACCTTCTAATCAGAACCAGTGTTTCATTACACTGAATCTGAGCTGCCCCTGCCTTGGATACACCCTTGATTTGTTACCACCAGAGAGGGCACCTAATTAGAAATTTAATTTGAAACACCTCATTCTCCAGACATTCTTCCAACTCTTCTGGTTTGCTCAGGGCCCTGGCAACCATGATTCTTCAACTGGTTCAGGACCTCCCGTCCACATGGTCTCTATCCTGGATGAGAGAAACAAAGTGGACTTCTGCTTCCATGCTTGTCCCCCCACTGTCTACCTTCAAGAAGCAGGCAGAACAATCTTCTAAAAATGTAAATCAGATCATGTTCTTCCTTGCTTTTGAAGCCGTTTAATGTTTTCCTGATTGTTACCCAATCCAACAAATGACCAACCCATAAATACACGAGAGCACCTACTATGTGCCAGCTGCCATGGGTGATGCCAGTGAACAGGACACATGCAAAGTCCACCCTCAGCTCCTCCTTGTACCAAGATGGAAAATTGTCACCCCCTGTTTACATCATCCCTTTACCACATGGTCGAGTCTCTGCTGTCATCTCTGCTTGCCAATCCCTGTGTCCTTATACTCCAACAAAAACCTTTTGTTGAAAACCCACTGTGTGTAGGAACTCTCAGTTAATCTTTATGAAGTAGAAATGTTTTTTTCCCTTCTCAGATGATGGAAGTTAGCTTCAAGTTAAAGAACTTGCCCAAGATCACACAGCTGACGTGTGATCACACCAGGAACTGACCAGGAAGCCAGCACCTTGACCGGTATGTTTCTTTCATGTTCTCCTACCTGGGTAGCTCTAGAGCTATGGCTTAGCTTTGTGTTTACCCATGAGGACAGCACTATTACACGTAATAAATTCTATTGTATAACACAGGGCATTAAGACCTTGAGGACATCCTGACCCCCAACACAACTTCTTTGTAGAAAATCTTAGGCTATTTCCAAGGCAAAACTCACTTTCTAAGTTTTCTAATTTTCTTATCTCTTGCAAGTACCCTTGCTTTAGGCTTTTGGTTTTGTGGCCTCTTTCTTCTCACTCTCATGAACAATTTCTGGGTCCAAGAGACCTATGACATAGGTGAGGTATTATTATTTTCATTTAGATGAAGAAGACAAGTAGGCCAAGAGTTTAATTTACTTGCTCACATACAGGAGAAATAAAACAAGGATTTGAGCCTAGCACTTCTACTCAAAATATTCTATTCATTATTTCTTGTTGCCATCTCGCTGCCACTTCTGCTTATAAACTCCAGCAGGAAAGTCTAATAGGCTTCAACTTATGGGCTAAAACTAGCTGATTTTGGTAGTTTGAGTTCTGTGTTGAGAAGGACTCTGAGGATGCATTTAGACTCAAGTAGAGTGAGTGTCCTGATTGATTAGGGACGTTTGCTAAATGTGGAGAGGGAAGTCTTGGGCTAAGCATTTGCTGCTCCCAAATTTCTATATGATCTCTTAGGTGACATAAAGTGGAAGTGTCTTAGCAGTTTTGTACTGCTGTAACAGAATATCATAGACTGGGCAATCTATAACAAATTTATTTCTTATAGTTCTGGAGGCTGGAAAGTCCAAGATGAAGGAATCAGCATCTGGCAAGGACCTTCTTGCTCATCAGAATACGGTGGAGGGCATCATATGGTGGAAGGGCAAAGAGAGAGTGAGAGAGCAAGAGGAGGCTGAACTTACCCTTTTATAATAGCACCAATCCCACCTGTGAAAGTGGAGCCCTCATGGCCTAATTACCTCATAAAGGTCTCACCTCTTAATACTGTTACAATGACAATTAAATTTCAACATGAGTTATGGAGGAGGCACATTTAAGCCACAGCAGGAAGCATCTATCACTGACTTGGGTGAAGTAGGAAGCTCATAAAGTGTTTATGAAATATTTCTTGACTTCACAGGGCCTTCAGAACTGTGAGAAGATAAATGTCTGTTTTTTAAGCCCCCCAAGTCTATGATATTTTGTTACAGCAGCCCAAGTTGACTGACATATGGATATAATTTTTTAAAAGTAACTTTGGTGTATTTTGAGAAAAATTACATTTCCCATATTAATTCCTTTAGCACCTACAACATATTTTGCTATAAATTTTCTCTTCACAAGATAACCACAACGTTTAAAATATGAATTCAGAGCTTTGTAATTGCAAGGCATGAAATTTCAGGTGCTGCCTTGACATCTTTGAGTCTCAGAGGGCCCCAAAGATCTCACCTGAGTTTCTCTGCTCTCAACAAACATACCCCTATCCAGATAATTCCCTTCTCAGCTGTACCCCACCTGCTCCTCAGCCTAGTGGTTTCACCTCCCTGCCAGCCCAAGGAGTTGCTCAGACAAAACAACCACATCTTCCTGTGGGAACCAATGGTCACCTCACGCTCACTACAAGGCCTGCTCCTACAGACCCTGGGTGTTCACTCTGTTGCTGAGCACAAACCTGCTGGGGGCCCTGCCCCATGCAGTGTCCACTTTTCCCAGGCAGTGAGTCTGTGATGATTAAATTGCTGCTAGTCTCATGGATCCAGTGTTGGATGCTGTGGGTTCGGCTACCTTGTACTATTTTATGGTGGGGGATTTCTCCTTCACAAACAAGGTGGACAGGAAGTAATCAGAAGAGGGACTCAGCAGATTTTGTGGTTTGATAATAGAATTTTAAGGTGATTTACTGTTCTCACTGGTCACCTTTCTTCAACACTTTGCTGTTATGTTGTGCATGACCCCACTTGCAGATAATATTAAAAGGCTGAATTTGTGGCCCTCTTGAACATGGGGACCATACAAATGAACCTTAGGAGGAGGAGTTTTTAATCATTTTGTATTCTCCTATCCTTTCCAGAGAGCCAAAAAATCCCTAAAACAGACTTGCCAGAGATTGGGATGATAACTCCTGAGGATAAGGGAGAAAGTCCTTCATGGTGGAAGGAATGTCATTGGTAGAGAGAAATTAGTACATTCTCTGTTCAGTACCCAGATATGATTCGGGGACTGGCGTTAGTGTTTCCAGTTCAGTGTTCTCTTTACAGCGAGTCGTGGTCCTTGTGAATACAGAGAGTCTATCCTGTGAACCAGGGCAGGGCTCAGAGAACTAAAGAGGATTGTCTACTTTTATCACTTGCACTAAGTTCTTGTCTTTCCAGCCCCTCAAGTAGGATAGATGGTGTGTGTGTGTGTGTGTGTGTGTGTGTGTGTGTGTGTGTGTGTAGAGAGAGATTTTAAGGGATTGAGTCAGGCAATTATGGAGACTGGCAAGTTCAAAATTGGCAGGGCAGGCCATCAAGAGATGAGGGAAGAGCTGATGTTGCAGTTTAATTCCTAAGGTCTGTTGGCAGAATTCCTTCTTGCCTGGGGGAGGTCAGTCTTTGCTTTATTCAGTTCTTCAACTGATTGAATGAGGCCCACCCATATGAAAGGGGGCAATCTGCTTTACTCAAAGTCCACCAATTTAAATTTTTATTTCATCCAAAAATAAGCCCCCCCGATAGAAACATCCAGAATATTTGACCAAATATCTGGGCACCGTGGGCCAGCCAGCTTGACACATGACTTTAGCCATCATGGTCTCCACACTGGACTGCTAGGCATGGCTAAAGAGTGTGACACCTCATGGCTGCCTGGATTCACTTTGTTTATTTATTTTTGAGACAAATTCTCACTCTGTTGCCCAGGTTGGAGGGCAGTGGTGTGATCTCGGCACACTGCAACCTCTGCCTCCTGGGTTCAAGCAATTCTCCCTGCCTCAGCCTCCCAAGTAGCTGGGATTACAGGTGCCTGCCACCACACCTGGCTAATTTTTTGTATTTGTAGTAGAGATGGGGTTTTGCCATGTTGGCCAGTCTGGTCTCAAACTCCTGACCTGAGGTGATCTGCCCGCCTCGGCCTCCTAAAGTGCTGGGATTACAGGAGTGAGCCACCATGCCCATCCTGGATTCACTTTAAATGCAAAATCTTACAATGGCTTCTATGCCCTGAGAGGAATGTTGCACCTCAGACACTCTTCCTAAACTGTCCAAGCTCCTTCCTCTGATGTCTTTCTCTTCCAAGGTGCGCACTTTGAATGTCCCTGAGAATGCAGAGACCCAGAGGTGGACCGGCCCTCTCCACTGCCAGCCTAAGTACCTGCCTGTGTTGGGACTGACCCCTTACTCTTCCAGGTGGTTGCAATGAAGGAAGGGTCCCTCCTCCTATCAAGGGATGTCTCCCAATAAGGACTCTGGGCCTCTTTCCCTTCCTACTCCTCAAGAGTTCACTCCTTCTGTTAGTTCCTTTCTCTCCTTCATCATTAATCTCTCTCTGCACAATCACTCTCACCAGTATACACACGTGCACCAGGTTCCTGATCTTAAAATGGCCCCACTGGAAGCCTCGTTCCCCTCCAGTTAGCACCCCATTTCTGTGCTCCCCAACAACCAAACTTCTTGAAAAGCTTCTGTGTTCAGGTCATCTTCACTCATCAACAGCTCCACTCTGGTTTCTGCCTTTAATCACGTCCCTAAGACACTTGCCAGTCTCCAGCAAGCCCCATCTCCTCCAGTGGGGGGCCTCCATAGCACCCCACGTGGCTGGCCCTGCTCTCCCTCCAGAAACTTTCTGCTCTGGGGGCTTTTGGTCTACCTTAGTTTCCCTCCAACCTCATTGGCGGCTCCTCCTCTGTCACCGTTGCTGTCTTCTGTACTTGACCTCTGAGTTCTGGGAATTTCATGGGGCTTGGCCCTGGATCTCATATCTGTCTCCTCACTGTTTTCTAAGGTGGCATCCTTCCTCCTTCTACACCTAAGTATCATCTTTCAAAAGAGTCCCCAAAGTGTGTCTCTGGCCAGAATCTCTCCTTTGAGCCTCAGATGCACATCCCTTGAGATTTTCACTCAATTATCATACATTTGCCACCTGACGTGTCTCTACCCTGGTTTCTTTAAAACCTGCCCCCATGCCCTCTCTCCCTCACTTCATAAACGGCACCACCATCTACTCAGTCATTTGAGTCAAAATTATGTGGGCTGCTATGATTCCTCTGCTTTCTTCATTACAGCATTGATCACACAGATCAATGCTATCCATCTTGCTTCGCCTCCACCCCAACCACCTTAGTCTTTGAAACCTTCCCAGGAGGAGTCCTGCAAAGCCACTGCTCTCCTGGATTCCACTTCTACCCTCCTACAGTCCATATTAAACACAGCAATAACGTAGGTATATATCGTAATAATAATGTATATGATCATGTCACCCTTCTGCTAGGCCTTTTTATGGTTTCCCATTGCATGTATAATAACATTCAACTCACTTAT
This sequence comes from Papio anubis, assembly GCF_008728515.1. Classification (NCBI taxonomy): domain Eukaryota; kingdom Metazoa; phylum Chordata; class Mammalia; order Primates; family Cercopithecidae; genus Papio; species Papio anubis. The sequence continues at coordinate 103,168,970 of NC_044982.1, read as the reverse complement.
CCCAGCATGGGCTGGTCCTAGTCTGCCTCTTTCTGCTGCCCTAACCTTTGCTTCCTATGCTACAGCCACACTGGCCTTGTTTCCAGTCTGGGAATGCAACACTCTAACCCCCTCCCAGCTCAGACTTTCTCATGCTCTCCCCTCTTCCTGGAAGGCTCATTCATCAATTCTTCAAACAAGTGGCTCTTTCTCATACTGTAAATTTCAATTTAATTGTTATCTCTGCACCTGAAGTGGGTCCTACTTCATGTACTCCTCCTTTTGGCCCTCTAGAAGATTTTTTGTTGTAGCACCACGTTTTGTAATTATATACATTCTTTTTTTGGGGGGTCCAATCCTCCTCTAAAATGTGTGACAACAAGGCTCTGTCCTTCTTTTGTCCCTAGTATCCAGCACAGCACCTGGCACAAAGTGGGTGCTCATTAAACATATGCAAATGGAGTTAGCGATCATCATATAACATGTCCTTAAGGAGCTTGCAATCTAGTCCAGTAATGGGATGGTGGGAGGATTTGGTAGGAAGTGTATTTTTCTCCAGGCTCTGTCCTCATGGGCTGTGTGACCTGAGACAAACTACTTCCTCTTTCTGGGCCTCAGCCTCCATGTGAATGGCAGGACTTTGAACAACAGCCATCCTACAGAGCTGAGCAAATCACAAGGGGGGAACGAGCTGTCAAGCTGGGGCAGAGCCCAAACTTGGATGTGTCATTGACCTCCTCGGAATAATAGCACCTGAGGAGTGACACATTGACTTCACTGGAGCTACAATGTTCTTAGAACATCATATTGAGAAGACCTGTGCATCCCCCCATACGGTCATCTGTTTTCCTCATCATGTGCACGGAGAACACTTTCTTAATGTTGTTGAAAATTACCAAGACAATCTTTGTGATCTCTTGGGACTGACACAAAGATTAGTGATCATCTAATTATCCACAGTGGTAATTGGTAAAAAACCTTCCTAGGATTCTGGGCATTAAATCCAAATGGGCCAAGCTGCTCATATTTGTAAAAAAACACTCCTCTTCAATCATCACTAATCACAGGGCACATAAAACGAATGGAAAGTTTTAGTGACAAGAGACAGGAAAAGCCAGAAGGATGCCAAATAATCTCGTTGCCTGGAGAAATGGAAGGATAATCCTCAGAAGTCTCTAAGGGAGGGAATTAGGAATCAGGGAGAAAGATACTTTGAGTGCTAAAGCAAATGATTTTAATTGAACCCTTAACTTCAGATATTATTTCTGCTAGAGCTTATGCTAAAGCAAGACGTAAAGCACATTTTAAAAAGTTACATAAGAGGTAAGCTTCTTTTCAGTTCTTTTGGGGGGTGCCATCCAGAATGAAAGGGGTCAGGGAGAGAAGGGATTGCAAAGGGTAGGAGAAGGGTGTGTATTTGCTGAAAAACAATGGGATCAAATAGCCACAAAAACTTTTCCCTGAGAACCCCAACCTAAGGCTAAATGTGCGGTCACACCTATGGTATAAAACAGGGTTCCTCTGGATTGCCTTCCTCTGCTCACTGGGGAATTCAGCCCCATTTAGACTCCTTTCAAATGGTCAAAGGAGTCCTGGGATATCCACATTTACCCTGGAAAGTTATTTGCTTGATAACCTGAGAGGCCTAGCATTCTCCTCTTCTCTTGCTGATGCACTTTGTAGGGATGAACCTCGTCACTATTCACACCAAAAGAGACCTCTCTGCTGCTGCTTTTCACAGAAATACAAACAAAACAATTCCATCTGCTTTATAAAATCCTTTATTGCAGGCCTCGTGTTTGATGACTCAGGCCTCAGCGGGTCTGGGCCATGGGACCTTTCGAGTGGCCGATACAGGAACATTTTGAATTATTTCTGTCTTCGCCCTCAACATGGCCTGTGTGCCTGCTTGCTGTCCCTTCCCACGGTGAGTTCCTCCTAGGGGGCTCCTCAGCCCCTCAGGTACATCTGGAGCTGCCTCCTCCACCGGTTCCACAGACCTTCCAAGTCCTATTTGAAGCTCAAGTTTAGCTTCAGTTCAAGCTGAGCCCCTCTCATGGCACAATTTGTTTTTCCATTTCATCCTTTCTAAGGGTGCTTGAAAACTTTATTGAGCAATAAGCAGCAGTGCAGGTATGGAGTGAGCAGAAGCAGCTGTTGTTACCTTTGCCAGAGCTTATGTGCTTGCAGGCTGACTTTAGAGCTGATCTGAAGGGCCAACTACAGCCAGGATCTGGGACAGCATTTCCTGCTTTCTCTTCACTGATACTCGAGTGCTGAGTTGGAAAGACCCCAAAGAGGAGGAAGGAAATTGGAAGAAGGAAGTAAGAGTGTTTATGTAACATTTAAAAGACTCCCAGGTTCTGAAAGGCCAGTCCTTCCTTTCTGGATGCTCACTTTGGAGTAGCACCACATCTCAATTCTGTCAGTCCTTTAGGCCAGGCACACATGGACCTGGGCAAATGGTAACAGGGCCTTTCTTGTTTCAGGGGTGTCACTGAGCTAAGTGACTAGACCACTGAAAAAAAAGGAACATATTTTTCCCTTTGTACAAACAATCGTAGAAACTCTCCAGACATTTAGCGTTCCTCCACTGCTTGCATAATATGTGACAGCTTCCCAGCCTGGCTTCCAATTCTACAGTATTTGGCTTGTCTCACTTCTCTGGGGTTTTCCTTTTCATACTCTCTCATTCTGCGCACATGGTACCCAGAAAAGTGTAGTGTGCCTCCCCACCTCTGTTCCGTTTATAATTACTCTCTTGTGCTTCCTTCATAGAATAACTGTCTCCCTCCCACCCCATCTGTTAAAATCCTACTTCTCCAGCGAGTGCCCCAGCTTAAGATCTTCCACCATCAAAGCCCACCTCCAGCCAGCCAGAAGGAGCCCCTCAGGTGTCTGTGTGTCCCGCCCCCACACCCCTCCTGCCCCCACCGGCCCTGGCACTCTGGTCCTTTCATCATGAAACTTATTTCCATAGGTCATGGTTATTAGTAAATATGTCTTGTCTTACTTTCTACTTGTAAAGTCCTTGAAAATAGCTATTGATCTTATTTGTATTTTTTCCCAGAGTATCTGGCACATTGTTCTGCTTATAGTAGGTGCTTGAAACGTATCTATTTAGTTGAATTGTTTTGTCCCAGCTGTGAAAACTCATTGCATAATGAATCAGGAGGCCTGAACCATGTAGTGCATCTGAATTTGCATTGTCCTAAGGCAAGACCAAATTAGGGTGGCGACTCAGATTTCTAGGGGCAATTCATACACAAAATGAGTCTGGTTTGTTACAGTCACTTGGAGTTAGTATTTGATCTAATCCTTAAACATTTTTTTTTTGATATAGATCAGAGAAACAGTAGAGAAGTGAAAAAAAGAAAACTTTAAGACATGTTTCAATTATTAATAAGAATATGTGGGTTTTGAATAATACAGTCCCAAGTGGAATGGAATGTTCATTATTTATTGAATCAATCAATAGGCATGCATTGGACACATATTTGAGCACCTACTCTGTGCTGTGTCCTCTGCACGGAGGATGTAAGGGTAACTGATGTGGGAATAGTCCTGACCTCACAGGGCTCGCTATGGACCACCTATGACGTACTAGGTACCTGTTGCCCCTGGGCATATGAGGATGAATAAAGCATGTTCCAGTACCTTGGCCCTCACTATCTGGGTTGTAGGGGAGATACACATGAGTTAATGCATGATTTCACTGCCGTGAGATAGGGCTAGGAAGAGAAGTGAGCACCTGGTGAAGTGAGGGTGCCAAGGAGAGGAAATGAACCCAGACAGAGGAGGGTCAGGCAGCTGCTCTAGACCCAGAAGGACAGCTCTGCAGGCCGAGTTAGAAGGAACTAGACAGCCTGGGGAAGAGAAGCAAAAACGCAGATACAGCTTACAAATCAGACACACCTGCTCCAAATCCCAACTTTGCTAGTAACTGGTAGCGATGACCATGGCTATTTTATCAACAATAGCATGCTGGGGAGTATGAGTGAGTGGGCCATGTTTGGGAGTCCAGTTTGGCGCAGCTGAGTGGAGAGTGGGAGGGACTGGGTTGGAGACGGTGCTGGAGGAATGCAATACAGCTATTTTAACACTCTGCCTCGTTCCTGTTTTATGTGTTGGACATCCGTGTTTTTGGCCACATCATTTTCCATAGCATAGAAGCAATGCTGGGGAAGGTGAAGCATCCCTTGAAGGGCCCAGAACCGAGACACTCTTGAGCCCCTGAGCTCCCAGTAGCTGTGACCTTGAGGAATAGTTGCCTCCCAGACCCTGGAGGAGGCATCTATGTAAAACATACCTGTCACCCTTCCTCTTTGTTCTGGGACAAACAAAGGAGTGATTGGTACTTGGCTTTCCATCATTGTCTTTCAGAGACTGTGATGCCACACGCAGGGGTGAACCCACTTCATTGCCCTTCAGCTGTTTTGTCTTGGCTGCCAACCTGGCTTTTGTTTCTTACTAATTTCAGGAGAACTAGGTTCAGTATCACCCCAGCCTCTCCTCTCTCTCATCTCCCATAGTTTACAGGTTTCTCCTATTTTTCATATCTGAAATCTCCTGGTGCCATCTGTGTCCTGGGGAGAGGCAAGTGGCATTGGAAAGTCAGTGCAGCCTAGAAGTAGTGAAGCTCCAAATGAATCCCGTGGGCTGATCTGAGATCCCCCGAGACTTCAGGAGGCCAATGGGAGAGGGAGAAGGAAGGGGATGCTATTTGGTCCTGGTCATTGTCACAAAGGGTTTCACATTTAGACTTTTGATATGATCCCCAACAGAGACTGTACATATAATACTTTCTTTGTGATGAGAGTATTAGACATTTGTTACCCTAGTTTTAATCTTTTAGGAGCTTGCCTTGTCTCTGCTCCCCTCCAAATGAAAGAGGCCCAAGTCTTTCCCAACCTCTTGATGGTTTGTTTAGGCTCACAGGTGGGTCTGATGGGTCTAAGGCCTGGCCAGGTGAGTGGTCACATCAGTACTCAGGTGAAACATCCGAAGGAATTTGAAGTCGGGGTGAAGTGAAAGGACAAGAGCAACTGGGATGAATGAGAAATGTGGACAGAATGGCCCATGCAATTGTTTCCTGTTTATTTCTGCCTAAAGGTGCCCATGTGTCCATCATGAATGTCTGCCTCTCCAAGGCCAGTTCTTGGGGGCATCTGGTCTTGGCAGAGACCTGCTCTAGCCTAACAGAGTTGGCCATTTGCTACATATTGGAAGTAAAAAGAAATGCTTCGTCTTGCCCTGAACGTTGCAAGGTCCAGTCTTGACTATCTGTTATTAATATTTAAAGCTAGATATTCAAAATGGGCACAAAGCTAATCATTCAATCAGCAACAGGGAGAAAATGTGGGACTGTCTTACTTTGATGAACCTGGAATGCAAATCACTTATTAGAAACCCTCAATCTGGGTACCAAGGAAGCTAAGGGAGTCTTTGGCCTTCTCACTTGCCTATTTGTGCAGGTTATAGCTGGGAAAGAGGACTGAGGAGCCCAGTCTCAGGAAGAGAGGCTTTAAATAGCTGGATAGGACATAGGCCCAACTGAGGGAAGAGACCAGGGTAACCCACCATCCCAGTTTTCCTAGGACTGAGGGGGTTCTTGGTGTGCAGGATTTTTAGTGCTAACACCAGGAAAGTTCCAGGCAAACTGGGACAAGTTGGTCACCCTAAGGGACTCGTATGCTTTGTCAACTCCAGGGTGATGGGACATGCCACTTGGCCAAGCTGAGAAGCCTCTTTCTTGTGGATAGGGAGCATTTTGCTGCAAAGCATGGTAGACTCAACTCAGTTTTCCAGAGAAAATTATTTATGTCTCATCTTTAAAAGAGTTTGATTTGTTAATGGACCTGATGTTCTGGAATGCATCGATTTGCCTCCTTCCTCTGGAAGCATTGCTCCTGTGGATGAGATGTATTGCTGGGCATTTCTTAAAAAGCATCCTCATAGTTTTTCACTATTTGAATAGACTGTTGCCTCTCAAATCCTTTTCTCTCTGTGCCAGTGCATTTATGACCTTATCTCCACCGACCTCCAGGCCTTTACAGAGGGGAACATCTATTTAAGCCTTGGAGATCAAAAGATTTCTTTATTTTTCTTGACTTCCCAGAGGAAAAAAGGGGATGTTGAGAGAAAAGCAACTGGGGATTGGGGGGACTGAGGAAGAAAAGCAAAAGAAAGTTCCTCCCATGAGTGTGCATGGGGGACCTCCCAGTGGGTGGGAAGCAGACGCAGGCTTCTGGGAAACGCAGCCCAAATCCATATCATAAGACTCTTTTGGCATCCTTTCTTTGCCCTAATTCTTCTTTTTTAAGCCTTTAACTCTGACACACTTCCCCTCTCTTCCTTTTCTTTCATTTGTCAGTTGTGAGTATTTTGGTTTGAGTCAAGAGAAACAGACAGCTGGTGCAGCCTTCATTGCTTCAATAACACCAGGGTGTTTATGTTCGCACTTTCCATCTGATGAGTGGGGTGGGTGTTAGGGAAAGCAGCTTGGTGTTCTGAGCCTTTGTGGGAGGGGTAGACCAGGATGGGGATGGCCTTCTCCAAGTTCAAGTTAAAACATGGTGGGATCTACGGAGGTGCAAGTGGTGAACAGAGTGTGTGCATGCGTGGGAGAAGTGGGGAGTCAGAGGAATCATTTGCTATCTGGGATTATGCCAGATGGTTACCTTGAAAGGAGCCTGGGCCACCATCATTTTACAGGCTGTCTTGAATTATTAGTGTGGGTAATGATTTTCTGAAACTTCCAACAAGGATGCCATCATTATGAAATTCACCTATCTCATCAGCATATGGAGATCTGACTTTCCCCTCCTAATTATTCTCAGGGCATCTCATGACCCTTAGAGCAGTTTGCCATCTGGGTGCACATTGGAGTCACTGGGGAGCTTCAAAAAATGATGCCTGGAACCCACCTCCAGAGATTTTTTTTTTTTTTTTTCTTTTTTGAGACAGGGCGTCACTCTTGTCACCCAGGCTAGAGTGCAGTGGTGTGATCTTGGCTCTCTGCAGCTCTGGCTTCCTGGGCTCAGGTGATCCTCCTGCTTCAGCCTCCTGAGTAGTTGGGACCACAGGTACATGCCACTATGTCTGGCTATTTTTGGTAATTTTTTGTAGAGATGGAATTTCGCCAGGATGCCCAGGCTGGTCTTGAACTCCTGGGCTCAAGTGATTCTCCTGCCTTGGCCTCCCAAAGTGCTAGGATTACAGGCATGAGATACTGTGCCCTGCTGAGACTTTGATGTATGTGGTGCAGGGTGAGGCCCGGGCATCAGGATTTTAAAATCTCCCCAGGTGACTGTGACGTGCAGCAAAATTGGATCATTGCTGCCTTAGAGCCTCACAGTGTGGTGGGTAAGCCAGCATCCAGCAGCATCTGGGGCCCTGTTAGAAAGGTCAGTCTCAGGCCGTAGCCCAGGCTGAATCAGCATCTGCATTCTAATAAGATCCCCTGGTCATTCACATGCACAGAAAAGGCCTAGAAGCATTGCCTTAGAGCCTGTGTACCTGGGCAGGTGGGACTGGCCAACAGCTTTGCTAAGTTATACTAATGAAAAGCCATATTTTGGCCAGGTGTGTTGGCTTACGCCTGTAATCCCAGCACTTTGGGAGGCCAAGGAGGGTGGATCACCTGAGGTCCAGAGTTCAAGACCAGCATGGATATGGCAAAACCCAGTCTGTAGTAAAAATACAAAAATTAGCTGGGTGTGGTGATATGTGCCTGTAATTCTAGCTACTCAGGAGGCTGAGACACAAGAATTGTCTGGACCTGGGAGGCAGAGGTTGCAGTGAGCTGAGATTGTGCCAATGCACTCCAGTCTGGGTGATGGAGTGAGAATCTGTCTCAAAAAAAAAAAAAAAAAAAAAAAGCCATATTTTGAGGTCAGCTATACCTGGATTCAAACCCTTGCTCTTCTGCTTATTGTGCAATTTTTGACAAGTCAGTAACTTTGGTACCTCAGTTCCTCATCCACAAAATGGGGACATATGTAATATTAGTGTTAAGAGATTGGTTGTGAAGAGAAACGGCTCATGGTTTGTTTACCACAGTGCCCTGCACACAGCAAGGGCTCAGTGTGTGAGCTGTCATTACTACTATGAAGGTATGCTGATTCCACCCTTAGGACTAGAGGATTTATTTATTTATTTTTTTCTTTATGGCGCCAGCTTTTGAGAAAAGAAGGAATGAGGGATTTAAAAAATCAAACTTAGTTTGCTTTTTGGCAATTATATGATGGGTGCATGGGAGAGAGGACCAACTTTAAAATGAAATTTTGTTTGACTTTTCTGATAAGATCAATCCCCAAAGAATTTCCAGCAAGCATTATAGGAGACAGGCAGTTACTAAAAATGTAACCTTTCTTTCCCCCAACCCCCAATAGTCTCGGAGATATATTCTGGGAACTGAACGTTAGGCATATCAGAGACAAATCACCTCCTTTGAGCTCTCCAGGTTATAGCCCCTCGATGAACCCATTCTCCCATTCCCAGGGCCAGCCAGCCTGCTTCTGGGAAGCTATAGACATGCTTTTCCTATATGGGAGCAGGCCTGGAGCCAGCCTGTGAGGTTCTTGGCCCAGTAAAAAAATTGCAATCCTCAGCAGTCCCTGGTCTCAATGACTCACTGCTCTAAAGAATATAATTCACATGTCTAGATGAGAGGCTCATATATCTGCTGGACACTGTTACCATGAGTGGAGTGTTACTGACAGCCAATCATAAGCATTAGTCAAAAGTATGACCTCAAAAGCAGCCAATCAGGCCATTCCTAGGGGAGGTGGACCTTCCATAGATTTCCTGTTATTTGTAACTCACCTTCAAGGATGTGGGTCAGGGATGCAGGTAGAACCTAATTGCTTGGAATAGAGTTTTGCAAAGTGGAACCTGGAGATACTACTTGAAAAAAGAGTCTTGTGGTTGCATAAGTTGAGAACCACTGCCTGTTACATCCCTCTCATGGAGATCTGGCATGTAATGAGCATATTATGGACTAGAGGTGATCATGCTGTAAAGAAAATGGCCGGGCACAGTGGCTCATTCCTGTAATTCCAGCACTTGGGGAGGCTGGGGTGGGTGGATCACTTGAGGTCAGGAGTTCAAAACCAGCCTGGCCAACATGGTGAAACTGTCTCTACCAAAAATACAAAAATTAGCTGGGTGTGGTGGCAGGCGCCCATAGTCCCAGCTACTTGGGAGGCTGAGGCAGGAGAATCGCTTGAACCTGGGAGGCGGAGGTTGCAGTGAGCCAAGATTGTGCCACTGCACTCCAGCCTGGGTAACAGAGTGAGGCTCCATCTCAAAAAACAAAAAACAAAAAACAAAAAAACAAAAACTCTACAACTTTGTTTTACTCAAGTTCTTGGAGATTTGCTATGAATTCATATTTTAAAATAATAGTTCAACATTGGGCTAAACTAATGTTTCATAGGGCAAAGTTTGAAAGTTGCTTGGAGAATTCTGAATTCTGCAGCAACTATGTCTGTTATTTATCTTGCCCTCAGTCAATCACTTAGTTTAACTCTGGGTTCTGGGGCTACTTTTCAGGGCATTGTTGGGGAGGACCTCTTAGAGGAAGTTCCCTTTGTAGCTGAACCTTGAGGGATAAGGATCCAGGTTTCTGAGCTGGGGAGAAGCATTGCAGCTGGAGGGAGCAGGAGCGGCTGGTGGGAAATATGTAGGGAGGAACAAGGATATGCAGGGCCCACTGGGCTGTAGTAAAATGCCTGAATTTCCTCAAGTGTGATGAGAAATCTTTGAAGGATTCCCAGCAAGGCTGTGACATGGCTTTGCTAATTTTAGAAGTAACACTTTGTCCACTGAATATCAGGTAGTTGATAAACAAAACTAAAAGAATTTGGGCTAGATTATGTTTTCCAAAGATGGCCACAAAGAACATCTTCCATCCCACATAGTCTTGAACCTTCAAGAGTTCTATCAAGAGATGAAGTCTAATTGATGTCCCCTTGAACTTAGCCTTCTGACTTACTTGTAATGGACAGGATGCACTGGAAATGATGCTGTGTGAGGTTATAAGAAACAGTGGCGGTTTCCACATGGGGACCTGTGCTCAGAGCCCTGGGATGTCATGGAAGAAGTCCAACCCTCCCTTCTCCCCCAGGCTGCCATGCTGTGAGGACTCAAAGCCACATGGAGGGGCCTCATGTAGGTTTTCCAGTTGGCAGCCCCAGACTTTTTGTTCTCCCGACCCAGGTGCCAGACGTGAGTGCATAAGCTTTTAGATGAGTCTAGCTTCCAGCCATCAAGACACCCTCAGCTTTTGAGGCTTCCCATCTGAGGCTCCAGACATCAGAAAACAGACACTGGTATCCTTTCCAAATTACTGATCTACAGAATCATGAGCAAATTGTAGTAATAAATAATAAATAATTGTAAGCTGCTAAGTGTGAGGATAATTGTTATGCAGCAGTTGTGAGAAGAACAGGGAGAACAGGCAGGAGGCTGCTGCAGTGGTTTGGCCAGGAGAAGATAATGGCTTGAATTTGGGATTATCAGTTCCCCTGAGGTATAGATCACACCAGAATACAGCTGTAGTAAAGAAGAAAAAAGTTGGGCTTCTTATTTGCTGCAGCAAGGGAGCGTGTACATTGTGGGGAACCGTGGTATCTCAGTGGAGTCACAGAATGGCTGTTTATAAGGTTCTGGGGGCCAGAGTTAGCTATAGATAGTCTTGGCAGGAATTGACCAGAATTCTGTTATCTTGGAAGCTGCTGCAATAGTGAGTGGTCTTTAGGAGTTTAGAATCTGTATATAGCTCTGTTAATTTGTCAGTAAGGTCAGTTTGTCTGCTCTACTTGGAACATATGGGTTTGAATGAACTGGTATAAAAAGAATTTTTGTTTTAGATAGTCTGATGTGCTTCATGGCTTAGTCTAGCACAGCTCCTCTCTCTGAGTCAGGGTACATTTTGCAAGATGTGGATTCTGTTTCAATGCTAAATTCTGTTCAACAGCTTTGCTGCCAGCTGTTACTTTTAAGAGTGAGATTGTGATTTTTTTTTAAAAACAGGCTCCTTATCTTTAAGAGATACAAACTGAAATATTGACAGTATAAAGCAGCAGTTCTCAAATGTTTTGGTCTCGAGACATCTATGTACTAAAAAATTATTGAAGAACCCAAAGAGCATTATTTTATTTCGTTTACATATATTTTTATAATTTCAATTTTTATTTTAGATTCAGGGGGTACAAGTGCAGCTTTGTTACATGAATATATTGCATGACACTGATGTCAAAGGGCATTTTAAAATATGAGTTGTAGTTACTGATATTTACCATATTAGAAATTAAAACAAAAAATTTAAATACATTTATTTATAACAAATGACGTGTTTTTAAAGACAACTACATTTTTAAAGAAATTGATGAGAAGGGTGCTATTGTTTTATATTTTTGCAATTATCTTTGATATTCTGGCTTAATGGAAGATGGCTAGATTCACATATTGGCTTCCAAATTTAATAATTTGCAATATGTTGTTTTGATTGGAGTGTACAAAATTTGGCTTCATACAAATAATACTTGGTAAAGGCAGGAGTATTTTAATGGCCTTTTTCACGTAACTGTGGTTATTCTTCTTTGATATTGCATCAAAACTTGATAAGTGGTAGTTTTTATCTGTAGTCAAACTTTTGTACTCCATTCCATTATAATCCATTGGTCTATCTTATGCTTTAAATGAATCTTTTACACGTGCATGATTTTGTATTATCATTCATTGATCATTTGTAAATATTAGTTTTGGGTTTTTTTTTTTTTTTTTTTTTTTGAGATAGGGTCTTTCTCTGTTGTCCAGGCTAGAGAGCAGTGGTATGATTTTGGCTCACTGCAACCTCGATTTCCCTGGCTTAAGCAATCCTCCCAGCTCAACTTCCTGAGTAGCTGGGAATATAGGTGTGCACTACCATGTGCAGCTAATTTTTGTATTTTTTGTTGAGACAGGATTTCACTTTGTTGCCCAGGCTGGTCTCAAATTCCTGGGCTCAAGTGATCCTCCCATCTTGGCGTCCCAAAGTGCTTAAATTATAGGCATGAGCCACTGTGCCTGGCCTGTAAATATTAGTTTATTAAATAGTCACATCTTCCAAATCTTGACAGATTTCATTATATAATATAAAATATTACACTTGTTAATTTCATCACTGATATTGTCAGAAAAATTTTTAAGTGTTGAGAAGCTGTCAAACCCATGGTGGCAGACATAATTTTCCCCAAATTCTACATTTTACTTTAAAATTTGAAGTGTATCATTGGCAACAAATGCTGTCAGCTGTTTTCCTTGAAATGACAGTCTTACTTTATTCATTTTTGAGAAAATATATGCCAAATACCTGAGTCTGTATAACCAGAATTTGTTAGTGGAACTTTCAAGTAAAAATAATGTTCCATGAAAAAAATCAACTAGATTAGCTTGTCACTCAAACATTTGTACAAGTGCTTTTCCAGGAGACAACTATTATACTTTGGCATGCAGTATAAAGCACTTTATGATACTTTCACTTGGTTGCTCGCAGTATTAAGATGTGTACCCGAAAGTTGAGATTTGACAAAATTAATTATTACTGCTTTATCAAGCACATCCTAAGGGGGCACTGGTGTTTATTATTTATTTATTTATTTGAGATGGAGTCTTGCTCTGTTGCCCAGGCTGGAGTGCAGAGGCACGATCTCGGCTCACTGCAACCTCTGCTTCCCAGGTTTAAGTGATTCTCCTGCCTCAGCCTCCAGAGCAGCTGAGATTACAGGTGCCCACCACCATGCCTGGCTAATCTTTGTATTGTTAGTAGAGATGGGGTTTCACCATGTTGTCCAGGCTGTTCTTGAACTCCTGAGCTAAGGTGATCCACCCGCCCCAGCTTCCCAAAGTGCTGGGATTAACCACTGCATCCGGCACACTGGTGTTTATTTCAATGTGAGTGAGTGGTAGTGGAGACCACAGTGCTGCCATGCTGTCCTAGCCAGAGCTAAGGCACCAGCCACTTACCCACTGTGGCTTATGCGCTGTTAGTGTGTCAATACAGTGAAAAAGGCAAATGATGTCTTAGTAATAGAATAAAAATAGACTTGACCTGGAAGTTTCCCTGAAAGTATCTTGGGGATCCCTAGGGGTCTACTGATCAACTTTGAGATGTAGGATTTACTTCAAAATAATCCAGGAGGGAGGAAGGGGAGGGGATGCCTAGATGAAATAGGAGTGGCCAGGAGTTGATCATTGTTGAAGTTGAGTCACAGGGGTTCACTGTCCTATTCTGTCTATTTTTATATGTATTGAACTTTTAAAATACTAGCTAATGAAAAGATTGAGTCCCAGGACTGTAGTTTTAGTGCCTGTGTAGACAGTAGTGCTATTTATTGATGGGGAGAATCAGGGGAGCAGGGACAGGTTTTGGTTGGGGAATCTAAGATTTCTGTCCAGAAAACATTACATTAAGTTGCCAGGTTATATTCATCCGTTTTCATATTGCTGATGAAGACATACCTGAGACTGGATAATTCATAAAGAAAAAGAGGTTTAATGGACTCACAGTTTCATGAGGCTGGGGAGGCCTCACAATTATGGTGGAAGGCGAAAGACATGTCTTACATGGTGGCAGACAAGACAGAAAACTTATGCAGGGAAACTCCCCCTTGTAAAACCATCAGATCTCATACGACTTATTCACTAGCACAAGAGCAGCATGGGAAAGACCCACCCCCATGATTCAATTACTTCCTACTGGGCCCCTCCCACAACACGTGGGAATTGTGGGAGCTACAGTTCAAGATGAGATTGGGTGGGGACACAGCCAAACCATATCACAGTAGACCACCCACTTTGCATACGTGGGTCTGGAGCACAGAATCCTAGTGTGGTCAGCTGGTATTTTAAACCATGGAACTGGCTGTGAGGGCAGAAGTGTGTAGAGAGACGAGGGCCCAGTTAAGCAGCCTCTATGCCCTGAGCTTGATGATGTGGCCTTGGTTAACTGCCTCCAGCTCCAAGAGCCTTCACGGTCTTCCTCTGCCTTGGGAGTTTGGCACTGCCTCCTTGGAATTCAATATTTCATCCTCTGGTGCTCTGATTATCTCTTGGGATTAGGGGGCATTAGAAGAGCCCAGGAGAGGGAGGCAGCTTTTAGATTTCCTTGGAAAGCTCTAAGCAGATTTTATCCCCTCTCCATCTGTTATGATGGGAGTTCGTGGGAGGGGGAGGGATCACAAGAAAGTGTGAACTCACCGAGACTCTTTAAGCCTAATTTTGACTAATGTTTGTGGACTTCACCCACCAAAATGGTTGCTGGAGTGGTTCAGAGATCAGACATTGTCATGTTTGAGGCTAGTCTGGTGGTAAAGAGCTTAACCTCTGGAATTCGATCAACCTGATTTCAAATCCCTTTCCCTTACTGGCTGTGTGACCTGGGGTGAGTTGCTAAACTCCTCCAAGTTTTAACCTTTGCCTGTCTAAAGTGGAGAGGAAAAAAGCATCTTCTTCATTGGTTTGGAGAGAGGGTTAATGAGGAAATTCACTCAGAGGGCTAAGAGGAAATCCTATCTCTACAAAATTAGCCAGGTGTGGTGGCATGCACCTGTATTTCCACTACTTGGGAGGTTGAAGTGGGAGAATTGCTTGAGCCCAGGGGGTGAGGTTGCAGTGAGCTGAGATTGAGTCACTGAACTCCAGCCTGGGTGACAGAGTGAGACCTTGTCTCAGAAAAAAAAAAAGGCTCTACTTATGGCAGATACTGACATACTCCTACCCTTTCCAGAAAGAATTCAGCTGGACTGCTTTGTTTCCCTTTCCCCTATCCTTGCCCCTGTTTCTTGTGTAAAGCAGTAAGATGTAATGATAGAATGAAGAGGGGCAGCAGTGACTCAGGCAGGTGACCAGATGGCTTTACAAGTGGTCCTTTTATTGGTCTTGTATCTTTTCTGCCACTCTGTTGGCTAAGAGTGCCCTGACCCAGTGCTAAGTGACTTATCAAAGAAGCCAACCAGGTCCATCTGGAGCTGAGTGAGGTCCTTCTGTCTAGAACATTTGGGAGCCTCTAGTGCCCTGAAGAGCATTGCTGCCTTCCAGGGATGGGATGGGACGAATGAAGTGAGGCTGCACCTGCTGCTCTTGGCTTTCTCAGTTTGCAGAGCTGACTTACTGCTTCCATCCCCTGGATGCCCCACCTCCTGTTCATTACTGGAACCCAGGTTGCAGGGTCCTGCCTCGTGTTCAGCATTTGCTCCTCTGCCTTGAGTCATTATCTTTTGGTCATTACCATTTAAATTTTGCCATCTAGGATGACTAGGTGTCAGTCCTGTTGGAGAGACTTGCACCAATTAAACTACTGGTGGAAGAGGTAGCATGGTGGTCTATTGTCCTGACACCTTGGGGTTATCTAGTGTGCGTCAAGGGGTTTGTCTGACTCAAAGGCTCATTCCACACCTCCTGCCGATGCTGCTCAGCAGCAGGTGAATCCTCATATCCTGTTTTCTAAACTTAAGACCTGTAATAGCCATGATCTAGGGTGGTACATCAACAGAGGACTCATAATTGAGACAGGCACCAAAGAAGAAACAGCTTTGGTAGTTATGCTTGGTCAGACATGGAAAGATGTCAACGTAACTGCAGCTCAAGGCAACCTGGGGTCACTTTTCCTTAGTTGAACCAAGATGCCCTATACACACTCCAAGTTCTCCTTTTAATTCTTTTGATTATACCAACTCCTCATGTACATCTTTCTATATCAATATTTCTATTTGCTAAGACTATACTTGGCCAGGTGCGGGTGGCTCATGCCTGCAATCCCAACACTTTGAATGGCCAACTTGGGCAGATAGCTTTAGCCCAAGAGTTCAAGACCAGCCTGGGCTACATGGTGAAACCCATCTCAAACAAAAAGTTAACCAGGTGTAGTGGTGCGTGCCTGTAGTCCCAGCTACTTGGGAGGCTGAGGTGGGAGGATCACTTGAGCCCAGGAGACAGAGGTTGCAGTGAGCCAAGAGTGTGCCACTGCACTCCAGCCTCGGCAACAGAGCAAGACCTTGTTTCAAATCAAACAAACGAAAAACAAACAAACAAAAAAACTACTTATGGCAGACACTAACATAAACACTGAAAATACAAAAATGCATGTTACGTTCCTACCCTTTCCAGCGTTTTCACTTTATTGGGTTGGACAGATAAAGATTAGAGTTGGTGTTACCATGCAAACATCTACAGGGGCCCATTATTAACGCAAGAGTGATGTGGGGCCTGTTTGAGCAATATTGTTCTCTTTACTCAACTAAAAGGAAACCAAAGGCACAAGTGTGATGATGAATGCCAGCTGCCATCTACCTCAGTGTCAGGAAACAAGGGAGATGTCAGCATGCACCTTCTGAGATAGCGGGGGACTCCTCTCCTTTGTTCACCATTGTAGCAGCAGGATCTGGGACAGTCTGGGCCATTGCAGGTGCTCGATAACTTTGATCCATCAATGAATGAGATCTGGGGACAGTGGTAAGCTGGAGAGTGATGCCCTGTAATGGGAGCAGCTGCAGCTTAGCTCCAGTCAATTCTGCTGTGTAGAAATATGGGCCCAAGGGTTCTCATATCTGATTTTTTTTTTCTTCAAGGAAAGCCAGAAATCTTGACTTTTAGGTAAAATCTCCAGGTTTAAAAAATGTCGACCAATTAAAATGTGTAGGCAATTGTGTGTTGACCTGATAAATGTGTTTGCAGGCCAAATGTGGATCAGATGTGGGGCCTTCATCAGGTTACAGAAAATGGCCTTTTTTGTATTAATTGCCGTTTTCGGTTTAAGTCCCATTTTCCATAGTAAAAAGGCACCAGAGAAGCATCCCAAAAGCATGTTTTCCGGTGATTTCCACAAAAAAGCTTCGGGTTTTTGTGTATTTCAGGTCTAGTGGGAGCTGAATACCAAGTGAAGTATACCAAGGTATTCATGGTGCAACACGGATCAGGTCCAGCTGCATTTTCCTGGCACTCAGAAAGGAGGGTGTCTACAGTGCTGAGATGGCAGAAAGAAAATCATCAAAATATAAGTTGGCCATGCTTCCCAGAGCTCTTGAATACTGAACCCTGAGTGGCTGAGCAGCTCCGAGTAGTGAAACCAAGTAGCATGTGAAGAGCGGGTGGCAATGGAAAACCAGTTGGCGCGGCTCAGGCTGGCTGCCCAGAGGGAACTATATTTATACCAGCACTCACAGGGCAAGTTCTGCCTTGTCCCAGAAGGAGATGTCTAGCTGACTGAGGGTTTCAGAGGGGGTGTCTGAGGTCGCTGATCCTAAGCTGGGTTCACATGGAGAGCATGGCCCTGCTTAGCCATCACCATCTGTAGAAAAGGTGGGCTCAGCGTGCACCCAGCACAGGTAAGAAAGCAGAATCAGTACAGTGCCAGTATTCTGCATCTAGGAAGACTAATGAAACTGCTGCTTGGGGGAATCTCCTGGATACCATGCTGTGTTCATTTCAGACTGCCTGTGATTTAGAATTGTGAAGCCCAGGGTTAATGGAGATCATCAAACTTGTGTCTCTCTCATTCCCTAGAAAAGGGCGGTAAGGAAGGTGTAGAAGCTATCTGTGAGCCACCGCACCTGTCCCAGGCCTTTCCTGCTTCATCATCCCAAAACCTTCTCAAAATATTTTTTTATTTGTAACAATGCTGAGCACAGTACTTGATACATGGTAGATATGCAACATTAAAAAAAGCAACAATATTTAGTTTCACTGTGCCCAGGAGTCCTGGTCAGCATGTGGTGTATCTTGTCTCATTTAATCTGCACAGCAGTCCTGGGAAGTAGCTATTACTACCCCCATTTTACAGAGGAAGAAACAGAGGCTTGCAGAGTTTAAACAAGCTTTCACTGTAGTGAGGCTGAATTTCACCCTAGCCCTGTGGTCCTAGAAAATAGTAAAGATTAAAGAACTCCTCTTTCCCTTTTTGTCTCTGATCTACTGTCAGATCATAATACCTCCATCTGTGCCTCTTGTCCATCCTACTTCCCCACACCAGCTTCTTCCTAACCTTGTTGACTCCTCCTTAAAAAGAAAAGCCCCTTTCTTCCCAACCCTTGAGGCATTTGCAGATCTCATGGTTGGAGCATTCCCCTCTGACCCCTTTTTTCAGCAGTCCTTGTCCCCCTGTTGCAATAGTCTCATACCCTCCTCTTGAAATAATCCTTTCAAATAAAGTCTGCCCTTGTCCAAGTTCAGAGTTGGTTTTTCTTTTTTTTCTTTCTTTTCTTTTTTTTTTTTTTTTTTAAATTGACAGTAACTAATTGTGCACTTACTTAGGGCTAGGGTCTGTACTAAATGCTTAGTAGTAGATGGTATCTCATTTAATAAAATAAAACTGTATGCTAGTATCTTTACTGTTACTGCATTTTAGAGATGAAGAATAAAGTCCAAGGTGACCCACTAGGGATTTCAGAACCAAAGTCTGTCTTTTCTATTGTACTCCATCATGCCTGATGATGATCCATAAAGTCTTGGGCCCTCGGAGGGAAGCTGGCCTGATAAAAAAGAGGGTGTGGTGACTTGGGGCAGAGGGAGGTAAGTGTTGTCCAAAGGCAAGTGATCACTGAAATAACTCAGATCTCTAGGTGAGATTGCCTGTCATTTAATTAACACACAGACAGCTCTTTGATTCAGCACATTCTTGGGTTTGGGTTCAGCAGGTCTCATGAAGACGTAAACCCATATGGCTGATATGATTTGCCCCTGGGTTCTGCTACCTCTGAGTGCATGTCTTCATTTCTTCCGGCACCTGTGTGACGTGCAGAACCACTTTACCCATTCAGTGTACGTGTGAGGGGAACTGGGAAGTGGGAAGTTTCTGCCACTTGCTCCAGTCCAATCTACAAGCTCTTAGAGGGCAAGAAGAGAGATGGCCTGAGACCAGCAAGCTGTTTATGGCCCATCCCCCTGCTCTGCCAATGCTCCCCTCACACCAGCCAGGTCCTTTTCCAAGTAGAACTACAAGCCACAGTTGAACACTTCTGGCCTCTTGTGGTCAAATTCAGCCATAAGCTTAATCTACCCAATAGTGCTGAGTCTCCAGGGGTCTTGGAGGCAGGTAGCCTGGTAGACAGCCTGGGCTTTGGGATTAAAGAGCCCTGGGTTTGAATCCTAGCTCCATCACAACCATGTCAGGAAGATAGAGCTTGGACAAGGTGTTTCACCTCTTTGAGCCCTATTTTCTTCATCTCTGAAATGTGAACAGTACCGCTGACTTGATGAGGGTTGGCAGATGACACACTGAGAGCAAAGCCTGGAGTACTATGCCAGGCACATAGTAGAGGCTCCTTTGGTATTGCTTGCTTCTCTGGCTTGGCCACCCTGGGAAGTTGGTGTCTTTACCTGGTGCCTCTTTCTTTCCTGAGAGTAAAACTCTTTCCTCTCAGTTTCAGGGTCCTTTTTCCATAATCTCCCCAGTGACTAAAGCTCTCACAATGTTTTAAAGTTCTTATCATGTAGGCAACTGATGATTTAAACTAATTTAAAATAAGTTTACACAGATTTAATAAATTACCCCTCCAAATGGTAATTGCATTTTTAAAAGAAGTTACCTGCAGATGACATTTTCAAAAAGGTTTATCTGCAGAAAGCAGATGAAATGGCATTACAGTCCTGGGGGATGCCCTCAGCTTTCAACAAGAGGTTCTCCTCGCTTCTGAGATGAAGATCTTCCTACAGTGCTCCGCTCCCCATGGAGAGGTTCCATTCCAATAGCTAATTGAAACCTCCCATCAAGCAAAAATGTCTGCAGCCTAGACAAGAGGTTACTTCCTGTCTTTTCCAGTCATCCAATCCTCAACAACTGCCCAAACTCAAAACCTCAGTCATCTTTTAACCTTTGCTGTGGGAGTCAATTGGAGAAAGCCAATCACTGGTTGGCTCCTCGGGGTGGTCCCTCACATTCACTTTCCTCTCTCCATTTCTATTGCCATGTTCTTGGACTGATTCCTTTTCCTTCTCACACTGCCATCCCTGGAATGAGTCCTAAATGCTTACCTGTTCATGTCAGATGCTGGGTTTTGGAACCAAACGCGCTTTGGAGCTCAGCCACTGGGGCACCTTGGCTCCTTACTTAACCTCTTAGAACCTTAGTTTCTTTTTCTGCACAGTGGGATAATAACAGCATCCACATAGTAAGGTTGTTGAAGGATTCCAGTGAGATTCCGTAAAGACTGAGAAACTGTTCCAGTGTCATGAAGGAGTCTAAAGAGACATGGGAGCTAAACACAATGACTGATTCTGAACTAGACCATTTCACTCTAAAGGATATTGTTGGGACAACTGATGAAACTTCAATTTGGGGAGAAGACTAAGTGGTGCCAATGATCAATGTTAAGCTCCTGATTTTGATAATTTTATTATATTGATGTGGGAGAATGTCCTTTGTTATAGAAAATTCAACACAAGAGAATTTGGAGGTGATGGGGACTCCAATTTGCGACTTAAGTCATTCAAGAAGAAAACTCTACTCGCAACTTTTTAATAAATTCGTGATATTTCCAAATGAAATAGTATTTAAAAATTTAAGAAGAAGAAAAATCAAGGTCCTATAGGTAAGGCATCTGGCCTAGAGTTGGAATTCAGGACATAGGCACTTTTTCCTTTCATCTTCCCTTGTTTGTTGTGCACATGGTAGCTCAAGATTTTCCTCATGCCCTGCTTTTGTCATGTTCTTTCCATGCTTAGAGTCCCTTCATGAGTTCCCATCAACAAAGTCCAAACTGTCTAGGCTGATTTGAAGGTCCTCCGTAATCATTCCTCAGTCTATAGAACTCCATGTTTTGGACATTCTTATTCATGTCCACCTTGAGACTTTTGCTCCTTTTGGTTTGTGCCTAGAATGGGCCCTAATGCCCCTGGCACTTGAACTGACAGGTGGACATTTAACTATTTCCTCTGGTCTATGTGTATTTCATTCTTCACACTAGGTGTTTTCCTTTCCCTGACCTGATTTATAAGATTATTGAGCTCAGAGCCCATAGCCACTAGTATGTAAGCTCCATAAGGGCTGGGAATTTGGCTTGTCTTGTTCACTGCTGAACCCTGGAGCCTAAAGCCCTGGCACATAGCAGATGCTCAATGGGCATTTGTTTATACATTTTGCATCAATGTCATAGACTTCATTGCATATCCTACAATGTGGAGCATTGTGCTCTGCAGATGGGTGCTTGGAAATATGTGTTGAACAAATTAATGGATGAATTGAATTGACCAATGTGAGTGTCACAGTTATGGATAGCCTAGTATCTCTGCTGTAGGAGGGCAAGATGCATAAGTGATCAGTAACCACACTTGTTTGGTTGGCCCTAGGATATTGACTATACAGTTCCTATTGGAGGGTCAGTAGAATTCATGGCTGAGGATGACAGTCTTCATTGCATTATTTATGGACCTCTCACGTACCCTCCCTGGCAGGATTTCTTAGGAGTTGTTTGCACATGATCAATTTCGTCTCCTGGAATGAGGTGTCATTCTGACCTTAGCGGTGGCCTGCCTGATGAGATCTTTATTCGATAGGACTATGGGAGGTGAAAGGATGACAGGTGAGCCTTACAGCTCTATCAGTGCTCCCCCAGGGCCAAGGTCAAGAAAAAAGACCTTTAATACTAGAATCTGACAGGTTGTCCGAAAGCCATCTCTGTGGAAAATGGCAGACAGATTAAATGCAAGTAGATTAAAGGGACAGAAATTTGTATTTTTGAGCGCCTGGCATATCAAGCGCAATGATAGACCCTTTACATAGATTCTCACAAAAACATTATAAGCGTACAGTAGGCTGTGGGTCATGGTTTTCCCCACCTCCTCACCTCCCAGTCTCTCCTTTTCTTACTCTGATCAGGTTTTGTCCCTATCACTCCTGTGAACCATTTTTTAAAAAAATCATGGTCACCAATGCTATAACTTACCAAAGCTAATTCTCTTTCCCCATGTGACTCAGTTTCTCAGCATTTGGCTGAGCTGACGACTCATTCCTTGAAATCCTTTCTTTCCTATGCTTCCAAGACAGTGGCTTTGTTCTTGCCTTGCCTCACTTAACACTCCCTTTATGTCTAAATTCTAAATGATGAAACAGCCCTTGGCCCTCTTTTCTTCTCTAGTTACATTCTCTCCCCAGGAGAACTTATCTAGTCTCATCTATTTACTGATGACTCCCAAGTTTGTCTACACAGGGTTCTCCCTTGAGCTCTAGACTTACGTTCAATTGTCTACTTGACATTTCTACTTGAATGTTGAATTCATGTCTAAGACTCACAGTCAAAATGAAAGTATTGATTTCTACTTCTGTATCTCATACTCCTCCAGTAGAAAATTAAAAAGAGTGTGACCAGCTTTTACTCAGTTCTCCTGCCCATAGTTTTCCCTTTTCTTTACTTAAAGTAACAAGCACCATAGATTTGTGGAATCCTTGTTGTGGAAGTGGTTTGGGGATTTGCTATTCAAATACCTGCATTTTACAGATGAGGAAACCAAGACCTAGAGAGGGGAAGTGATGAGGTCAATTTATGTAAAGATAATTAACTGCAGAGCTGAGATTAGAAGCAAGCTTTTCTAACTTGTAGTTTGCATTTTACTCAGACCTTATTTTTCACTTTCTCCTTCAAGCATATGCACTTGAGGGAAATAGTGTCTTTGGCTGCTTACTTTATTAGCTGGTTTTCCAGCCTCACTCATTGTCTTCTTCCCAGCCCTACCAATTTCCAAGCCTGACCTTATTTTGGGAAATCCCACAATCTCTATCAGAGATGGTAAATACCTGACTCATATGCTGCTACTCCCTCAACAGTGTCCATGGCAGACATCACTAGTTGATCATGATCCTTTATACTGCTGAACCCTGAGGTAACCCCAGAAGGCTTCATAATTCATGTTCCAGACAGCCACTATCAACTGATCAGAATTGACTTTAAGATGAGAACTGTGTTCATCTATACAACCTCAAACTTTATCCATTCCTCTCTGGTCTCATTTTTTTCATCTGAATCTGTCTTTGGAGGCTAGGTAATTTGATTTAGGGTATTAGAGAGTGCTAGTGAGACATTACATTTTACCATCAACATTTAGAAAAAATGCTGATCCCCAAACATAACATTTTAATGGTGAAAATGTGAAGGCCTGAGGCAAGTGATCTGTCTTTCTTTAGTTATACTAAGCAGACAAATGGCTTCTGAGTTCAAGTTCAACTCAGCAATTTACCAGATGTGTGACTTTGGACTAGTCTCTTAATCTCTCTGAGCTTAATTTTCTTTATCTAAATAAGTGTAAATAACAGTTGACATAAACTATTATGGTTCATTTACATAAATAAATCTTAGACCCCAAAGAGATTCACCCTGGGAAAGCCATCAGCTTTCCAAAGTCCTTTTTTTTAATGGTTCTTGCAAAATGCCTCACATTTTACTCATAGTACAAAAGCATTCAATCAACATGGCAGCAAAGAAAAACACATTGTTTGTAGCTTATCCTTTGAAACTAGAATAGCCAAGTGAAAAGTCAGTACAAATTCTTATTTTTACTGCAAAAAAAAGTACATACTGAAATTGAACGACTGTGTTTTTTCTTTTTTCCTAGAGATGTGATATACATATTTTCTGGTAAGTAATAGTCTATCACACATAAAGCAGACAGATGACCAATAAAGCTCTTTACAACTTCCTCCTCATGCAGAGCTCAACCAGTGGAACACCATTTCAGTAGGAGAGAATTTTGACAGGAAGAGGAAGTTAGAGTTCCTACCTACCCTACAGAAAACTTAAACTGGTTTATACAGAAAGGATTTTCAGCAAACATGCATAGACACATTTAATGTGCTCTAAGAACAGGATACTGATTTAGCTGATTTCTAGCACACAGCATGAATTCATTGGTGCCTAGTTAAATAGGAATTAATGCCAGCGTAGAAGGCATTTTTGCCTTCATAGCACTAACAACTATAAAAAGCACACAGCACATATTTTGATCTTTAAGTGGGTAATCATGGAAATTGCAAGATCATATTCACCGGGTTAGCCTGATTCTTCATCTACAAAAATATTTTTTAGAGCCAGGCACGATGGCTCATGCCTGTAATCCCAGCACTTTGGGAGGCCGAGGCAGGTGGATCAAGAGATCAAGACCATCCTGGCCAACATGGTGAAACCTCATCTCTACTTAAAAAAAAAAATACAAAAATTAGCTGGGTGTGGTGGCACCTACCTGTAATCCCAGCTACTCCGGTGACTGAGGCAGGAGAATCACTTGAACCCAGGAGGCAGAGGTTGCAGTGAGCCGAGGTCATGCCACTTCACTCCAGCTTGGTGGCAGAGCAAGACTCTGTCTCCAAAAAAAAAAACCACATTTTTTAGAAATATAACGCTTAAAAAAGTCTTCTGGAAACAGTGGAACTACATCAGGACCAACAGAAGACATGGTGATACATGACTGTAAATGTAAGCCTAGGAGTTTATTTTTCACATGTTGTTTTTAAATAAAGGGTCACTCTCTTCGTAGATTCCTACAGCCAAGACAAACTGAGATCACAGGAGATCCAGAAATCTCAAGCTAGTCAGCTGGCTTGAGTTACACCCTAGATAAATGCTGCTACAAAATAGTAAAAAACTCCACTGAAGCTGATGGACTGAAACTCTGACCCATGTGAAAAAGAGCTGTGGCTGGGCTCCATGGCTCATGCCTGTAATCCCAGCACTTTGGGAGGCCGAGGCAGGCAGATCACGAGGTCGAGAGATCAAGACCATCTTGGCCAACATGGTGGAACCCCATCTCCACTAAAAATACAAAAATTAGCTGCATGTGGTGGCATGCACCTGTAGTCCCAGCTACTTGGGAGGCTGACGCAGGAGAATCACTTGAACCTGGGAGGTGGAGGTTGCAATGAGCCGAGATTGTGCCATTGCACTCTAGTCTGGCAACAGAGTGAGACTCCATCTCTCTCTCTCTGTAAGTGCACAAAAAGGTTCATGCAAGGCCTGGGTCAAAGAATTTGTGATGGTGGATTATTCCACATTGTTGACATGCCAATATGTATGCTGGGGAAAGGGGCCCTCAAAGGATTCTGACCCAGAAGCACCTGAGGGAAGTGCCTACTTGGGATGGGAAGGAGTACTAGGATTACTCTGAGCACTTGGGGAAGTGTACTAGGGTTACTGAGCACAACAAGGTGTTTTAGGAGAAGCTGTTCTGGAGGATTAGGCTATTTTGGTTTTGATACATGAATACTTAACAAAGAGCTGCAGAAAAGAGGCAGTCTTTCCAAGATGTATTCCTCAGTCATCAGTGGCTGAAACTTCTCTGAGCATATCCGGCTGGTGACATTAGCATGATCCCATTCATTGTCTGGAGGTGGGATCTGATGCTGCAGATTGGTTTGGGAGGCTGACATAGAGGATGATTTGTACATTGAAGTTGGCACTATACCACTGCTTAAATCCAGTCACTGGCCTTCTTTTTCTGCATTGTAGTCCAGAAATATTTTTCTAAAAGTTAGACAATCTGTAAATGTGAGCAGCATGTGGAATGTGTGATCCACCCCTCATGGTGTGTAACCTTGCAATGAAGGCTGCCATATTGAATCCAAGAATCCACTCTAGCAGCTGTTCTTCAAGATAGTTTTCTACCAAAGAAATCCATTCATTAAAAATAGGTGTGTGGGTGAGTTTATTCTCTTTCATGTCTTCAAACTCTTGGTAGTACTGTCCCCTGGAATTTCTCTGCAATAACTAGAACTTATCCATGATAATGTTCTCTAAATATCCAACCACAGAATCAAATTCTGCCACTGAGGCAGAGGAGAAGGATAGTGTGAAGTTGTCTTTCTCTATAGTGTCTGCTGTGGCCACAGTCATCACATCCCCCACCCCATGCTGATGGCCATTGGCCTCCTACTCTGTCTATGGCTCACTCGGCCCCCAACTCAGGCTCCTGGGCTGCAGCCATATGTGGGCTGGCCTCCATGTCTGGCCAGGCTGCTCTGCACCTACCGCCTTCCACAGACGTTTAACTTCCCAGGGTGGTTTGAGAGTGTATGTGGCTGAAGTTGGGGTGTCACGCATTTAGTCTTACACCTGCCACCCCCTGGTTGTTTTACAACCTTGGGCAAGTGATTCAGCCTTTCTGAGACTCCATGAGGACCTCACATTGTCCTTAAAATGTTTCAATTCAGAGTGCCTGGCGTGTAGTAGATGCATAACAATCAATTCAATTCATTCAACTAATATTTATTGAGCATCTACAATGTGCCAAGAATGGTATTGGTGATAAGACAAAAAAACAAGGCAGATAAAGGTCCTGTCTTTATGGAACAAAGGAGGCAGCTTGTGTTTGTATTAAAGATTTGGTGACTATTTCTCCCAGATGGAATCAGTCATCCCAAGGACTTTTCTTTACTCAGGGCTCCAAGCTCTCCCAGCATCTTTTGCGCCTGGGTAGGTATCACATCCAGGAGAGAATGAACATGATGTCTTCTACTCCTTTACATCATGTTCTTGGAGAAGGATGGTGGAATTTGGCCAGATATCCTAGCTTTGGACTGGAGCTGGGCTTCAGAGGTGCTCTTCTGGTCTAATGAGAGGCCTGTGCCTAAGAGATCATGTTATATCTGAGCCCAGTGTTCACTATTTCCAGGCTCCCTCTGAGGCATGTGGCACTCGGATTTTTGCCAGCTAGATAAGCCACCCAAGCAAAGAACAGATCTTCCCAGGAATGGCTGTAATTTCTTGGTGGGGAGTTTAATTCTGTGACCACTGTACAAGGTTCTGTGGAATGAACATCATGTCAATGCTATTTAATAATATGGTAACCACTGACCATTTAATTACACGGTAATTGTCACTTAGTGGCTGGGTAATTGCGTAGTAAGTACCATCTAATTTCAGGGTAAAGGGTAAATACATGATTATTTCAGCCTCCTTAGGCACAGTATAGGTCACCCAGGAATTAGGTTTGGATTGACTAAGTATAAATTACCTAGAAATCTGTTTTCGGGTGATTACTCCTGTCATCCTTCCTCGACAAAGCCCCTAATGGTTACCATAAAATTAAAAAGAGATTTCAAGAATTTGGGCCTCAGGAACTTAAAGGGACAGTGCTTCATCTTAGAATCAATGTTATGCATTGATTGCCTGTTATGCAAGAGATGGTGCTTTGTTAGGGAGGAGATAGAGAAGAGCTTACAAATTCCTCCCTTTTCTGTCTGACAGCAGAGTTTTCTTCTGCTGTGGTGATGTGGGGAGCTCAACACGTGATCCTGAAACTGACATCACAAGATGTAAATACAACATCCATCCCATTGCCTCTTGTTATGAGCCCTGGGCTAGCAAGAGGGATGGTTTCCATAGTGGTTAAATGGTGGCTCCCAAAAAACTATCTTCACCACCTAATCCCTAGAACATGCAAATGTGATCTTATTTGGAAAAAGCATCTCTACAGATGTATTAGAATTAAGGACCCTGAGATGAGCTCATTCTGGATTATCCAAGTAGGCACTTGTAATTCAATGACAAATGTCTTTATAAGAGGTAGAAGAGGAGACAAAAATAAGACCATGTGAAGTCAAAGGCAGAGCTTGGAGTGAGGCAGCCACAAGTCAAGCAATGTCTGGAATCAGCAGAAACTGGATGAGGCAAGGAATGAATTTTTCCCCAGGGTCACTGGAGGGTGGCTGGCTTTGCCAAGACCTTGGACTTTTGGACTTCTGGCCTCTAGAGCTGAAAAAGAATATATATATATATATATATTTTTAAATTTGAGACAGCATGTAGCTCTGTTGCCCAGGCCAGAGTGCAGTGGTGCCATCTCAGTTCGCTGTAACCTCCACCTCCTGACTTGACTCAATTTTCCTTGCCTCTGCCTCCTAAGTAGCTGAGATTACAGGCACCCACCATTATGCCTGGCTAATTTTTATGTCTTTTAGTGGAGATGGGGTTTCGCCATATTGGCCAGCCTGGTCTTGAACTCCTGATCTCAGGTGATCTACCTGCCTTGGCGTCCTAAAGTGCTGGGATTACAGGTGTGAGCCACTGAGCCTGGCCTGAAAAAGAATATTATTTCTGTTGTTTTAGGCCACCCAGCTTGTGGTACTTTGTTATAGCAGCTACAGGAAACTGATATGGTCTCTAAGGAGCTGTGGGGCAGCAGGGGTCCCTGGCTGGAGTTAAGGAACAGCTATAGAGGAAATAAAAGTTTGCACAAGTCAAATCCCATCTTGTGGGGTGAGCAGAGCAGTTCTCAGCAGACCACAGAGCAGTGACACAAACTCAGAGATGGCAGGCAGGAAGCAGAGCCCACTGCTAGGTCCATTTGAGGGCTCCTGTGTTTGTTGGAATGTCATATGGGAAGGGAATACACAAAAACAGGTTTAATGCCCTTCATTATGAAAGAAATTTTAGGGTCCTTCTTGGGAAAAATGCAAAACTGTTTTTAAAAGTGCCCAAACTCCCAGGATCCAGATACAATCACATTAGTCTACTTCCTTTGAATCTTTTGTGTTGACCCTAGCTAGCTGGCAAAAATGAGAGTGCAGGCTTTGGGGTTGGGCAGGCCAGGATTTAAAACCTGTTTCCACCACACAGTAGCTGGATGACCTTGGACAAGTGGTTTAACTTCTCTGAGTCTCTGTTTCCAACTTTCAGGACAGGAAAATAAAACCTACCCTGTAGGGTGTTAGTTTCATGAGTGTGTGTGTGTTTGTGTGTGTGTGTGTGTGTATGTGTGTGTGTGTAGCAGACACACACTCACACATATACATATCCTTTAATGAGTGTATATAATGAGAAAGTTTGTGCTCAGTCAAGTGTAGCTATTATTTCTATACTGATGTACAGGGCAGAGCAAAATAAGCATTTCCTATGTTACGAACTCTCCATAGACATTTGTAAATGACTGCATCACAGACCATCAAATAGAGTGGCAGAGATGAAACTGATATTGACAGCAGTCACATTGCCTCCCTAGAGTCCCTTATTGAGCTTATTGCTGATTATGCAGTCCCTTCATCAAGCTACCTCTGAGTTTTAATGGCACCCTCTTCTCCCTCTGCTTCCCTTCTTTCTCCACAGCCTGCTGTGGGCTCAGTTTTGGAAGGCATAGAAATTAATTACCCTGCATATACACCTTGGGTAGCTTGGGCACTCAGGTTTAGATAAAAAAGTGTTTGGAGGCAAATAATAAGGTCCCAAAATAACCCATTCAAGATTGCACCTAGCTTTATGATCCTGCAAGAAGGAGCTATCCAGCCAATAGGAGGATTAACCAATAAAGGATTTTGAAAGACCCTCACTAAATAAAAATAACATGAACCATTCTCCAGGAGGCCTCCTGAGTCCTTGTTACATTTAAGTGCTGCATGTGGAGTCTGGTTTATTTTTATGGGTTTTGAGTCATTTGCTCTCACAGCCTTACTCATTTCTGTAACAACACTCTCTGCTTAGTTACACATGGCATTCTGCACACCTGTCCTCCTATCTCCCAATTGGGCTATGTAGAGGACACCCTCACCAAGGGTTGGAGGTAGCCAGGGAGCACCCAGTTTCTGGATTTATGTCACAGTTTTGCACCTTGGTGGTCAATTTTGATCTGTGGAGCATCTCAATGGTTTATCTTGCCAGTTTGACAATTCCAGCCAGGCAGGGTGATATCTTGGGGCACAGTCTCAGAAAATATCTCCTAAAGGAATAATAAACAACAATAAGCTTCTTTTATTGGATGTTTCCACCACACAGGCATTTTGCTAAGAGTTTCACACTACTCTTATTTAACTATTACAACAAATGTATGAGACTGACTTTGTCATCTTTATTTCCCTAGGCCAAGTAAAGTTAGAGAGGTCCCTGACCCAGCTAAGGACCATGTGGCTAATAAATGGAGGTGATGGAATTCAGGCCAAGCCCATGTGGCACATGGAAGTGTGGGTGATGAGTCACTTTCTCTTCAGAACACAATCTTTTTGAGGTGATAGTGTCTCAGTCCATTTGTGATGCTACAACAGACTACCTGAGATTGGGTAACATAAAAAACAGAAAATTTTCCCACACAGTTCTGGAGGATGGAAAATCCAAGATCAAGGTGCTGGCATCTTGTGAGGGCCTTCTTGCTGTGTGCTCACATAGCAGAAGAGAAGAAGAGAGTGAATCCACTCCAGCAACCTTTTTTTTTTTATCACGGTGGCTCAGTCTGTTTTATGTTGCTATTAAAGAACACCCCCGAGTCTGGGTAATTTATAAAGGAAGGTGGTTTATTTAACTCATGGTTCTGCAGGTTGAGAAGTTCAAGGGCACGGCCCTGGTTTCTGGAGAGGGCTTTTGTGCTGTATCATAACATGATGGAGAAGGTCAAAGGGGAAGCAAACATATGTGAAGAAGAGGGAGACAAGACCTGAGGGATGTCCTGGCTTTATAACAACTCACTCTCTCAGAAACCATTCCTAAGAGAACTAATTTATTCTCACAAGAGTAAGAACTCACTTCCTACCTCAAGAACAGCTCTAAGCCATTCATGAATTGTCCTCACAGCTCAGACATCTCTCAGTAGGCCTTGTCTCCCAACACTACTACACTGGGCATCAAATTTCAATATGAGCTTTGTGGGAACAAAGAAACCACACCCAAACCATAGCAAACAGCATTGAACATTTCACCTCCCCAAAGGTCCCACCTCCCAATGCCACTTCAATGAGGATCAAGTTTCCAACACATGAATTTTCAGAGACATATTCAGACCATAGCAATGAGTTTGGTGGTTTACATTGGCACATTGAGGGAACCCATAATTGACTTGGAGTCTCACCTTGACTTCTATCCAAAAGTTATTAAAATCTGGACTGAGAGAAATGACGCCTACTTATCAGAAGGCTTGGCTGAGGCACTTTATCATCCTCTAGATGAGTGGTTCTCATCTAGAATTTGTTTGGAATTTCCCAATCAATCAGATTCCCCAGGGTTGAAATCCAGGCATCTGTATCTTCTTAAAGGTAAGCTGTGGGTGATCCTGATGCATCTTGTCTGTGGACTAGTTTTTTGGAACCCCTGCATAAAACGTTCTAGATTTTATCTCTGGATTAAGCCACGTCAACAGACAGCTGGAAATCAATGACATCATTTTAACTTTGAAAATCACAACTTTTACCATCCTGTGTGTCCATTGCCTGAAAATGAAGGACATTATAAGACACAGCCATATATAATTCAGAATTAAGCAGCGTGTATATGGGATAATTGATATTGCTAAAGATATAATTCAGTAATCAGACCAGTCTCTTAGTTAACTTTCTTTCAGGATTCATTCCCAGAAATAGCTTTGCTTCTCCTGATAGCCATTTTTTTCTCCCTCCATGTGGACCTTGTGTTGTGTAACTGATTGAATTTCTTTCTTTAAATTGGCCAGTGGGAAGCCCAGAACAAAAATTTACACCTTTTAAGCAAATTGTAAAGAGCCTTATGTGTTTTGTGCCTAATTTTACTTCAGGATTCTTTTTATTCTGTCCCTTTCTTCTGTTGTTATATTCCCACAGTTGCTGTGCCAAATGGAGGTTTGTTGATCTGCCTGCCATGGTGGTTCATTCATAAAATGGAAATCTCTTTCACACCCCAATTTTTAGAAATTGGGATAAACCTACACTTAATACATACATATAATGAGATAATGTATTAGTGTCCCTGCCATAGAAGAGTACCCAAAACTAGATGGCTTAAAATAACATAAATGTATTGTTTCACATTCTGGGGGCAGAAGTCTGAGATCAAAGTGTTGGCAGGGCTGTGCTGCC
Source organism: Papio anubis (assembly GCF_008728515.1). Classification (NCBI taxonomy): domain Eukaryota; kingdom Metazoa; phylum Chordata; class Mammalia; order Primates; family Cercopithecidae; genus Papio; species Papio anubis. Next base: position 103,137,220 of record NC_044982.1, on the reverse strand, counting down.
TCTGACAGTGCCGGGAAGAATTCATTCTTGCCTCTTCTAGCCTCTGGCATTAGCTGGCAATCCTTGATATTCCTCAGCTTGTGCCTCCTCCAGGCACATGACTGTCTTCTCCCTGTGTCTCTACATTGTTTTTCCTCTGTGTGTCTGTGTCTTTGTTCAAATTTCTCCTTTTTATAAACATACCAGTCCTATTGGATTAGGACCACCCTAATGACCTTATTTTGATGACTGCTGCAAAGATGCCACTTCCAAATAAGGTTATGTCTTTAGGTACTGGGGGCTAAGACTTCAACATATTTTTTCTTGGGTGACACAATTTGACCCATAACATAGTATATCTTTTCCTTTCCTTTCCATTTCTTTCTTGGCTATTTCTGAATGGTCACTTAGCTGGAAGAGACTGTTGGGTGTCACTATCATTTTTTTTTTTTAAATTAAAGTGAGTTTAGAAAGTACCTGTTTATTCAGTTGCCTTGGTTTTTCCTAGTCCCAAATAGTTTGAATAATTTAATTAACAATTGACTTTACAGAATCCCCTTAAATTTGTCATCGATATAGGATGTCTTCATGACCCTTAGTGCCTCCTGATGTCAAAAACCATCCCTTCCCTGCCTCCCCGTAGTTTACAGGGCCATATTTGTTTCCAGAGGAGGGGATTACATCACTGCAGGGGGCTCTCTTCCTGTATAATCCCTGTCTCATGTGCTCCCCACAAAACTTTGTCTCATCTGCAATGCCCTAGAGCAATGGAGACTATGGCAGGAAAACTTCTTTGAAAAAGCTCCTGCCAACAAGTATCTCAAAGGTCTTTAAGTGGTATTGGGAGGGGCTTCCAGGTGACAGTCAGTACCCGAAGTTTCTTTTCTCCCTACAACCAGGGAGATCTTAACTACTCACCCAACACAACTGGAGATGGTATCTGTTGGTCATATTCATAGGGTTTCTCTGGAGCATGTTTGCAGAACTTTCATTTCTAGTTGCTTCAACACTTGCATGGGACACGACAGAGCAAAACCCTGCTGTTACTGAAATCTCTGCATGAACTTGGAGCTCTGTAGAAACAGGTGTAGAGACAGAACTCTCAGTAAGTGCTGGTTTGGCTCTGGTGTGGGCAAGTGGATGGTGTAACATAGATTGTCATGGATCAGCAAGGATCTTGGACTGGCATAGGACATGGAAATGGAGCAGGGATGATGAATCCATCAGGCTACAAAGGAAGTAGTAAAGTCAGACAAAGGCCAGAGTTTCTCTATGAGCTACTTCTGGCTGGATTTCATGAATTACCTGGAAAAGGGGGAGGAGGTAGTTAATAGCAAACCCATATGGTAGTTGCGGCTCTTCAGTATTTGAATGTTTTGTGTAAATCAATGTTTGTTAGTAGTTTAAGCCAGGTGCAGTGGCTCACACCTGTAATCCCAACTACTTGAGAGGTTGAGGTGGGAGAATCCCTTGAGCCCAGAAGTTGGAGAGTAGCCTGGGCAGCATAGCAAGACCTCATCTCTTATAAAGAAGGTTAGTAGTTTAGTAAATGGCAAATTAAAAGCATGACTTTGGAATACTGCTCTGAGGAGGCTCTTAAACTGATGAATCTTCCTTGTGTAGTCACAGCCTTGGTTGCTGGGGTGTGCAGAGCAGGGAAGCATCTGCCTTGCAGTGACAACTCTTCCTTCCTCCAAATGCCCCATGCTGGCTCCTGCCTCCATCACTCTATCAAAACAGTTATAACTGAGGTCACCCGAGTGCCACTTGGTATCTGAAATAATCTCTTTCCTACCTCCCATGCAGTCCTCCTCTTCCTTTACATCTTAGCAGCATTGGATGTTCTTCAAACACACTCTTCCTTTATCTTCTGTGATACTGATCTTCTATTCTTCTATCCTCTATCTCTGTTGCAGGCTTATTCTCGTCAACTGAGTTGTTAGGTGTTGGGATGGTTCAAAAAACAGGCATTCTTTTCTGCAGCTGGTATTTATGTTGCAAATGTCATGAGGTAAGTTGGTGGGTACACAGAGTTGAAAGAGCTAAGAATGGGACATGGAAATGGGACTATTTGAGAATATTTAGAGTCCTCACATGAGGGTACAACATTTGCGGAGAACCATGACATGCTCCGTGATGGCTGATGTTGCTCTGACACTGGGATTATGGGATGCACTCCTGAGATGCAAACTCTTATCAGCTACCATCTTGCTTCTTCTTAGAGAAAGAAGAATTCTAAGATTTATGTTGGAACAGAATGCAACAACAAAAGTGATGCCAAAAACCAACCACCACGAAGAGTAGATGCAGTGTAGCTACATCAGAGGTTGGAAAGAAATGGAGTAGGTCAAGCGCTTGGAGATTATTCAGAAAGGAAGAAGTGATAAAATCAATTATTCTTGCTACTCTTCTAGCTAGTATCCTTCCATTGTTGCTTGGTGGCTTCATTAGCTTATCACTGAAAAGCACCAATTATTACTTGGACTTTTTAAATAATAGATGGATATTAGTTTAATTGTTTTACTAGTTTGAAGAACCAGGCAAGCAACTGAGTTGCTTGAAATGTCAAGCTCCCTATTCCACATATATGTGATGCTAAATGGAAGCTGCCTTCATTGCTTGCTGCAGAATATAAACAAATATCAGCCATTTTAACCAACAGGCATCATTTGACTTAATTGCAAATTAAAAACCATAAACTACCTTAAACACGGAGCTAATGCTGTATCAAATCAATACAGTAATTGCACCAGGGCAATTGAGAGGCTTGTGGAGTTTCCATACCCTGCATACTAAAAGAATGCAGTCCCCAAGAGAGTTGGTAAGTCCCACTGAACGGTCAGTGGTCATGGTAAATTGCACTGACTGGCTATTTCTCTGAGGGTGGACCAGACAGGCTGATTTTTTCATTGTCTGTGGCAACACAAAGGAAGGGCCTTTGTCCCTGAAAAGTGGTTAATTTTTTTGTATGTGTTGAACTGGAGAAGTTCTTGGAGTTTCATGTCAGGGGAAGAAAAGGACACTCCTGGGCCCACTTGTAATGCCTCGTGTTGAGCATCAATTCTCTTGGGACCCAGCAATTATGTCTTTACGGGCCTGACATATAGTGGCAGCTAAATTAGGTCAGTGGAATATGTCTGATTGACAGATCCCAAGTCAATTGTGCTTTGTTGAGCCATTCAGGAGACACTGGCCTTTTGTTTAGCCATAGGTCATAGAGCAGTGCTGGCAGGCTCCATTCCAAGTGGCTTTTTTTCCCCTCTTAAAGTGGTCCTCAGTGTTCCAGGGATGGCCTGGGATAAAAGGTGGATCAATCTGGTTCTTGTCTTTGTCACATAATTTGGAGGGTACAGGAAAGGCCTCCAGTCCCAAATAGCTGTCCTCCACCATGCTGTCACAGTCCTGAAATAATTTCCTGTAGACACACATTCCTTTGAGTGTCTGAGGTGCCAGTTAAAACGCAATTGCCCCTGGGAAGGATGAACAAATTAAACAATTAACAGCTATTAATATCACAATGTGAAGTTGATTTAAGAGGAAACATCCCTTGTGGCCCCATGAGATGCTCATGAAATAATGCCTGATCATGTGTCTTGATTAGTTTACTAAATCAGCTAATCCCCTTGCAGGAACCCAAGGGAACAAGACACTCCCTGAGTAAGCTTGGATGAGGTGGAAGAGGATGTGACATGCATGCACTGTGGTGGGGCCTTGTTGGCTCCTGGATGCCTTTCTTTCTTTCCTGTCTTCGTTGGGGAGAAGGAGGAGATTCCCTCTACAGCCTTGTCTTCCCCAGCAGGTGCAAAGGTGTGTGTGTTTGTGGAGCCTGAGCGGGCCTCTGTGCCCAGGAGCTTTAGCTATCTCCTCTAGGCACCCCTCCAGCTGTGTGCCCTGAGTGTGAAATGGGTCCCTGGTCCTTTCTCCTATCCAGTCCCCCTTCCCACTCAGAACCCCATCTCTGCTTTCAGCTCACATGGCTGGTCTACCTATGTAGTTTTCACCATACTCTCTTCTTGAAGGTCAGATTCTGATTCTTATATTCCCAGCTGTGGTTAGCATCTGTCCCTAAATGAAAACATCCTTGCTGTGCTACATGCTGCCATCAACTACCTGACATGCTTCCTCCTCTCCACCAGATTGGAACCCTCGCTGGGTGAAGCCTAATTGGTCACAAGCCTTTGAAACCTGTAATTTTTATTATTTAAAGTTTTGATTTATTTACAGAATAATTTGTAGATACAGTACCTAATTCAAAAGACACAGAAGTGGGAGGCTGAGGTAGGCAAATCACTTGGGGTCAGGAGTTCGAGACTAGGCTGGCCAACATGGTGAAGCCCCATCTCTAGTAAAAATACAAAAATTAGCTGGGTGTGGGGGCAGGTGTCTGTAATCCCTGCTGCTCAGGAGGCTGAGGCAAGAGAATCGCTTGAAACCAGGAGGCGGAGGTTGCACTGAGCTGAGATCGTGCCATTGCACTCTAGCCTGGACAACACAGCAAAACTCTGTCTCAAAAAAAAAAAAAAAAAAAGCACGGAGGGGTACGCAATGAAAAGTGTGTAACCCTTTGTCTTCAGCCCCAGTTGGCCAATTTCTTTGAGGCAACCGTTATTAATTTTTAATATGTCTTTATATATTACATGTATACATGTGTGTATATGTGTGTAGACATGTATACAGATACACATATGTTTTCTCTCCTCCCCACCATGGTAATTGGAACACTATTCTGAACGTCGTTTTTATAAAAATAGACTTTATAGAACGATTAAAAATAGAGCAGTTGTAGAGTCACAACAAAATGGAGCAGAAGATACAGGGATTTCTCATTCATCTTTTCCTCACACATGAACAGCCTCCTCTGTTATCAGCATTCTATCCCAGAGTGGTCCATTTGTTACAATGGACAAGCCCACACATCACTAGCAACCAAAGCCCATAGTTTACATCACAGTTCACTCTTGATGTTTGCTGTATGTTCCATGGGTTTGGACCAATGTCTATACATGCATCCACGTGACAGCATCATAGAGAGTAGCTTCACCACCTTAAGATCCTCTGTGCGCCACTGGTTACTCCCTCCTTTCTCAAACCTTGTTTTTTCACTTAAAATTATATCTTGGAGATCATTTCATTTCATACAGAGAACTACTTCATTATTTTTAAGGACTGTGTAGTATTTATTTTTAATTTTTATTTATTTTTTAATTATGCTTTAAGTTCTGGGGTACATGTGCAGAAGATGCAGTTTTGTTACATAGGTATACACGTGCCATGGTGATTTGCTCTACCCATCAACCTGTCATCTACATTAGGTATTTCTCCTAATTCTATCCCTCCCCTAGCCCCCCACATCCCAACAGGTCCTGGTGTGTGATGTACCCACTCTGTGTCCGTGTGTTCTAATTGTTCAACTCCCACTTACGAGTGAATACACATGGTGTTTGGTTTTCTGTTCTTGTGTTAGTTTGCTGAGAATGATAGTTTCCAGCTTCATCCATGTCCCTGCAAAGGACATGAACTCATCCTTTTTTATGGCTGTGCAGTATTCCATGGTGTATATGTGCCACATTTTCTTTGTCCAATCTAAAATTGATGGGCATTTGGGTGGGTTCCAAGTCTTTGCTATTGTGAACAGCTCCACTATATACGTAGTGTGCATGAGTCTTTAGAGTGGAATGATTAATGATCCTTTGTGTATATACCCAGTAATGGGATGGCTGGGTCAAATGGTATTTCTAGTTCTAGATCCTTGAGGAATCACCACATTGTCTTCCACAATGGTTGAACTAATTTATGTTCCCACCAACAGTGTAAAAGCTTTCCTATTTCTCCACATCCTCTCCACCATCTGTTGCTTCCTGACTTTTTAATGATCACCATTCTAACTGGCGTGAGATATCTCACTGTGGTTTTGATTTGCATCTCTCTAATGACCAGTGATGATGAACTTTTTTTCATATATTTGTTGGCTGCATAAATGTCTTCTTTTGAGAAGTGTCTGTTCATATCCTTCGCCCACTTTTTGATGGGGTTGTTTTTTTCTTGTAAATTTGAGTTCTTTGTAGATTCTGGGTATTAGCCATTTGTCAGATGGATAGACTGAAAAAATTTTCTCCTGTTCTGTATGTTGCCTGTTCCCTCTGATGATAGTTTCTTTTGCTCTGCAGAAGCTCTTTAGTTTAATTAGATCCCATTTGTCTATTTTGACTTTTGTTGCCATTGCTTTTGGTGTTTTAGTCATGAAGTCTTTGCCCATGCCTATGTACTGAATGGCATTGCCTAGGCTTTCTTCTAGGGTTTTTATGGTTTTAGGTCTAACATTTAAGTCTTGAATCCATCTTGAATTAATTTTTGTATAAGGTGTAAGGAAGAGATCCAGTTTCAGCTTTCTGCGATTTCCCAACACCATTTATTAAATAGGGAATCCTTTCCCCATTGCTTGTTTTTATTGGGTTTGTCAAAGATCAGGTGGTTGTAGATGAGCGGTGTTATTTCTGAGGCCTCTGTGCTGTTCCATTTGTCTATATATCTGTTTTGGTACCAGTACCATGCTGTTTTGGTTACTGTAGCCTTGTAGTACAGTTTGAAGTCAGGTAGCGTGATGCCTCCAGCTTTGTTCCTTTGGCTTAGGATTGTCTTGGCTATGTGGACTCTTTGTTGGTTCCTTATGAAATTTAAAGTAGCTTTTCTCCAGTTCTGTGAAGAAAGTCAATGGTAGGTTGATGGAGATAGCTTTGAATCTATAAATTACTTTGGGCAGTATGGCCATTTTCATGATATTGATTCTTCCTATCCATGAGCATGGAATGTTTTTCCATTTGTTTGTGTCCTCTCTTATTTCCTTGAGCAGTGGTTTGTAGTTCTCCTTGAAGAGGTCCTTCACATCCCTTGTAAGTTGTATTCCTAAGTATTTTATTCTCTTTGTAGCAATTGTGAATGAGAGTTCACTCATGATTTGGCTCTTTGTTTGTCTGTTAACGGTGTATAGAAATGCTTGTGATTTTTGCACATCGATTTTGTATCCTGAGACTTTGCTGAAGTTGCTTACCAGCTTAAGGAGATTTTGGGCTGAGATGATGGGGTTTTCTAAATATACAATCATGTCATCTTTCTAAATATACAATCATGTCACAGAGACAATTTGATTTCCCCTTTTCCTAACTGAATACCCTTGATTTCTTTCTTTTGCCTGATTGCCCTGGCTAGAACTTCCAGTACTATGTTGAATAGGAGTGGTGAGAGAGGGCATCTGTGTCTTGTGTCAGTTTGCAAAGGAAATGCTTCCAGTTTTTGCCCATTCAGTATGATAGTGGCTGTAGGTCTGTCATAAATAGCTCTTATTATTTTGAGATACATTTCATCGATACTTAGTTTGACAGTTTTTAGCATGAAGGGCTGTTGAATTTTGTTGAAGGTCTTTTCTGCAACTATTGAGATAATCATGTGGTTTTAGTCATTGGTTCTGTTTATGTGATGGATTATGTTTGTTGATTTGCATGTGTTGAACCAGCCTTGCATCCCAGGGATGAAGCCGACTTGATCATGGTGGATAAGCTTTTTGATGTGCTACTGGATTTGGTTTGCCAGTATTTTATTGAGGATTTTCTTATCGATGTTAATCAGGGATATTGGCCTGAAATTTTCTTTTTTTGTGTTGTGTCTTTGCTGGGTTTTGGTACCAGGATGATACTGGCCTCATAAAATGAGTTAGGAGAGATTTCCTCTTTTTCTATTGTTTGGGATAGTTTCCGAAGGAATGATACCAGCTCCTCTTTGTACCTCTGGTAGAATTTGGCTATGAGTCCATCTGGTCCTGGGCTCTTTTTGGTTGGTAGGCTACTAATTACTGCCTCAATTTCAGAACTTGTTACTGGTCTATTCAGGGATTCAAATTCTCCCTGGTTTAGTATTGGGAGGGTGTATGTGTCCAGGAATTTATAATTTTTTCTAGATTTTCTAGCTTATTTGCATAGAGGTGTTTATAATATTTTCTGATGGTAGTTTGTATTTCTGTGGGATTGGTGGTGATATCCCCTTTATCTTTTTTTTTTTTATTAACTGTGTAGTATTTTGTTCCATAAAGTGTAAGCTGTTTCCAACCATTGCTTTGATAAACAATGTTGTGATGACTGTGACTTTCATGTGTCATTTGGCACAGAGACCAAATGTTTAGGATAAGTACCCAGAAGCACGCTCCCTGTCCAAAGAGCATAAGCATTTTAACTTTTTATTAGAATATTGCCAAATTGTCCTCTGAACCTTAGGATTTTTAATGCCGTGGACACCAAACCCATCCATTCCCAGATTTACATCCAGGTCATTTCCTCCACTCATTTCCTGCCTCTTCTCCTAATTTTAGCTCTGATTGCATAATGCCTATGGCTGATCCATAGCTCAGCAGGCAGACAGTTGGTATCTGAATAAGGGGCCAAAGTTTCCCCAAAGTGGGAAGAGGAGGGGCGGGGGGAGGCATGATGGGAACACAAAGAGGAACTAATATGTACTGGACATCTTCCAGGAGTAGGAGCTTTCCCTGTGAATCTCATCTGAACTTCACAGCAGCCATGTGAAGCGGGTCACAGTTTTATCTCTTTCAGCTGAGAAAGCTGTGACTCAGAGAGGTTAATCAACTTAATCAAAGTCACACATAGTGCTATGGGTCGAATTGTCTCCCCACAAAACGTATGTTGAAACCCTAACCCCTACTCCCTCCTCAGTACCTCAGAATGTGACCTTATTTGGAAATAGAGCTGTTGCAGATGTAATTAGTTCAGATGAGGTCACATGGAGTCCAGTGGGCCCTAAGTCCAACATGACTACTGTCCTTATAAAAAGAGAAAGATTTGGACTCAGACAGAGAGACAGAGAAGACAGTCATATGACGACAGGGACCGAGTTTGGAGTGATGCTGCCACAAGCAAGGAACCCCTCCCTGGGGCTGCCAGAAGCTGGAAGAGGCAGGCAAGGATCCTTCCTAGAGGGTTAGGAAGGAGGTGGTCCTACTAACAGCTTGATTTCAGATGGCTCACCTCCAGAGCTGTGAGGGAACACATTTCTGTTGCCTTAAGTCACACGGTTTGTGATACCCTTTTATGGCAGCCCTAGCAGACTCATACAGCCAGTAAGGGCCAAAGCCAGAAATGTAGCCTAATATGGCCTGACCTTGCACCTCAAGCTAACTCAACTCTGTCACTCAGTGACTGCTGCTGCCCGTGAACCTTCAATGGAGTCAGAGGTCCAGGCCTTCCTCAGAGCTGGTGGGAGGAGGCAATGAATCAGAAGTGGGTGAAGTGATTGTAAACCAAAGCCCACTTCTGGGCATTTGGTGACCCCTCAGCCTCCTGGAAGGCATATTTTAGGCAGACTCCAGAACAGTGGGGAGCTACTCTGTTTCAAATTCCCTTGTGGTCAGGACATGACTCTCTATAAACAAATCCACCTGCTATGTGGCGGTGTCAGGATTATCGAACCTAATCCAGGCGTTGCTAATGTGATATGAGAGGAACGAATGGGCCCCGATTCCCACTGCCTGTTCATGAAGGGTTGGCTATGCTCTTTGCAAACAGGCTTTCAGACTGGCCAGGCTGTTTGGTTACTGTTTACAGGGTTGCCTGTGGAGGAAAACAACCAGTCTTCCCCTGTTTCCAGTTTCTGTGGCAACGGGGAGATGTGCTTTGATTTCTGGGGACATCCCTTCCAGTGTGCAGGGGTGTGGTACATCTGTGTTCCCAGGCTGCAGGAACTACAGGAGGCCTTTGCTAAGCAGGGGCAGGGCTGCAACCCAGGACGGGTCCCTGGAGGAGGGAAGGGTGGGACCAGACAGAGAAGGCCAAAGAAACTGACTTCCTGAGTCTTCACTCCTGATTTCAGCTGGGGCTTACGCACATGTCAGAGATCACCCTCAGCAACCAAAGGAAGAGAAGACAGTGAGTCATAGAGGGAAGGATCTGAACTGGATACAGCCAGGGCAGCATTTGTAAGGCAATCCATTGGAGCACAAGAAGAAAATAACAGAACTCTGAATTACTTTTCTGTCTTGTCTCTTTAAAAGGTTTACTTTTTGTATGTGCTTTATAAAATGCATCATATATTAATAAACTCGTGCATGTAGAAAACAACTGCTATATTGGAAGGCATACTCAGTTTCAGAAAAATGACAAAGGTTTATAATTTTAAAAAATGTGGAGATGTTATTAGAGAAGACCAAGCCATCAATCCATAGCCTGACATTCAGGGCCCTTCCCCTCCTTTCACATCCCCCTCCTCTGCAGTCCAAGTTTTCTGTCCACTGTACCTTAAGCTGAGCCTTTGGCCTTTGATTCATGCTGTTGTCAGTTCTTCCTGAATGTTGTCCTTATGTGTGCATAGTGCAAAGCCCGGCTTTGGAGTCAGAGATTTAAAGGTACAAAGCTCACCTCTGTCATTTACTAGCTGTTAGACCTATGGAAAGTTATCTATTCATATCCCCGAGCCTCAGTTTTCTCCTCTGTGAAATGAAAACAACAACCTCTACTTTGCAATATTGTTAGGAGGCTTAAATGACACAGTATATATAAAGTGCTTTGTGTTGCTTACTAGGAACTCAGTTAGTGACTTATTATCATTAGCATCATGGTTAATTACCTAATTAATCAGCGGTGTAAATCCTACTTGTTCTTCAAGGACTAACTCTAGGATACCATTCTGATTTTGTCTCTCCCTGATCTAAACTCCCTCCTCCCAACCTGGAAAGCATTTGTCTGTAGAACTAACTCAGCTGTTCCTTGTATATTGCTTCATGTTATTAATCAGATTTGCAAGTGTTTGTATCATTGTCTTCTACTGCAGGGATCTACCATAGCTCATGCCTGCTTTATGGGATTGTTGACAGTGCTCAGATGTGGAGGGCTGCATTACTCCTTCTGCCAGTTAGCAGCCCATGATTGCCTTTGATCCTCAGGTAGCCCTTCTCTTATTTTATTTTTCCCCCTGTGTCCCTATTTCCTACTCCTATCATGTCTCATAGGCACTTGCTTTTATATGTTTGGCATGTCCTTAATATGCTTTCTATCCTTGTAAAATACGCAAAGCTGCATGATTTTGTTAATATTGTTAATTTATCTAAAATGGTATGCTAAAACGTTTTATTTTGTTTATTGTGGTTTCTTCTCTCTAAATGTCATGTTTTAACTCCATCCATGTTACTGTATGTATATCTATTTGATGTTTCTAAATGGTACAGATAATTCCTTAATATGCATGTGCCACACTTTATATATTGGTGATAGACATACTTTGTCTCTAATTCCTTGATTTGACAACACCACAAGGAGCTTCCTTGTTCCTTATGGACAAGGATTTGTGTAATTCTTAAGGGTGGGATATGTCTCTTAAAGGTCTCTGTGATTCCTTCTCTGAGATATAAATTCAGGAATGGGATTGCCAGGTTACAGGGTAGGGACATATTAATCAGGGCTGTGACTATGATGAAGCATACAAGGTGCATAGTGCAAAGCCTCATTTTGAAGTCAGAGATTTAAAGATATGAATTTAAAGGTACAATTTAAGGGATCACTCACTCCCAGTGTCATACAAGTACAGAGTTTTAGGAACCTCTCCTAGTTTGCTTTCCAGAATGGCTGGACCCCATCAGCAGTACATGAGGGCTCCCTCTGTCCCCACATCATCACCAGCACTTGGTATTATACATCTTTCTAATTTTTGCCAGTTTGATGGGAATATAGTGGCATCTCATTGTCATTTCATCTCCTGCCTTTCTACCTTTCACAAGGGCTTTGTAGGTCTGGTCAGATAGTAAATGGCCTATTAGTAAGTGAATGATGGCTTTGAGGAAATTTTCATGGTGATTTTGACTCTGAAATGGGATGCTGCCTTATTATGCCTATTTTACTATAAAGTGAATAGTGTAGCATACCTGATATTCACTAATCTTTTACCCCTGAGAAAGATGTGGTTGCAATCAACATAAGGCAGAACTGAGGCCAAAAGGAGGGTTTTTTGACATTCAGTGCTCTTCTCACTATGCCCTGAGTGTCGGTTCCATTGGCACTGATTATTCCATTATGAAGCACATCCTAAACTGTATATAAATGCATGCTTCAAGATGGCTACTTCTCATAATGGTGACTAAAGCCATGTGTATTTGATTTCAAATAGTAATAATGACAAAAATAAAACCTAAACCACCAAGAAGCAAACTTCCTATAGCACTTTTTATGAACAAGATTCTGTACTAAGCATTTGAAGTATTTTAATGCTTTTAGTGCTTGTGGCAATTTTATGGGGCATATGTCCCATTATTATACCCATTTTACAGATGGGAAAACTATGGTGCAGAGAATTTAAGACTTCCCCAAGATCCAAGTCACACAATTTATAAATAGTAGAGTCAGGAAAAATGTACTTGTTCAGGTGCCCAGATGACAAGTATCTGGGGATTTGGAAAAATTTGGAATTTTGGTTTTCTGTACACAAGCAAAGGGATGAGTGCTATGTAGGTTTGTCAAGGCCATGACTAATTCCCTTCTAGTAAAGTCAGAGCCAACCAAAGATGCAAAAGATACAGCTTAATAATAAAGCCTCACATTTATGTAAGCCTGCACATTCCAAAGTGCTGTCTCACCCAGCAGTTCCACCTCATTCTGTATATTTTTGATTGCGAAAGCAATACATGTTTTAGGATGAAACGTTATCTTTTAATTCATTTGAAATGGAGGTATTTGAGATGTTGAAGCAATGATCATACCTAATATTGTCCCAGCTTTTCTCCCTAACATCAGTTTAAAGTGGTCTTTCAGTTTGGGATTGTCCCTATCTTTGCAGCAATGCCTACGTTCTTTGAATGATAATTTAGGAGCTCAATCCTTGATAAAGCCACTTTTTCAGCTTGAACTTTCTGATGGTGGTAAGATAAAAAGGAAAGTTTTGGTGGTCAACAGGTGGGCCAAGGATGGAGTCTGACCTTCAGACTTGCTTTATTTGTCCTCATGGTGTTTTATACTTTAGGAATTTCACATTAATATCTAGATTTCTGGCTTACTTTGGAAAAAAAATCACAAGAGCCAGCAACTTGAGTCTGCATCCCTGCATGAATCTATTCCACCTGCTGAAGATGAATGGAAGCAACTCTCTCAGGTGGAATCTGTGGTCTCCAGTTTCTCAATGTCCCCACCTGCCCCCACCGCCTCTGCTCTGCCGCCCCAACTCCTTTCTCTCGTGGCTGGTGTATTTCATTCATTTATGAAAGCTGCCTGACTTCTGTGGGTGTTTGTATTTCCAACCCCTGTTTTAAGAGATATCGTGTAGATGAGAATTCAGAACTTGTTTGGAAGTTACTGGGCCCATCAACCCCCAAGTAAGTTTGGATAGGGACAAAGTGAATGTGGGAGTGCTGCGGAATAAGTGGGTGGTTGAGGCAGAGGAATAGGTGAGGTGAGGAAAAAGTGGAGGAATCTTTGAAGTGAAGCTCCTTGAAACTTGTTCTGCTTTAGATCAAAGGGGGACATTTTGCACTGGGCTGTCTCCTGTTGGGAATGGTGAATGAGAAGACTGATACCAACAATAGATTTCGAACTTAGAGACAGTCAAGGCTAGAGATGGGAGACTGGTTGGGAGATAATCACATGAATTTCATGACTTCAATGTAAATACAATTCTGTTAGTGAATGCTGTGAAGGAAAAGTGATGGAGTGCCCACACTTGTGATGATTCTACCACATCCCTCCCCAGACTTCTTTGCCCACCTGTCTCCTGCAAGTTGTTAAGGGAGAGAGCTGCCTCTTTCTAAAGGGTATGATGTGGAGCAGCCTCCTTGGAGCTGGTGAGCAGTGAATTTAGAGACTTACATTCCCTCACTCCGTAATAAACAAGTCCTGGGTTGCGCGACTCAAGAAGACCCTGCTCTGAGTTTTTGTGGGGATGCATCAGGCTCTCTAAAGTGATTATATCATGAGAGGCCAAAAACATAGAGTTTGGAGATTCACAGGTGGAGGGAAACATTCAGTTCATGGGGCACCTTTGCTCAGAACTTCCATGGAGAACAATCCCGTGACACGTTGGTAAGAGGGCAGCCCATACACAATGAGAGTCCTTTGTTTTATTATTATTAGCATTATTATTGTTGTTGTTATTATTACTATTATTATTGTCAGGGAGACCTTCACGATACTCACTGGACTCCACCTTAGGAGCTAGTGCCCAAAGTATCTATAATATTAAAATAAGAAATGGGCTTTCTTATCTGAGAGATTAGACAAAAATCTTATAGAATCTTGCCAGCAGAGAAGTCTTTCTTGGCTCAGGCCAGTTTTTGGTCTGGAAGCTGCCTAAATTAGGCTAAAATCCAGCTTTGTATCTGATTAGTCTATTAACACATGCTCAGGACTTCCTCTCATGGAAACTTTGTGTTTTGATGACGCTTTGTGATTTGTAGGTGAAGTGGTGGTTTCTGGCATCATATTATAGCAACAAGGTCTTCTGCTTAAATCCATGGGAGTGGGATGTTCATTTATCTGGAATGTGCAAAGGAAGACCTTTTCTGTCTAGCTTCTGTGCCTTTGAGCATGCCATTCATTCTGTCTACAATTCCCTCTCTCCATCTGCATGAGGCCGACTTCTATTTGTCCTTCAAAAGTCAGCCCACGTGCCCTTGCTCAAGAAACCTCCCTGACTGTGGTGCTGCTCTCCTTCCACCTGTGTGTTCCTCTGGTGCAAGGGTCTATCTCTATTTGACATTAATTCATCCGTAATTTCTGTGTGTCTCCCCAAACAAGCAGTCTGTAAGCCCCTTGAGGGCAGCACTATGTCTTGTTTTTTAAAGGAGGATTTTCCCAGCCAGACCCTTCCTGTCCCCCTACTCACTCCCTGCCTGGGTCAGATGCCTCTTTTCTGGGTTTTCCCTCAACGGTGCTGACCCCAGATTGGATCGTCTATTCAGGGGTCTCCATGCAGACTGCATCTTCCTTCCTTGGCTTTGTACCTGAGCACCTCTGTCCTAATGCTTGACACATTGAAGGTTGATGACTGACTTGTCCTGGCTTGCCTGGGACTTTCCTGATTTTAAAACAAAAAGCCTCACAATTCCACTCCTAGGTATATACCCCAAAGAATTGAAAACTGGTACTCAAACCAATACATGTATACCCAGGTTCACAGCAGCACTATTCACAATAGCCAAAAGGTGGAAATAGCCCTAATGTTCATCAGCAGATGAGTGGAGAAACAAAATATGGTATAAGCACGTGATGGAATCTTATTCAGCCATTCTTATAGCTGAATAAGAATAGAATGGAATAGTGATACATGTTACAATGTGGATGCACCTCAAAAACATGCTAAATCAAAGAGGCCGGACATGGAAGGCCACATTTTGTATGATTTCATTTATATGGGATGTCCAGATAGGCAATACCACAGAGACGGAATGCAGATTGGAGGTTGCCAGGAGCTGAGAGGTAGAGGACAAATGGAGAGTGACTGCTTAAGTGGTACATGGTATCCTTTTGGGGTGATGAAAATATTTTGGAAGTAGATGACTGTTGCACAACATTGTTACTGTGCTAAATAAAGGTCACTGGATTGCTCACTTTAAAGTGGTTACTTTTATGTTATATGCATTTTATTTCAACAACAACATAAAAAATCTGAATCTTGTGTGAACTGGGATAGTTGGTGTGTTACACCATTTTGCATTGCCAAAAAGGAATACTTGAGGCTGGGTAGTATATGAAGAAAACAGGTTTAATTGGCTCATAGTTCAGTTCCCCAGGCTGTACAAGCATGATTCCAACATTTGCTTCTGGTGAGGGCCTCGGGAAGCTTACAATCAACGCAGAGGCAAAGCAGGAGCCAACGCCCCACGGTGAGAGTGTGGGGATGTGCCACACTCTTTTAAACAACCAGATCTTGTGTGAACTGAGGGTGAACTCACTCATTACTGCAAGGAGGGCACCAAGCCTTCCATGAGGGATCTATCCTATGACCCAAACACCTCCCACCAGGCCCCACCTCCAACCTTGGGGATTACTTTTCAACATAAGATTCGAAGGGGACAAACATGCAAACTGTATCAGCTGGTCCCCCTGATTGTAGGGGCTCTATAACTATGGGTTGAAAGAGAGGCTAAAGAGAGAGGGAAGGTTGCTTCCACAGTGAAGTCAAACCCAAGACCTTTTAAAGCTCTTAAAGTGGAATTGCCTAGTGGCAGGGGTGGAAGGCCAAGAGACAGTGTGGCCTCCAAACTGGCTCCCAAGAGGCCCTGAGCCTTTTTTTCATGCTGTGGCCCAGCATAGACAAAGCTCCCTCTGGTTCCCTATGACCCAGCTGAGAGTAGCCTGGATCTTAAAGGACAGGCTTTGTTCAGTTTTAGAAGAGAATGAAAGAGAAATAAACATATAAGAGGTATTTATATAGCACGGGCTTCTCCTCTTACTGTTGTTACTTTGCTTGGAGAGGTTTGCAAGCTCATGCTTGCCCCACATTATCACAGGAGGAAAAAGGAAATGCCCCAGACATTTCCAGCACTGAACCCTCTATTAGAATAAGCACATTAGGAAAGCTTCCTCTTTGCTGTTTCGTGCTGGTGTGCCCTAATAAAGATCTCCAAGGCAGTCAGTGTGTGTGGGGGGGGGAGGGGGGCGAGTGGGGGACGGTGGCTCTTCTGACATCTCTAAGACCTCCAGAAAGTTCTGGGGGAGAGGGGGCTTGGCTCTTCCTTTTTTTTTTTTTTTTTTTTTTTTTTGAGACAGTCTCGCTCTGTCACCCAGGCTGGAGTGGAACGGTGCGATCTTAGCTCACTGCAACCTCCGCCTCTCGGGTTCAAGTGATTCTCCTGCCTCAGCCTCCCAAGTGGCTGGGATTATAGGCGCATGCCACTACACCCAGCTAATTTTATATTTTTAGTAGAGACGGGGTTTCACCATGTTGGCCAGGCAGGTCTCAAACTCCTGACCTCAGATGATATGCCCGCCTTGGCCTCCCAAAGTGCTGGGATTACAGGTGTGAGCCACTGCGCCTGGCCGCTTGGACTCTTCTGTAAGTGGTTTTACTCTGTACGATTTTACTTTCCAGATTGGCGAGAGACAGAAGGCAGGCTTGAGATCCTGGAGAGAGAACTGCTGTGAGGATGGTTAATTCTGGAGGGAGCCTGGTCTGCAGAGGTGTGTGACCTCGGTAGATGGAGTTGCTCCTACCTGTGCATAGGTAGATTGGCTGTTCTTCTTGCTCCTGGTAAGGTCACGGGCATTGGGTGTTCTGTGGATGAGTCAAGTTGGGTGAGTACTGGCCTCCGCTTGCCTTTCAGACACTGGCAGTCACATGCACACTGTGTGTCCACAATGGAGGAGGAGATGGCTATGTCTCTCATTGCTCTCAGGGTTGCCTTTGCGCAGGGTACCATGGTAATTCTGCCTTAGCCCCAGTGAGCAGAGGAAAGGAGAATAAAAACACATGCAAAGCAACCCAGGAGCTGGAGAGGAGGAATCCACAAAACATACAGAAGGAATACCTGAAATAGAATGGCTGGAATAGACAACTTCAGCAAGGGACTGCTGTAACAAATCATCACAAACATGGTGGTTTAAAGCAACAGCGATTTGTTCTTTTACAGTTCTGGAGGCCAGAAGTCCAAAACCAAGGAGTCAGCAGAGCCATGCTCCCTCTGAAGTCTCTAGGGGCCCACCTGTCCCTGCCTCTTCCAGCTTCTGGTGGCTCCTGGTGTTGCTTGACTTGTGGTAGCATCACTTCAACCTCTGCCTCCACTGTCACATGGCCTTCATTTCTGTGTGTATCTGTGTATCCTCTCTCTCTCTCTTTTTAAAAATGAGGACACCAGAGATCCACTAGGACCTCGTCTAAACATCTGCAAAAGACCCTGTTTCCAAATAAGGTCACATTTCAAGTTCTGGGTGGACATGACTTCCAACCTACTGCACTATGTGAGGAGATTTAAGCATTGAAGGAAAAGACTCTTTAGTGTCAAAAACGTATAGTTTGCCAACTAAAAAATCTGATATATGAATCAATTGAGAAGATGAGACCTGAACTGGTGGCCTTGGAAGATCAAGAAGAAAAACTTGAACAGAACAAAAATATAAAGAGAGGGAACTCTCATGGGACAAGACAGGAGACTTGAAGGATGGGTCCAGGAGCTCCAACATTAGTTCCACAAAACAAAAAAGAAACAGAGAATTAAATAGCAAAATAAATAAAAATAAAAACAAAACATTTCTTAAATGGAAGCAAATTCTTTGAATCTTCAATTCAAGAGTTTTCGCGAAATTCCAGACAAGGATATAGAATTGAGACAGATTTATGCATAATCTGGTAAAATTCCTGGTAAACCTCGAGGATAAAGAAAGTCTTATCCTCACATATTCTCTATTTCTCTATTGGCTGGCTTGCGAAACCATTTGTTATTATGTAACTTTCCATGTTTCCTTGACAAGTTTGCAAGACCTTGATAGCAGGAAGGATGCTTTACTCAGATGTCCATCTGTTCTAACATCTGGAAATGCAAAAAGTTGATGCACAAGACAGGAGAACTAGGATACCCTAACAGTCCATGTATAGTAGTCTAAGAGGCACACAGGTATCATTCGGAACGACGTGGACTACAATAGTGCAAGTGGCCACATGCTCTTGCCTTGCTCAGCTTAGGTTGGGGAGGCCTGTGGCTTAATTGGAATATTCAGGAAGAGGTGATAGAAGAAAAGGAAGTCCTATGTAGCATAGCTGGACCAGAGAAACCAACCTGTCATCCTCCAGTCTACATCAGTCTCAAGTGCAACCTCACTCTCAGTCTGCACTCTCAAAGGCAAGGCCAAGAAAGCCAGGATCCTGACTCTTAGCATAAAAAATGTCCAAGAGATAGGCAGAGATAGTCAGCTTTGTAGCTTCCAAGGTACAGCCTGAGACCCTGGTTGTGTGTTTGGGCTAATCGGGAAAATGGGCACAAACCCAGGATGTGTTTGTGGGGTGAAAAGGTAGGGGTTAGAAAAGGCAGCAGTGGCCAGGTGAGGTGGCTCACGCCTGCAATCCCGGCACTTTGGGAGGCTGAGGCGGGTGGATCACTTGAGGTCAGGAGTTTGAGACCAGCCTGGCCAACATGGTGAAACCCCATCTCCACTAAAATTACAAAAATTAGCCAGGTGTGGTGGTAGGCACCTGTAATCCCAGCTACTTGGGAGGCTGAGGCATGAGAATTGCTTGAACCTGGGAGGTGGAGGTTGTAGTGAGTTGAGATTTTACCATCGCACTCCAGCCTGGGCAACAAAGTGAGACTCCATCCCAAACAAAACAAAACCAAAAAAACCCAAAACAAACAAACAACAACAACAACAAAAAAAAACAGCAGCAGCTAGCCTGGCAAAGCAGATACCCAGGTGACCCCAGTTTTACATCAGGGTCTTAGGAGTTACACAGGCCTGTGTTTGATCCCTAGCTTCTCTGCTCACCTGCAGTGCAAAACTGGACAAATGTCTATACTCAAAAAACTACCTTGAGGGTGACGATTCTTAAACAGAATAAAAACAAAATCAAAGTGCTGGTGCAGTAATAGGTACACAGCAAGAACTTGAATGATTTTTTTTTTATTAATGTTTATTTTATTTATTTCTATTTTTAAAATAGTGACAAGGCTACATCCAGATTTCGCCTCTAGTAGGACCTGGATGGCTCCTGTCTGCTCCCTCCAGGTTGGGCTGACTCGGCACTGGCTGAGTGGACTGAGATTTAAGTGCTGGTTCCCATCCTAGGAGGGAGGAGAGCTGGGAGGGAGGGTGGATCTGACACCCTCATTTAGCCAAGCCACATATCAGATAGAAAAGTTGAAATCACTGCTCTCCATTTTTGGCTCTTTATTTTGAAATTATGACACGGGCCTCCAAGGTTCAACCCCTGAAAGCCTTTGCACACACTTCCCTCATTATCTCTCCTTGCCAAGAAAATAGATTTCCAGCTCATAAGTTGACATGTGAATGTGCATGTCTTTTCCCCATGCAAAAATGTAAGGGTATCAGGCACCATTGTTAGCTGTTTTTTTTTTTTTTTTTTTTTAATCCATAGATTCATTCAATAAATACTGACGTTTTTAACTCTGTGGAATACATTGAAGTTAGTTTTGTGGAAGACCCAGAAATGAGTAAGATATAATCTTAACTCACAGGGTAGTCACTGACTACTAGGGGAAGAGGAAAAATACACAGAAAGATGGAAAGTGATACAGACTGTGAGGCAAACAAATAGGTTACTAGGGGAGGCTGTGGAGGCTGGTGACAACCCTTCCAGCTGAACAGAATCAGGGAACTGTATCTGGTACTAAGACCTGCCATATTCTTGTTGGGCCAGAGACTGAGTTGTGGCTTTTCTATACATCATCCCTTTATTTATCATAATTATCTAAAGAGGTAGGTTCTAAAACTAAGGCTGAGCAAGATTAGAGATGTTAAGTGAGTAACCCAAAGACACAGGATGAGTAAGGGGCTGATGTGGGTTTCTCACCTGGGGTCATGTTGCTTCTCTTCTCAAAGCCCTCCCATAGTGTCTCTTCCCACTCAAAACCGAATCCAAATTCTTCTTCCTGGACTACAAGATCCTGCATGACCAGGCCCCTGCCTGCCTCTCAAACCTTATCTGCACCATCTCCTTCTAAGCTGACATGCTCCAGCCATTCTCACGTTCTTATAGTTTCTCAGACCCAACAAGCATGCCCTTCACCTAAGCCTTTGCATTGCACCTTTCCTTTATTTGGAATGCTTTTCCTTCAGATCAGTATGAATTGGTTTCCTTGCGGGTCTCACCTCTAATCCCCCTCTCAGTGAGGGCTTGCTGGGCCACCTGAGTCTCTAGTTACACTCAATTGTCTAGGCCATGTTTTATATTCCTCCTAGCACATATCATCTCCAGATATTTTCTTTCATCACCCCCTTTTAGAATGACTGTCCCACAAGGGCAGCACCTGGCCTGTCTCCTATACCACCCTCAGGGCAGTCCCAGCTCATCTACCTCGATAGATGGATATCAATTAGTGAAATGCTGAATAGCAGGTCCCAGAATTGGGTGTGAAGGGCATTGTAGAGCAGAGCCTTAGCTTCAAATGTCAGGCTAAAGGGTTTTAGTTGGATTTACTGAAGTGCGTTTTTGGTAAAGGCATTAAACGCATGAGAGTAAGGTTTATATTATTTTGGAATTGAGGCAACTGCTATCAGTGTTTTAAAAATGTCTCATGAATCTTGATTGGAAGGATCCTTTTGCCTTTTTAGACATTTTGTTTTTGATCATGCACAATTTCCTTCTGATGGAAGAGGCAGAACAAGGGGAAGAAGCTTGAGTGATGGGGCAACATGCCTCTCACCCACAGTGCCCAGGCCAGAACTCGGACATGGAAAGCCATGCTTCAAAGAGGGCGTCTGAGGTTGACCTGATCATCTAAGCCATGGAGGGGAGATCTGGAGTTTAATGAATGAGAAATACAGAGAGGGCAAGTCAAGACTGGCCATGAGGAAGAGACCAGGAACATGGGGCCTGGGACATCAGGGAAACTGTGTTGACTCTGGGGCATATGCCAGCTATGTTAAAGGAAGTCATCTCGATTCACTTGGCAGGGCGAGAGCTTTGTTATGACTGCAGCTGGCATTCCCTCTAGAATGAGTCTTTCCTCTCACTCCAGTTTGTATACAGCTCTTCCAAGTTGTGGTTGAAGGATGGCTGCCCCGGCTTTAGAATGATTTCTTTGAAGCCAGTGTTTCTCAGGCTTTTCCATCAAAAGTGCCACCTTACGGGAAGAGCCCTGCAAAGTTGGCTCCAGGCATGAAATTTCTTGGAATATTTCAATGCTTTATTTGAAAACTAGGTGAATTTTGCATTTTATATTCATATCTGTTTGAATATCAAATCATGTTTGAAATGATCATTGGGTAAAAAAATGTAATCATTTTATTTTTAAAAACCAAATCTTTGAATGAAATGGATTTCTTTGAATACCACTTTATTAAAATTAACAAGTGTACAGAACATGTTCTGTATACTCTGAAACTTTGCATGCCTCCATGTTCCTCTGGGAAGAGTTGAGTTGAGGCCACAGGAAGAACAACTCGAGGTAGCTCTTGGCTCTGATGGTTCACAGATCTGGGAGAATTTGTGCTGCCAGGACTTGGCCACGCTTTTCACTAACTGTACCAGAACAACTCCCAGATAGAGAAGGCTTATTTCCTAGTAGTTGAGAGCTGCGAAATGGCGAGACATGAAAGAAGCATTGGGCTAGGTTAACTCTCATCAGTGTCTTTGTTTATGAGTCTAGATGGGGCTGGCAGATGCCTCACATCAGCATTATTTAGACATTAAGTGATTCTAATTGGAGACTAACATGTGTCCTCATCACAGTTGACCTTATTTATGGAGTGGCTGACATCTGAATGTCAAATTTGCATCAGTGACTTCTCCTAATAACCACTTTAATATGTAAATAACAAATTTACAGCAGGGAAAAATATACATGATATTCTGATGATTGCTCGGAAGATGGCTTCCTTCTGTGCATGAAGATGGGAGGGCAAGTTGATTCCTCCTTTTAATTAGGAGACATTGGCTAAAAGATAGAGCCAGAAGAAAAGGACACACTTTACCTTAGATCAGCAGACATGTAGAGTTCCTAGTTTGTTAATACACTCGGCTAAGGACAAAGGGAGACCCTACTTAAAGATAAGGGAACCAAGCTCTGGCCTCAGAAAACTTGAAGCTGTTATAAGATAGAATAAGAAAGCGTACAAATCAGTATACATCACAGAACTATGTGATCAAGTCATGAGGGAGAGGTACAAGTAACACTATTTTGTGGTTGTCTCATTGGAAGGACCCCTGGAAAGGTGGTGCATTAAATAGGAATGTGATTGTCTCCAAAGCCCAGCAAGCCCTATGACTGTGACTTCAATGCAAACCTCTGAGTTATCTCCTTCTATGAGAAGTCTTGGGTATGTAGTCCAGGCAGGCACAGTGACTCTCTTGGGCCCCAGAAACCCAGGCTTTTTCTAGCATTCCCCCTTTGCCACACTTAGTGTGAAGGGTTTGGTGCTGTTTGTTGCCTTGTGGTTGCAAGAGGGCTGCTTCATCTCTAGACCTCAAGTCCACGTTCCGGGTAGGAAATGGGAAAGGTGAAAGAACAAAAAGGCCTCTCTTCAATAATTTTATTATTATTATTTTATTTTATTTTAAATTCTGGAAGGGAAGCCCTTCTTGGCAGACTTCTGGCTTTATGTTATTAGCCAGAACTGTGTCACAGGCCAGCCCTATTTGGAAGTACCCAGGGAGGAGAGGATTGTGAGTGGGGTTTGGGTAAACAGTGGTGTCTGCCTGCCAGAGGTACACTGGTGGAGGCAGGAGGCCGTGAAGCTACAGTATGGGTGAAGATTTCCTCAGGTATATGTACGCGTATGTCTTCGTCAGTTTAGGCTGCTGTAACAAATTAGTATAGAATGGGTGATTTAAACAATATAAACAGTTCTGGAGGTTGGGAAGTCCATGATCACATGCCTGGGTTCTGGTGAGGGCCTACTTCCTGGTTTGCAGTTGACATCTTCTGTGTCCTCCCATGACAGAGAGAGAAAGAGAGAGAGCGCTCTCTTGCATCTCTTTAAGCGCAGTACAATAGTCCCCTCTTATCTGCCGTTATGCTTTCTGCTGTTTCAGTTACGGGTGGTCAAATGAGGTCTGAAAACATTACATGGAAGATTCCAGAACAGAAAAAAACAATTTGTAAGTTTTAAATTGCATGCCATTCTGAGTAGCATGATGAAATCTTGTGCCATCCGGCTCTGACATGAATCATCCCTTTATTTTATAAAGTATCCACACTTTATAGAATACGCACCCTTAGACACTTAGTAGCCATCTGGGTTATTAGATCAAAAACACATAGTGTATACAGGGTTTGGTACTATTTGCAGCTTCGGCCATCCGCTGAGGGTCTATTCCCTGTGGATGAGGGGAGACTACTATAATCCCATCAGGGACACTCCACCCTCGTGACCTTGTCACCTCCCAAAGACCCCACCTCCTGTACCATCACACTGGGGATTAGGGTTTCAATGTATGACATTTTTGGGGACTCAAACACACAGTCCATAACTGTGGGAGAGGGGGCGCTTAGCATGAGGGAAAATAGAACAGTGTGAGGCATGGTTAATAAGGAAGTGGAGAGCATTGGGAATAGAGTTTGAGGGTGGAGCCAGGAGCAGGTGACTCTGCAGTGTGCTTTGGGGGAAGAAAATGAAGCCGAGGCAAGACACAGCAGGACTGCACGACGCTGTCTGTTAGTGGAAGCAGAGGATGTGTGTGTAGAAGGGCTGTAGAGCTGGGTCTAAGGGCCCCGTGGACTCAGATCTGACCCCACCGCAGGCAGTTCTGATGTTCTTGAACCTTTCTTTTGGGGAGAACAGTTGATATTACTTGGCCTGTGTGCATGGTAGCTGTGTTCCCACAGGATTGCCACACTGAGTAGGGGCTAAAGATGCTTCCAATTTCCATCTTAAACATCTGCATTCCTAGGGAGAGGGGAAAGAGGTAAACAAAAGTATTAAGATAATACCTCGGCTGGGCACGGTGGCTCACGCCTGTAATCCCAGCACTTTGGGCGGCTGAGGCAGGTGGATCACAAGGTGAGGAGTTTGAGACCAGCCTGGCCAATGTGGTAAAACCCTGTCTCTACTAAAAATACAAAAATTAGCTAGGCATGGTGGTACGTGCTTGTAGTCCCAGCTACTCGGGAGGCTGAGGCAGGAGAATTGCTTGAACTTGGGAGGCGGAGGTTGTGATGAGCCGAGATCATACCACTGCACGCCAGCCTGGGCGACAGAGCAAGATTCCATCTCAAAAAAAAAAAAAAAAAAAACCTCATATAGATCATGTTGCTAATCAGGGCAAGTTGGCTGCTATTGTATTCACTTGTTTGTTGAGCAATAGTTCTTGAGTGCCTACTGTATGCATGGCACTGGGCTTGGTGCTAAATAACTACAAGTCTTTGCCTGCCAAGAGCTGTCAATGTGATAAGGAAGAAAAGGCAGAATTAGTAACCATGCCAGGCAGCACAGGGTGACACTCCCAAATGAGTGGTTCAGATAGAATGTGAATTCACGGGAGCTGTGGGTCACTGTGTCACAGAGAAGGTGGCACTTAATTTGTAGGCGTTGAAAAGGAGGTAGAATTTGAATGAAAAGTGGGGAGAATGGCAGGTCATTCTAGGTCAGGGAAGAGGCTGAGGAAGGAGGTGATATGGCACAGGGCATCACCCACACAGGAGAGGGTGAGAGACTGGTCTAGGGAATGCCAGGGTGGGATGGGGACCACTGAGTCAGGTCATGATGGTGCATCTATCAGGAAAGGGCAGGGGGAGAGAAGTGGGTGGCCCTAGGATTGATTCTGGCTCCACTCGCCACTAATCACTTGTGTGTCCTTGAGAAAATATTTCAACTTCCTAGAATCTCAGAAGCATCTTTAAAATGGAAGCAATAATACTGACCTAGAGGATGGAGGTATGGTGCATTGCAGTAATATCTTAAAATAAAAGCATGTGTTCTGGGGTCAAAGAGACCTGGGTTTAATCCCAATTATTATATGACCTTGGATACGTTATAATTTTACCTATAAATCTGTCAGGGTTCTCAATGTTTTTGAGATGCACAGAAACTTATGCTAGAGGTTAAACCTCACAGGAGTTGGGTAAAGGATATTCATTAGTGTCTGACTTTTTCAGGAGGGCCACCGAGCCAGGTTTGGAAGGCATGTAGGCTACCCAGCAGCAGGACTGCCTCAGGGGAGGAGATGCCCCTGCCACTGCTGCTGGGCCAGACACAGCCGCACGCCCTGCTTGTACAGGGTACTGTCATCTGCATCCCTGACACTGGATGTGGATGTCCCTGAGGTCACCCTTTCTGTGGTGGCTTTCCAGTGGAGCTTTAGGTCACCAGATTCCCAAAGCAGATCTTCTGGGTACATCTGTTTGGCAGAGATTGGGTCACATGCCTGTGCACTAGCTGCTAAGGAGGCTGGGAAATTGAGCTCCACTGTTCTACCTTTGAAAGTGGGAGAGTCTCTGAATGAAAGAAAGGTATTCAAAGGTTTCAGGAGCCGAATGCATGACTAGTATTCCTACAATGTAGCTTATGAGCTTCTCCTGAGGACTAAATGATATCATGTGTGTCAAGCACTTAGCATGGTGCCTGGCACAATAAGCAAGCAGTAAATGCTAACTATTATTAACTGTTAATGGCAAATGTGGAAATGCCTAGGAAGAAGCGGGTGGTAAGTGTGCTGACAGCTGACAAAGCAGTCTCCCAGGGAGAAGAATTCAGCACAGCCCACGACCTCACCCTTGGTATCAGAGGCTCTGAAAACTGACTCAGCTGCACATGGAGCCTGAATTTGTCTCAGGAGCCAACTGCCCCATTCCTGTTGAGTAATTCTAATTTATTAAATAACAGAAACCACCGTGTCCATGTATCCCCTGATGGGCCTGTCTATCACATAGTCCTGTCCCTGTGGGAGAGACCCATGGGAAACCATATGATTTAGAAGTTCATTTGGTGAGCATGAACTCAGATTGTGGAATTTCAGAATAGGGGTTAGAGGATGAAGAGTTGTTTGACTCATCAGTCCAACGCAGGGAATCAGGGGTATACCGTGGCTGGGCAGGTCCTGTCCTGGACCAATAAAACCCCTGGACCAGTGGTATGCTAGCAGGTTGGAAAGAGAGGCCTGGATTTGTAGCATTTACCAATTCTCGTGGTCAATTTCACCGTGGTCAATTTCAAACTACCAACCTGATGTGATATCAATCATACCAAGAAGGAAGAGTTGGGAAAAGCACTCAATATGCTCTTGTAAGCCTGTACAGCTGGTTCTACCACATCTCTCCCCTGGACTGAGTTGGACTCTGCTGGGGGTGGGCTTTTAAACTTTTACATTTTGTTATTTTTATTTTATTATTATTTTTGAGATGGGGTCTTATCCTGTTGCGTAGGCTGGAGTGCAGTGGCACAATCCTGGCTCACCGCAACCTCCGCCTCCTGGGTTCAAGCAATTCTCCTGTCTCAGCCTTCCATGTAGCTGGGACTACAGGTGCATACCACCATGCCTGGCTAATTTTTTGTACTTTTAGTAGAAACGGGGTTTCGTTATGTTGGCCAGGCTGGTCTCAAACTCCTGACCTCTTTTTTCCTCTTCTAATTGCAAAAGACCTGAGGTAGAACATTGGAATAAGGAAAGGGATTAAAAAAAACCTTAAATGTCAACTGAGCAAACCACTCTTACCATAGCGATTTTTTTGTTTATAGTATTTTTTTCTTTCTTGACTTGCATCATATGAAATTCATGAAATTCAACAATTTTGATTCATAAAA
Organism: Papio anubis; assembly: GCF_008728515.1. Classification (NCBI taxonomy): domain Eukaryota; kingdom Metazoa; phylum Chordata; class Mammalia; order Primates; family Cercopithecidae; genus Papio; species Papio anubis. Next base: position 103,109,855 of record NC_044982.1, on the reverse strand, counting down.
AGGCAATTTTATATATGATTTGACAGAATACATTTCACATTGTATATCAAGTTTTATGGCCTGCTCTGCACATACTGTTATATCATAAACATTTCCCCATGTCATTAAATTTTCTTTGAAGTTGAGGTGTGTAATGGCTCTTTTCTAGTAAATTGGTTGTGTGGCCATAATTTTTAAACCATTTATTTCATTATAGGCATTTGAATCCCTTCCTCCCGCCCTCCCTTCCTTCCTTCTCTCCCTTCTCTCCCTTCTCTTGCTATTATAAGAAGTGCAGAAATGAAAATTCTTGTAACATTAATTTTTGTGCCTATCTCTGATTATTTCCTTAAGATATAACTGAGAATTACCTTAGAAGACCATCTAAACATTGGAATAACTTTAAAAATCCTGATACATTAATTCCAACATGCTTTCCTATAATTATACGAATTTATCCCCTAACAATATATGAAAGTGAAGGTTTTATTGCAAAGTTGTTCCCAATGAATATTGACTTTTATCTTTATCTTTTCCAAGTGCATTAGAAAAAAATGGTAGAATAAGTTTGTTTCACATTTAAAAATCTCCAGCAATGAATAGAGAGAACAAATGAGGGAGATTCTTGTCTGAACCTCTATTATGACCATCTGTCATAATGCTTATTTCAACAAGATGGGACAGAGGCAAAGTTTTAGACTCATGGCCCCAAGCTATTTAGGGCCATCCCTCTATCCATGCCCTCTCTTTTACCTACCACCTTCTATGCCCTTTTCCACCAACAGTATGACAATGGGTGGCCCCGATAGGTGAGTAAGCCTGTGACCAGATGGCTGAGCATTTCTGATTTTTTACATGATTGAGCTGAATTACTATCATTTGGTATAGGTGACTCATCTATGCAATCATAACACATTGTGAGGAGCAGAAAGAACTGGTGTGGGTGGCTTATCAGGCCTTGGGCACAGAGCCCTCTTATGTTGCTCCAGCTTGCTCATTTTCAATTTATTTCCAACTTCAATATACGACTTCCAGCATTGGCAAACCTGGTTTTAATTTCCACCTGTGTGTTGGGGGTGTGGGGAAGGGAGAGGGAAAAGGCAGGCAGAAAAAGAGGAATGCACAAGAGTGTCATTATGGGTTGGCAGGCACAGACTGAGAATTTGCTTTGGGGTAGAGGGAGGAATGAGCAATGAGATAAATCCTCCAATTCGGTTCCAATTGTCAAAGCTGAAAACTCAAATACGTGGGAGAATGGTGTTGTCTTTGTTCTACCACTGATGAAGAATGTCAACAGCTGATTGTGCATTTAAGCCAAAAAATGTAAAACTGTGGGATGTTAGGGGAGAAAAGAGTCATCCAAACCAGATTTTCCAAGCACTGAGTTCATGGACCCAGGAAAGGGATTTTTCTTTGTTGGCAGTGGCCACCATAGCCTATGTCTCTTTTTGCCCTTCTCCTCTGTGGTTCCTGATAGAGAATGGCGAGTGCTTGTTCCATGTCATGATCTGGGTTGATACTGGCTTAGAACTTCCTGTGGAAAAATGTGCACGGGATGGCAGAGTTAGTCACACTGGGTGACACTAGTGGCCCTGGCTGGACAGTTATCAAGTATCTCTATGAACTGAGTATGGTAGTCACCTTCTATGGCCTCTGTGAGAATTAAGATACCATGCTTTTTTTAAAAACACTTTGGGAATAAGGTCTATGGATGTGTTTTTTCCGTTTGTTTATTTTGTATCGTGGTGTAATACACATAACATAAAATGTACCATTTTAACCATTTATAAGTGTGCAGTTCAGTGGCATTAAGTACATTCACATTGTGCAGCCATCACCACCTCCCATCTCTACAACTTTTTCATCATTCCAAATGGAAACTGTTCCTATGAAACAATACATCTCCATTACCCCCTCTCTCCAGCTTTTGGTAACCTCTACTTTACTTTCAGTCTCCAGGAATTTGACTATTTGAGGTACTTCATATAAGTGGGATCACACAATATGTGGCCTTTTGTGGCTGGCTTACTTTAATCAGCATAATGTCTTTAAGGTTCATCCATATTGTAGCATGTGTCATTCCACCTTCCTTTTATTTAAAAATTTTACTTTAAGTTCTGGGATACATGTGCAGAAGGTACAGGTTTGTTACATAGCTATACATGTGCCGTGGTGGTTTGCTGCGCCTATCAACCCGTCATCTAGGTTTTAAGCCCCACATGCATTAGGTATTGGTCCTAATGCTCTCCCTCCCCTTGCCTCCCACTCCCTGACAGGCCCTGGTGTGTGATGTTCCCCTCCCTGTGTCCATGTGATCTCATTGTTCAACTCCCACTTATGAGGGAGAACATGCAGTGTTTGGTTTTCTCTTCCTGTGTTAGTTTGCTGAGAATGATGTTTTCCAGCTTCACCCGTGTCCCTGCAAAGTACATGAACTCATTGTTTTTTTATGACTGTATTGTATTCCATGGTGTATATGTGCCACATTTTCTTATCCAATCTATCATTGATGGGCATTTGGGTTGGTTCCAAGTCTTTGCTATTGTAAATAGTGCTGCAATAAACATACGTGTGCATGTATACTTCCTTCCTTTTCAAGGCTGAATAATATTCTATTACATACCACATTTTAGCACATGTATGTATATACCACCTTCTGTTTATTTATCCATAGATGGATCTTTGGATTGTTTCCTTCTTTTGGTTGTTGTGAATAATGCTGGTATGAACGTGGGTGTGCAAGTGTCTGAGACCCTGCTTTCAATTCTTTTGGGTATATACCCAGAATTGCTGGATGATATGTTAATCCTATGTTTCTAAATATATAATGTTCTAAAAATGAGACAGTAGGGCAGTGAAACTATTCTGTCTGATACTGCAATGGTAGATACATGCATTGTACATATGTCACTATCCATTAAGTGTACAGTGCAAGAAGTGTACCCTGAAGTCAATGATGGACCCTAGTTCATAATAATGTATAGATATCCATCCAGCACAAATGTACCACACAAAACAAGACGTTAATAATAGGAGAAACTAGAGTAGAAGGAGAGAGGGGGTATATGGGACCTCTCTGTTCTTTAGGCTCAACTTTTCTGAAAAAGTTTTGTTTCTAAAAAACAAAGTCTGTTAATATATTTTTTAAAAGAGAGAGTATAAAGAACTTAAACAGAACTACAGTTTGACCCAGCAATCCCATTACTATCTCATTCTGTCAAAAAGACACATGCACTTGTATGTTCATTGCAGCACTGTTCACAATAGTAAAGACGTGGAATCAACCTAGATGACCAACTATGGTAGATTGGATAAAGAAACTGTGGTGCATATACACCATGAAATATTATGCAGCAAAAAAAGAATGAAATCACGTCATTTGCAGCAACAAGAATGCAGCTGGAGGCCATTGTCCTAAGCGAATTAACACAGGAACAGAAAACCAAATACTGTATATACTCACTAGTAAGTGAGAGCTAAACAGTGGGTACTCATGGACACAAAGATAAGAACAATAGACACTGGGTATTCCAAAAGAGGGGGGCAAGAGCTGAAAAACTACCTATTGGGTCCTATGCTTACTACCTGGGCGATGGGGATCAAACTCTAAATCTCAGTATAACGCAATATGCCATTGTAGCACATCTGCACATGTACCCTCTGAATCTAAAATAAATGTGGAAATTTTTTAAAAAAGAGAACTTCATGGAGGAATCCACTGAGTAGTTCCCATGTAAGCGTCAGGTCCTCTTCTTTCACTCCATCTGTTGTAATTCCATGCCTTGCTGGCCTTTGGATGTCATGGGTAGTGCCGTTCTTATTTACTTCACCCTCCTGGGGTCCTCCCCCGGCACCCAATTCCCTCTGTACTGTAGCCTCCCCTTATCCATGGGAGATATGTTCCAAGACCCCCAGTGGATGACTGAGACCATGAATGCTGTGTTACCCAGGCTGGAGTGCAATGGTGTGATCTCGGCTCACTGCAGCCTCTGCCTCCCTGGTTCTAGCTATTCTCCTGCCTCAGCCTCCCGAGTAGCTGGGACTGCAGGTGCACGCTGCCATGCCTGGCTAATTTTTTGTATTTTAGTAGAGACAGGGTTTCACCAGGCTGGTCTTGAACTCCTGAGCTCAGGCAATACACTCACCTCGGCTTCCCAAAGTGTGAGGATTACAGGTGTGAGCCACTGGGCCTGGCCCTTTTCTTTCTCTCTATATACACCTATGATAGTGTAATTTATAAATTAGGAACAGTAAGAAATTAACATAAATAACTAATAATAAAATATAACAATTATAAAATTTGAAATTTATGGAATGTGAGCTTGCTCTCTCTCAAAATATCTTACTGTATGATACTTAGCTATTTTTGGATTGTGGTTGACTCTGGGTAGCTGAAACTGCAGAAAATGAAACCTTAGATAAGGGGGACTACTGTAGGTCACTCCCAGCATCTGGCCTTTCTCCTTCTTTCCGGAGACTTCTCTGAACTCCTTTGCCCTTGCTTGGGTAACACAGAGGAGGGATGCTGTTCACCAGGGAGAACGAGTCAGCTCTAGAGAAGCCTGGTGAGGGTCCCAAGTGCATTCAAAGTCAAGTCAGCACCAGCCTCTGTCTCCGGGGCTCCAGACAGCTGCTGGCTCCAGGTGGCTGCTGGCTCCAGAGCAGATTTTCCAGTCGTCAGCACTGTCAGCGAAGGAGGTTGCTGTGGAATCTTCTAGGCTCCATTGCTTTCCTCAAAAAGAAATCAAAATTCTTTATTATGGTGTCTGAGTCTCTATTTGGAGCTTCCAGCAACATGGTGACAGTTTGTTTGCTACAAGACAAATATTCTATATACAATCAAACACTAAAATGTGACTGAGCTTGAAAGAAGAGAAAAGGGAAGCCCCCAGGTGCCATAAACACAGAGGGTGGTAAGAGTGAGAATGAGAGGGATTTTACTGCTGCAGCTGGCTGGGGTTTCAGGTGGATAAAGGCTCTGTGTCCTAGAGACTGACTTTTATTTCCTATTGAACAGTTAGAGACCTGACCAGAGGCCTGTGAAGAGTAGGGAGAGGACAGCCTCAAAGTGCCCCTTGGTCTTGGGCACCAGAAAAGCCCTTCACACCAGCATTAAAGTTATTACAGGGAAATTACAACTCCAGGTCTGTATCCAAACTGGGCATCAATTACTGAAAGGCAAAGGATTAACATAAAAGTGGTCCAAGACCATTTATGTACCAGAATCCCAAAAAAAGGCAAACCTAATGCTGCTGTGTTATATTTTACAACTCGGAGTCCGTTAAAATCCTATAAGGAATACAACACTTGTTAAAGATGACCTAACAACAGCAGCAGCAGTAATAATTAAACCACATAAGAAAACCAACCACAAAGAGGTAGAGTCAGCTAAAACAACAAATGGAGCATGTTTAGCACATTTAGTACTATTTAGCAAAGTAGTACCCCAAGAAATAAAAATTACAAAACACATTGAAAAACCCCCCAAAAATAAGTTTGAAACAAGAAGGAAAGAAAAATGAATAAGAGTAAGAGAATCATAATAAAATGACATTCAAATCTATTTTCCCCACAAGATTTTGAACACTTTGGAACAGGGTCTCATCTTACACAATCACTCTGTGCCCCCAGAACCCAGGACCCAGTAAGACTTAATGGATGTTTGGTGAAAGAATGGTGTCTCCACATCACTGCCTTAGGAGGATGGTGGCTAAGCACATCTGATATGTGCCTAGATTCTGCCCCTTTCTAATCCATGTGCGTCAAAGTAGGACAGGTCAGTGGTCCACAGGGAGCAGCTCTAGGGTCTTCTATTTGGACACTCTTACCTTTTTTTTTTTTTTTTTTTTTGCCTTCAGTGGTATAAGGGTGCTAATCCCAGAATCAGGCATATGCCCATTTTGTAATATGGCACAAAGGTGAAAGAAATATAATAAAAGTAACTTTTCTGTTCAATATGACCATTAATACCAGGAAGCCCATTTTCCCCCCCAAAAGACTATGACAAAGAACCCTGGAGAGTTCCATGCTTATATGCACGCAGAGCTCCCAGCTGTGCACACAAAACTCTCCCTCCAGTTAATCCTTTGGGCAACTTGGTGAAGTGGGAAGACATTGAATTTGTGCTGGAAGAGTTGGCTTAGTTTTGTCCTGAGCATCATGAGCCTGGTCCTTGAGTGATGCTCTCAGCTTCTCTGATCTTCAGTTTATATCATATATTGAATGTGATGAATAAGACACAATCTCCCAGGGTAGCCAGGAAGCTTGAATAACAGGGTGAAAACATCCTATAAAAGTTAAAGTGCAATATAATATAAAGGAGACTGATCCCTGATGTAGAGTAAAATGCTTCACTACATGTGGCAGAGCAAGCGACCGTGTAAGATTGGCGGTGAGGGAGCATTATGATGGCCCCCAGAGGAGATAACATCTAAGGCAAGATTGGAAGGAGAAATCTTGGCTGGCAGAGGAATGAGCACATGCAAAGCTGGAGAAGAAAGCACATGGGACTTTAGAAAGAAAACCAGTGTGGCTGGATCGTGTCCTCCCTTCTACCCAGTGGCCTCCCTGAAATTCATGGTATTGAATTTCTAGGTCTTGCCCATGTAAGCGGTTGATGAAGGAGAGTCCCTTCACCCCAACTGTCTACTCCAGGCATCCTGCACCCCTTTTTGTTCAGCCTTTCTGGTGCTGAGCACTCTAACCTCACTTCAATCCTTGCTCTAAGTATCATCTTCTTCCATTAAATTCAGATATGCCCAGTCGCAGGGGTATGTGCCTCCCCTCCTGCACAGCCTCCTCTCTCCTAAATGCCCACATTTATTCTATTTCTAGCCCTGTTTATGATCCCCCTCCCCATTCACTGCTCTGCTTGTTCCCAGCTGCCATTTTATTTTAAATGTGGGGTGAGCTGATATTGAACAAGATTAATTTCACAGCCCATCAGCACAACACATGTGACAAACATCTGTGAAAACAAGTATCTTAGGAAAGTTAAATAAGGCTTGAAAAAGACTTCCTAGTATCAGACTTAGAAGCATTGGGTTTGGAAGGAGGCAGAGATAGTGGAATCAAACCAGGACCAGCAAAAGTCCTGCATTAGTCAGCATTCAACATGTTTTCTTATGCACAAGGCACAGTGTTGGAGGCTGAGGGAGACACTGAAGTGTCTAAGATGTGGTCTTTGCCAGAAGGATGCTATAATCTATTTTTACAGTGATAAGGGGAAATTAGAAAATAAAACGAGCAAACAGCCAATATTTTAGATAGTTCATTGAGTTCCTTCTCAGTACTTGAGTCCAAGCTAAAGAGATGTTATTTTCCTCAACCCTAGTGTTGAACTTTGTTCAGGAAATAGAGTTGACCAGTATGTCATGGGCTGAATTTAGAATGCACACTCACAGATGACGTTGTGTAGGGCGCTCAGAGTGTCAGGGCAAGAGCGGTGCTGGGTTTGCTTCCCTGGAGGATACTGCTGCTTCAGAGTTTGTGTGTAAACTCTCTTACAGTCATCTGTGGGGGAGGTTGTTACAGTGATAGAAACTTGGAGTTTCAAGAGTTGATGAAACTGTTAGGTGCCACCTACCACCTATGTTTAGAAAAGCTTCCACGGTGCCCCTCTCAGGGAAAGAGCAGGTCAGCAGATAAGACCCTGGATTTAGGGATTCAGAGACCTGGTTCAGTGCCTAGTTCTGTTGCTTTTTAAGCTGTGTGACCAAGTGAGTTACTGCAAATTTCTAAGCCTGGGATTCTTGAATTGGTCAGGACTCTTGGTTGCAAGTGATAGAAAATCCCATGGGAATGGGTTTACATGGCATTTTCTTCTGATGCTGCTTCTGATACTAAATATATGTCTTTTATCCACACCAACAACCAGTTCTCCATACCAACTGGGTGTCCGACAATTCGATTCAATTCTGACATCAACGACCTGGAGGTAATGTAGATCCCTCAGGTTAAAGACTTGGTCTCACTAGACTTCCCCCACTTCTGATGCCAGTCGCAAGATTTAGGGGCCACCAGTACTTCTGACTGACCACCTACAAATTTGGGGATTCCTAGGACCCTCCCCCTCAGGTTTGATAATTTGTTAGAGTGACTCACAGAACTCAGAAGAGCACTTTGCCTGCTGTTACTGAGTTATAAAAGAAACAACGTAGGAACATCCAAATGGAAAACATGCAGAGAGCTAGGTCTTGGGGGTGGTGGGTGCAGAGTTTTCATGATCTCTTGGGGCTTGCTACCCCTTCCAGCATCTTCGCCAACCTGGAAGCTTCCCAAGTTTGTTGTTTGAGAGTTTTATAGAGTTTAATCTCCAGCCCCCTTCCTCTTCCCAGAGGTCAGTGGATGGGGCTGAAAGTTCCAGTCCTCTTGTCACTTGGTCTTTCCGGTAACCAGCCATCCTGAGGCTATCTAGAAGTCCCAGTCTAAGTAAACTCATGAGTATAAACTCAGGTGTGATCAAAAGGGATTCATTATGAATAACAAAAGATGCTCTGACCCCTCAGCAAATTCCAAGGGTTTTAGGAGTTCTGTGCCAGCAACCAGGGACAAAGACCAAATACATATTGTTATTATACCACAGAGTTTAATTATGACAAGGGGTTTCAGGCATTTGGGGCTCAGGTAATTGAAATATTCAGTGCTTGTTTTAGCCAGAGACCTGGTTTGTTCTGAAATTCATTTTCCTCCACTTCTCAGCTTTAGCCTACCTTTGTGTTGGCTACATTCTTAGGCAGGCTGTCTTCAAGAGAATAAAACTAACTGCTGGCAGCCCGAGATGTGTTTATTCCCAGAGTTTAGCAACCTCTACAGACAGAAAGCTGCTCTTTCTCAATAGTTTCAGAAAAAGAGAATCCCAGAATTTCTCTTTTGACTGGTGTGGGTCACATGTTTATCCCTGAGTTAATCACGTAGCCAGGGGGTGCAACACTCTGATTAGCTCCACCCAAATCATCACTAAACCCTGGGATCCTGCATGAGCCCCATCCAAACCACAAGACCCAAGAATGGGGAGTGAGGGGTTTCTGAAAGGAAAAAAGATTTTGTCTCATCAGCAGGAGGAGAAATGGTGAACAGGCAGGCAAAACCAAGTTATTCATGCCCTCTTTCCCTCCCTCCTTCCCTCTCTCCCTGCCTTTCTCTCTCTCTCCCCCTCTCCCCCCCCCCGCCCCCCCCCCCCTTTTCTTTCTCTTTCTTTCGACAGGGTCTCACTTTGTTGCCCAGGCTTGGAGTGGCATGATCATACCTCACTGTAGCCTCAACCTCCCAGGCTCAAGCAATTCTCCTGCCTCATCCTTCCAACTAGCTGGAAGTACACCCACCATGCTCAGCTCATTAAAAAAAAAATTTTTTTTTGAGAGACAGGTTCTCACTATGTTGCCCAGGCTAGAGTGCTTTTTCTTTTTCTTGTTTCTTTTTCTTTCTTTCTTTCTTTTTTTTTTTTTTTTGACACAGACTCTCTCTTTGTTGCCCAGGGCTGGAGTGCAGTGGCACGATCTCAGCTCACTGCAACCTCCACCTCCTGGGTTCAAGTGATTCTCATGCCTCAGCCTCGTAAGTAGCTGGAATTACAGGCACCCATCACCACGCCCAGATAATTTTTATGTCTTTAGTAGAGATGGGGTTTCACCATGTTGGCCAGGCTGGTCTCAAGCTCCTGACCTCAAGTGATCTGCCCGTCCTTGGCCTCCCAAAGTGCTGGAATTACAGGTGTGAGCCACTGTGCCCCACCTAGAGTGCCTTTTCCTGATCCTTAAAATGGGGTGGTGATCACTTCCCTAGGCTCAGTAGTTTGCTCCAAGTCCTCTTCTGTCATAATCTGTGCTTCTGGGACCTTCTATAACATCCAGGTGTTGTGTGCGCCGAGTCTTTGTCCTGCTACATGCAATATAGCCTCTAACAATTTCTTTAGGGAGATAAAACCAGAATTTAACAAGGTTTCCCACTGGGCAATGTTTCTCCACATTTTTCTATACTTGGGTTTATCCTCCTTAGCCTGGTTACACTCTGAGAGTTTACAGAGCACAATATTCCTCCCCTGCCCATGTCATCTCAGTACTTATGTGTTTTTCATTTGAGCCCATATTTCATCTGAAAATGTCAAAACACTGCCCACACATGGCCAGAACCCAGCAGAGAAGATAAAGTCTCTTTATGAGACCTGCCAAATGGGGTTCAGTGCTTATCTGATCATGAATCATGAAAGCTTTTAGGACAGATGGTGTAATCATATCCAAGAATAATGCCCTTTCAAGAGCGATGCTAATTGGATCACGTGGCATAAGAGTTTCACATCTGTCACATGGCAGAGATGGAGTTTCCTTTAACTTTAGTTTGTTTCCATTTCCAGGAGTGGTTAGAGCTTCCTTCAGTGTGTTCAGTAAGCACATACAGGGTGCTAATACACTGATTCGTTCATTCATTCATTCATCATGCACACATGTTCTCAGTTTCCTCCATATGCCAGACACTATTCTACAGGTTTTCATTCCCGGAAGCTTTCCTTATATTTGGGGAAAAGCGAGTAATAATTAGGTAGACGAATAAATAAGTAACATGCATGGAGCCCACAATAAACGCTATGAAGGCAACCAATAGGGTAATCATGAGTGTATGTGTGGGGGTGTGTGTGTGTGGAGGACATGGCAGAGGGGAAGCTAGAGGGAACTCAGTGGTGACATCTCTGCTTGTCTCTGAATGAGACAAGGGAGCCAGGCATGTGAAGATCTGGGCCGAAGGGTGTCTGGAAGAGAAAACAACAAAGGCAAAGCGCTGAGCTCAAAATAACCTTGATCTATTTAAAGATCAAGAAGAAGTTCAGTGTGGCTATTTATTACCTAGTGAGGGGTGAAGAGGATCAGAATGAGGTCACAGACATAGTCAGGGGCCATGGTAAAAAGATTAGATTTTATTTTAATAAAAACATAGTATCAGCAAATCCTACATATAGTAACTCATTTAGTCCTCACAAAATGGTATGAGATAGGTACAATTATCAACCCCATTCTACAGAGCAGAAAACTGAGGTATGGGGTGATTAAGATCTCAACTCAGAGCAACATCCAGGACTTGGCTCCAGAGCTGTGGTCTCAGCCACCATTTGTATAATAAAATGGAATCCACTGGGCAGTTTGAAGCAGGATGACACGACCTGCCTTAGGTTTCTCAAAGTTTGGGATACGTGATGGGAAAGGAGAAGACTCAGGGAGAACAGGTAGGAGCTGCTTCAAGAATCCAGACAATAGCTGACTTGGGTGAGGGTGGTGGCCCTGAAGGAGAAGAGTGGAGGATTTGGGGTGTCTTCAGATGCACTGGATGTGTCTGGTGAGAGCAGAGAGGAATCAGATATGACTTAGATTGCAGAGGAGGCTGTTGAATCTCTGCCCTCAGAAAGTTTTTGGTTAAGTGGTCCAATCAAATGCTCATTTATTTATTTTTTTATTTGGAGAGACCAATTTGCTGGTGTTCCTGGCTTATGCACTCATACAATCATGTGAATGGTTTTATGCCACTGAGGGAGGGCTACATCTTCACTGAGGAGGGCTTGGTATAGAAACACTCATGTTAATTTCACCTGATTTTCTCCCGCGACTCTGGATGTCCAAATATATACTGAAGCCACAGTTTATTTTCTCTGTCTCCAGCCCCTGGGAGAATGCCTGGGCTGCAATTTGAGTCTTTAACCTTGGCCCAAGCTAACAGAAGCTGGAGTTCTGGATGCTTTTATTCTCCATAAGTACTGAGCTATACCAGTCCCCTGAATGTGCCAGGCTCCTTCAGCTCTCTCATCTGTGATCTTTTTCTTCCCCAAAGCCCTCTCTCTTCCATTGTTTGTCCTCCTCCTCACCCTTCAGATTTCAACTCAGCACCTTAGCCCTCTGCAAAGCCCTTCCTGACTTTCCTCAGCTGACAAGCCCCACTCCTCAAATGTGCTCCTCAGGAGCAGGGTGTGTGTGATTGTGTGTGTGTTTGTATGTGCGTGCATGCCTGTGTATGTATCTGTTGTGTGCATGTTTGTGCATGTAATTGTGTGGTGTCTGTGCATGCATCTGTGTGTGCATGTATGTAGTTATGTGTATGTTTTTGTGTGTTTGTGTGTGTTGGTGTGCATGTGTGTATTTCATCTTGATATCCCCGGCATCTGGTATATATACCTGTTATACAGGAGTGGGGACTGCAAAAGGAGGCTTTAGCTTTTGAACAAAGAAGTCAAGGAAGATCAGTAAGGGAATAGAGGGAGAATAAAGCATGGAGATAAACCTTGTATGTCAGCCTCTGTAACTGAAGCTAAGATGGCTTTATTGTGGCCTTTGCTCTCCTAAGTAGGTGCAGTGTGGGGAAAACCAGTGTGAGACATGAACCCTGGTGAACGTGGTTCTTCCTCGGGGGATAACCCTTGGCATGCTGGTAAGTCAGATTGTGGGGATCCTTGCTTCCATACTAGCTCAGGGTGAACAAGCTTTTCCAATGGAAATGTTCAACCATTTTCCTCCATTATTTTTCTTCCCCTGGGCAAATTTACCTTCACGCAATAATTACCTCATTCAGATTCCCCCAAAATGTCATTGGGTTCTAGAGCTGCTGCAGCTGACTTGGTGTTTCCTCATGTCAACATGAAGGAATTGTTGAATTCCTTCATCTGGGCAAACAGACCTGTGCCAATATTTACCTTTCATTATACAGCATGGGCAGAACAGGGGAGAATGGGGAAAAAACAGGTGGGCTTAAGGAAAAGAAAACTATGGGTTTACGAAAAAAAGCAATTTTGAAGGAAAGAAAAGAGAAAATGAGATCCATCAATTATGTTATTAAATATGAAATTTTGTGTTTTCACATGCATTCCTCTTTTGGTTTTTATTCTCTCATCATTGTCTCACTAGGCTTTCATGGTACATCGCCCACATGCTGTAGGAAAAAGACTGCAGATTTGGAATTCAAAAACAAGACTTTGCTGTTTATAAGAATTGCATTTCTGGAAAGGAGGGGGACTGTCCACACCAGCCAGCAACCTCATACATTAAAAGGCTAGGCTTTCTTTCACACCCGAGTAAAATCCAAGACCCCTTCCAAGATTTGCCTTGTCACCCACTAGGGAAGAGGAGCCCCATGACCCACAGGTAAGGAGGGTGGAACATGAAGATGCCTCCGGGGGTGCAGGGGGAGAAAGGAAGAGGGGGAGAAGGGGGAGGAGGGGAGGAGGAGGGGGAGGGCAGTGGCGGAGGCCTTGCTTCAGCCAAACTTCAAAAAGTCTAGTTGGTCGGGGTACTCTATTTGACACATACTGTATTTAATACATATTTGAAAGAGGCCACCATATTTGTTCTGAAAAATATTTAGGATAGTAACAGGTTACTATATTTGTGTAAGGGAATAAAATGAGGGTCATCTATAAAGGAATCATAGTGTTTAGCCAGGGGAATACAAGATTATAACATTCAGGATCTATTTGCCAGTGCCTTTTTTTTTTTTTTTTTTTTAACTTGTTTGTTTGTTTGTTTGAGATGGAGTCTCACTCTGTCGCCCAGGCTGGAGTGCAGTGGCGGGATCTTGGCTCACTGTAAGCTCCTTCTCCCGGGTTCACGCCATTCTCCTGCCTCAGCCTCCCGAGTAGCTGGGACTACAGGCGCCTGCCACCACGCCTGGCTAAGTTTTTGTATTTTTAGTAGAGACGGGGTTTCACCGTGTCAGCCAGGATGGTCTCAATCTCCTGACCTCGTGATCCGCCTACCTTGGCCTCCCAAAGTGCTGGGATTACAGGCATGAGCCACCATGCCCGGCCTTTTTTTTTTTTAACTTTTAGAATAGGTGGCACAAGATCTGAAGTTACAGAGGGGCTGATTTCCTGCACACATGATCCAGGTGCCATGGAAACGCTGAAGATGACTTAAGTGCCGTCTCTGTCCTCCAGGTGTTCTCAGTGTGGTGGGGAGAGAGATGAGCAAATTGATAAATTATACGGTGGGTGGAAGGTGTGATTGTAGTGAGATAAATCACCTGTGAGGAGAATGTGTGGCAGGGAATAATTTAGCTTTGGCCAAGGGTATCAGGGAGTTTGCATACAGGAGACGCCATCTGAGCTGTGTTTTTATGGATGAGTAGGTGTGTTTCTGGCATAAGGAGAAGGACTGATGAAGGGGAAGGGGCACTCTAGCAGAAGCCATGGCACATGGGAGGGCAGAGCACCATGACCCACTGGGGCTGGCATATTGGGGCACCCATGAGAAGTTTGGTGATGCTGGGGTATAGGGCTTGGGGAAGAGCAGTGGGAGATGATGCTGGAGGCATGTGGGAGAAGTTTGGAGGCTAAGATGGGGGTGTTTTGATTTATTTCTGCAGTCATACTAGTTAAACTGAAAGTCTATGTGGCTGTCCACCCACCTCCCTGTTTAGTCTAAGAGGGGAGTAAGTAACTTCTCCTAAGTTACTTGCTTAAGAAACTATGGGATTTACTGTCCCAAGCTGTAGCCTTCTGTGTTGGTTTGTTAGGATTGCCAAAACAAAGCACCACAGACTTGGTGGCTTCCTTTTTGTCTCACAGTTCTGGAAACCAGAAGTCTGAGGTTGAGGTGTCAGCAGGCTGGCTTCCATCAGAAGGCTGTGAGGGAGAATCTCTTCTAGGCCTCTCTCTCCCCGGCTTCTGGTGGGTTTCTTGGAAGCTCTGGCATGCTTTGGCTTGTGGAAGCATCAACCCAATCTCTGTCTTCTTTTATTATTTTTTTAGGGGATCTCACTTTGTCACCTAGGCTGGAGTACAGTGGCACGATCATGCTCAGTGAAGCCTTGAACTCCAGAGCTCAAGCCACCCTCCTGCCTCAGCCTTCTGAGTAGCTGTAACCAATGGCACATGCCATCGTGCCCAGCTAATTCTTAAAATTTTCTTGTGGAGACGGGGTCTCACTTTGTTGCCCAAGCTGATCTCAAACTCCTGGCTTTAAGCAATCCTTCCACTTCGGCTTCCTGAAGTGCTTGGATTACAGGCGTGAGCTACTGCATCTGGTCACCCATCTCTGCCTTCATTTTCATGTCATGTTCTCCTGTGTCTGTTTCCAAATTTCCCTTTTTATAAGGACACCAGTCACACTGGATTAGGGCCCACTCTACTCAAATAATGACCTCATCCTGATATAACTGTAATGATCCTATTTCCAAATAATGTAACATTCTGAGGTACTGGGGATTAGGGTTTCAGCATATGAACTTTTGGGAGACATAATTCAACACCTTGTCAGCCTAAAGGTTACCGTGGGTGAAGAGACAATAAGGAAGATGGAGAGAATGAAGTTGAATGTGGTGTTTGAACATCCATCCCGCTGGCTATATAGGGAGCTTTTAAGGACATTCTATAAAAATCTTTGTGCTCCATTTAAGCTTCTTCTCCAGCCAGGCCCTGGGCTCCATGTGTCTCTGAAAGTTCATTCAAAAATGGCTGCCTCCTCTGCTGTTCAGGTGCAGTCTGAGAGGAACTCAGGATACCATAAAGTTGTTTCTAAATCTCTTACGAAAAAAGACAAAGTAGGTATTTCCTCAGTATTCCAGAGCTCTGAAAAGGTGGAATCCTTAGCTAGAAAATACGGTGTTATTTGCCCTCTTCTGTGTCATTGACTTTGTCCTGTGGGTGGGGACTTTCTACTAGAGTGGCGAAGACAGAAGCGAGATTATAAGTTAGACAAGCCAGCAAGGCGGGACATTGGAGACAGGTCAGATTTGGGAGCAAGAGTGTTTGTGTCTTTTGAAGCTTAGGTTATTTCCAGGAGGAAATGGAGAGAAATTCAAAAGTGGATCCTAAAGCATTTTGGTTCTTCAAGCACCCTAATTGTGTAAATCTCATTCTGAGATTGACACCAATTCCCAACCAGCAGACGGAGAATCATACAGGAGACCCTGAAGCTGCACTGAGGATGAGCACAGCCTCCCACCCTAGAGCTGAACTCAGCCCCTAACTCAATGACTGGATCTGTAAGATCCTAGAATCTGACCACAGAATATACAGCTCACATTCCCGGCCTCCCTTGCAGCCAGAATGCAGCCATGTGGGATTTCAATGCTGAATGTGAGAAATTTGAGGAAAGTAGGACCCATTATTGGTGACTGTTATGGCATCTGGATTTCAGATGTTGTAGGCGTGGTTTCCCAGAGGCTGCAGGGTCAAGTTCCTGACTTAGAGGTGGCTTGCCTGCTCAGGACACGGGGGCTGGGGTGGTAAGGTCAATTTCTTGGTATTTCATTGAACTCAGTGCTGGGTAGCAGCCATGGAGGCTGTTTTCATATCAGGCCAGAACTGCAGCTTATATTTTGAGTGTTGCTTCTGGATACTTAAGAAAATGTGGCATATATACACCATGGAAGAATAGGAAGGAAGAAGGAAGCAAGAAGGAAGTTCGAAGTCAAAAGGAAGGACATGGAAGAAAGGAAGGAAGACCAGGAAGCACAGAAGGAAGGAAGCAAAAGGAAGAGAAGGAAGCAAGGACAGGACAGGTTCTCACTCAGAAGTGAAGGAAGTTGAAGGAATGAGAACAGGCTTGGACACAATGGAACATTGGACATCTGAAGGCTCTGGTTTTAGTTCAGGGCAGTGACTTTGGGTGAGTTACTGCCCATTCTCGATCTCTAGAGAATTCATAGTATTAGTGGAGATTTAAGGCCTCTCGGGTTTAAATGTCCTTTGAAACAATGTAATAGTTCAACGTCTATATGACATTTACTTTGAGTTTTTATTTTTTTGCCATCAAAAAGGTGGAATAAGATTTAGATGGGACCATAGTCACTGACTTAGAGCAATCTAATAAAAATACAATGTGTTCTTTTTCTTGCTCCAGGATATTGGTGGCAGCCGCCTGCCGCTTCCCCTGTGGCAGACATGTGGCTAGGGGTGCAAGGTGGAAGAGTGAGTGGGGCTGCCGCAGGCTTTGCCCAGGCTCCCCTGCACCTGCGGGAAGGCTTCTCCTTGGCCGGTAAGTTTTGCACCATGAAGCAGCACATTCCTATCTTTCACTGTGTGATGTAAAAGTCTATGAGATGAAAATATAAAGGGGCCATTTATCAAAGCCTCAGTGTTGTTAAATCAGTGAACTGTGCACCAGCACATTTGTTCTTATGAAGCATTGAGATGGCAGTACCCAGTGATTGTCACTGCATTTGCCCAGGGCACCCAGCCCTAATAAGGTGGAAATACAACTTAACAAGTTTCCTTAAAAAAGACCACACGGACTGGCCCTGCTTGGTGATGTGGAGCGTGCATCAAGATTGTTCACTCTCTGTTCAGTTCCTCTCTTTCTGGGTCAAGAAGCTGTTGCCCACAAAGGTGGATTCAATACCCTTATTTCAAGGTGGGAAATGACCTAGAAGTCGGAGCCTTGTTTACCACAAGAAACTGTTCGCCATTTCCAAATTATTCTCTCAACTAGAAAGGAGGGCAGTGGTACAAGTGAAATGGGAAAAATTCCACTGTGTGCCTTGCAGGGTGTGCAATGGGGATGTGGCTCAGTTTTTCAGTGCTCTGCTGCTCAAATCTCTGGGGGAGCATCCAGACAGGCAGGCTGTGGGCTCCGATCCCACAGCAGTGTCTGGGGGTGAATGCTTACAGCTGAAGCCCCGGTGGGCGTGTGTTACAGGAGGCTCCTTTAGTTTAGCTGTCCGTAGGCGGCTTATGTTAGCCCAATTAGACCTGTGCCTTATTGCAAGGACAGAGGGTTTTCTGTATCCCGGGGTTCTTGCCTTGGTGTAAGATCCGATTCTTGGTGTAAGAATCGGATCACACATGGGCTTGGAGAATGAATGCAAGGTTTTATGGAATGGAGTAGCTGTCAGCAGATGGGGGAGCCACAAGAGAGATGGTTTTCCCCTGGAGTCAGGCTGCTTGGTGGCTGAATCTTCTCCAACCACCCAGGCCAAACTCCACATTGTTCCGCTGGTCAATGGCCTTCTGGCACCTATGTGGGTGCTTCCCTCTTGACGTCCAGCCACCCATGTGTTCCTCCTCTGATGTGCTCCTCTTGATGTCCAGCCGCGTGTGTGTCTGCCAGCTAGGGTCTCAGGGCTTTTATAGGCACAGGATGTGGGTGTGGCAGGCCAGGGTGGTCTTGGGAAGTGCAACATTTGGGCAGGAAAACAAAAATGCCTGTCCTCACCTAGATACGTGGGGACAGGTCCAGGGGTGGAGCCCTAGCCAGGGACCACACCCTTCTCTACCCAGAACTTCCCTTCCCCACTTCTGTATCACAGGTGCTGGGGTTTCAGCTGTGATGGCTAATTGGGTGTCAACTTGGCTAACATTACCCAGTTTCTTTTCGTTAAACACTGGTCTAGATATGATTGTGGAGGTATTTTTTAGATGTGATAAACATTGGAATCAGCAGACTTTGAATAAAGCAGATTACCCTCCATAATGTGGGTGGGCCACATCCAATCAGTTGAAGGCCAAAGGAACCAAGGCTGAGGTGTCCCTAAGGATGAATTCTCAAGATGGCAACATGGACGATCTTCCTGGGTTTTCAGTCTGCTGCTCTGTGGAATTCAGCTCAAGACTGCAACATTAGCTCTTACCTGACTTTCCAGCCTGCCAACCTGCCCTATAGAATTTGGACCTGCTGGCCAGTGTGGTGGCTCACATCTGTGAGGTGTGAGCACTTGGAAGGCTGAGGCAGGCAGCTCACATGAGGTCAGAAGTTTGAGACCAGCCTGGCCAACATGGTGAAACCCCATCTCTTCTAAAACTACAAAAGTTAGTGGGGCGTGGTGGCGGGCATAATTCTGGCTACTCAGGAGGCTGAGGCATGAGAATCTTTTGAACACAGGAGGCAGAGGTTGCAGTGAGCCGAGATCATGCCACTGCACTGAAGCCTGGGCGACAGAGTGAGACTCCCTCTCAAAGCAAAAAACAAACAAGCAAACAAAAAAACTCAATTTGGACCTGAATGCCCCACAATTGTGTGAGTCAGTTTTTTAAAATGAATCTCTGACTCTGTCTTCATCTCTCTCTCTATATATCTGTATCTATATATAGACATATGTATATATAGACATATATAGATATAGATATATTGGTTCTGTTTCTCTGGAGAATCCTGACTGATACAGCAGCCCTGGTTTCCTGTGACTCTACCGCTACCAATGGATGTTGTTTTCTTTTCTTTTCTTTCCCTTTTTTTTTTTTGAGACAAAGTCTCACCCTGTTTCCAGGCTGGAGTGCAATGACACGATCTCGGCTCACCACAATCTCTGCGTCCCTGGTTCAAGCAATTCTCCTGCTTCAGCCTCTCAAGTAGCTAGGACTACAGGCGCGCACCAACACGCCCAGCTAATTTTTGTATTTTTAGTTGAAACAGGGTTTCACTATGTTGGGCGGGAAGGTCTCGATCTCCTGACCTGGTGATCTGCCTGCCTCGGCCTCCCAAAGAGCTGGGATTACAGACGTGAACCTCTGCCTGGCCCGGATGTTGTTTTCTCTGTATCATCAGTTTCTCCTTCTTTAAAATAACACCTCTATTAAGTCTATCAAGAGTTTGAAAATGTGCTTCCACCATTTCCTGGGTTAGAATCTCTTTGTGGGCTGCACCTCTCAATCAGATTTGCAGCCTGTCAATCATACAGATGCTGGGCTGCTTCTCCTGAGATTCCGGGTCAGTAGACTCAGGTCAGGCACTGAGTATTCATAGTCTTTCAAATGTGTCTCAGGTAAGTCTGCTGTTGAGTGCCACCAAACTTCATAATAATATCTGACTTCCTTAACATCCAAACACTACCCCGATCTGGCATTGCCTAATACTTCACCATGTCACACCCTAGACCAGACACAGTGAACCTTCACACACTTATCTGCCTTTGTGCTTTTGAACATACTCTTTCACCTGCCTGAAATCCACCCCTACCACACATCCCCTGTTACCTGACAAATTCCTATGAATCCTTCAAGGTCCAGTAGAAGGATGATGCTTTTCCAGGCCTCCAGGGCCCAAGCACATATGTTTAATAACTCTGTTATGATGTTGAGCACATCAAATTACCATCTAACTGCACTTCTCTGTTGACTGCAAACTCTTCAAAGTTGGGCATCACATCTTTGTGTCCTCATTGCCCAGGATGATGCCTGACATATAAAGCTCAAAAAATTTTTGCTGAGTTTAAATCACAAAGCAAGTTCCTCCTGCACTGATTCCACACTCACCAAACAACATTTGGATAATTTGACTTCCCCGGCGGCTCCTGCTGATGGAGTGAATGCGTGTTCGGTCAGACCGATGTGAGTGTCTGGGCCACATGACAGTGCATTTATTTCCAGCTGTAAATTAATAAATAGGAGTCCTGGTTTACATACAGTTTGTTGAATAAATGGCTTGCCTATGGTCATAGCTCAATTATCCAAATACAGATGATCCTCCCAGCCTATTATTTGCAGACTAGTTTTTATTTATTATATTGAACTTGCTCCTTTCTTTTTTGTGGCTCTGCTCAGTCCCTTTTTTCCTCCCCTGTGTGGATAATTGAAAGCTGGCACCACGTGTGACCCCAATCAGAAAGGCCATCTTATAAAGCATTGGTGCTGAATCACTGTTACTGATGGTATTGGCTACATACATATCTAGGGCAGAATCCACCAGATGTTGGTGTGGCGAATATTCACTCCATTCCAAGGATTTTGCTGCAGTAAAATCTAGTTTGGGACTGTGCTGTGTCAGTTCTATCAGGAAGACAGGGACCCTTGCTTGTTGGTTGGAAGGTGAGTGATGGAGAGGGAATCCTGCTGGCTTGCAAGTAGGCACTGATCTTTCTTACTTTTAGGTTTGAGACAGGCCATCCCACATATGTTGCCCTCTTGGATAGTCTGAAGACAAAAAAGACAAACCTTTTTTTTCTCTATCCTATGGAAGAGATGCACAGGGCAAGACATGTGGGAAGGGATGACACTTCCATGTCCTCTCTGAGAGCATCACCTTCCAGGAACCTCTGCAGGTCCAGCAATCTGGAAGCTCTCTGCATACTGTCCTTTTGGGTTTTATGGAGGCTTCCTTATGTAGGCATGGTGAATGACATTGTTGGCCTTAGTGATCAACTCAACATTCAACGCCTCTCCCATCCTTGGAGATTGGGAGGTGGGCTGAAAGTTCCAACCCTTTAATCACATGGTTGGTTTCCCTGGCAACCAGCTCCCACCCTGGTGCTATCCAGGAGTCCACCAAGGGTCACCGCGTTAGAACAAAAGATGCTCCTATCACCCTGGAAATTTCAAGGGATTTAGGAGCTCTCAAAATTACAAAACTCTTAGAAACTCTAGCAGGAGCAGGGGTCGAAGACCAAATATTAGAACAAAAGATTCATCTAGCACCCCTATCCACAAGGGTTTTGGACGCTGTATGTTAGGAACTAGGAGCCAGTCTCTCCCTACCCCTCTCCCCTACTCCCTCTCCCCGACTCCCTTTCCCTCTCTCCCTCATTCCATATTCTCCATCACATCATTTCCCCATCCACATCATTCCTCATTCCCTTATTCCATCATCATTACGATACATCATCATCACATCACATCCTCATCATCCAGTTTCATCATCATCACATCATCATTTTCTTTACATCATCATCATCATCTTTGTTGTCATATTTTCAGTCTTTCATCATCATCTGGTCATCATCCGTCATCATCATCGCTCATCATCAAAATGCATCATCACGTAAATGTTTTCCTCTCTCCCTCTCTCTCCCTCTCCCCCTCTCTCTCCCTCCCTCCCTCCCTCCCTCTCCCACTCCCCCAGATGTTAGTATGGTGACTCTCCACTCCCTTCCAAGGATTTTGCTGCAGCAAAATCGAGTGTAGAACTGTGCTGTGTGAGTTATATCAAGAAGACAGGGACCCTGTCAAGATGACAGGAACTATATATGTATATGTGTATACATACAGAGAGAGATATATAGTTATCTAGATACCTAGGTATATGTATATACTACTTGTTATACCATGATGTCCTTGAGCAGGCTCTTTCTTGTAGCTGTCGGAGGCCCCCAGCACCTCAGAAGAGAACTTTTCCATGGAAGAACCTAGAGTCAGTGTGGTACAGCAGGAGGCCCCCAACTAGGAATTAACAGATGCAGTTCCAGCCCAACATCTGCCACCTTGTGCCTAGGACAATGGGCAATCTCTGTCTCTTGTTGGTTTCACTGGGAGCTGGGATTGGCCTCATGGCCACTGTGCACTTGGGATTAAGGATGGGTATTATGGTGGGGGCGTCTGTTGAAGGAAAGCGAGACAGGACCTGTTAAATAAACCTGTGGTAGGTCCTGAAGCCTACCCTCCTTAAAGTCACCCCCATCATTCAGGAACCTCTTTCCCCCCTGCCTTGTTCTGTCCCCCACACAGCCCGCAACAATCACGGGAATTCTGAAGAAAATCAGAGTTCTTTGCCCGGACTCCTCCAAGTCATCTTGGGATGCCAGTGAGCTTTCTTCTCTGGCTGGACCATGCCCCATACCACCCTGTGCCCTGCACTGGCAGGAAGTTCTCTGCCCCCACTAGCTCTTCCTCTGTATTTTTCTCTGAGCTGCCCATCCTATTACCCTACCCACTCCCCTCACACTGCAGCAACAAAGAGCCTGCCTCATAGCCTGGCCTTGTACCTCATTTTCCATGTGGCTGCCATTTGGAGGAGTTATTGATCTCGGGTTGGTGTGGAGGGTGCTGGTGGGGAGAGTAACATGGCCCAGAGCAGCCAGCTGGAGTGGCTTGCCTGAGGCTGCTGAATAGTACAGCTGCATTGGAAACGGCGATACACTCTCTGCGTCAGCAGAGGCTTTTCTTTCTGATTTTGGGAGGTGGTGCTGGCATAGCCATGACTGGAACACCCTGGGGGAAGGTTCCTCAGAAGCTGACCCAATAGGGCTCTGTGTCCTGCGGGTTGCCTAGAGGTGGAGAACTTGAGAAGGCACAGGGGTAGAGAGGAATTAGAGCAGAAGCAAAGCTAAGCTCAAACGGCAGGAGCAGGAACGGAGCTGTGGTCACAGCCTAGACTGAAGAGCAGATCTGCCAAGGTGGGTTGCAGCAGGACTGCTTCCAGGATGCACGAGGGTGGACGAGCCATTGTGGGGACCAGCGGGGAAGGTGCCCTCACCTGCACTGTGCTAGTGAACACACTGGCCTATTGTGCAGGCCAGAGGTGGCTTCTCCTATCCCGCATCTCACAGGGCCCAGCCAGGGGCCACCTCAACCACATTTTCTTTGACTTTTCCTATCACCCACAATCTCAATGGAAGAGAAATAACCATGAGAAACACTGGACCAGCCCTTCTCAACTGGAGAGCCTTATAAAATAAAGATGTCTGGGCCCCTTTCCAGATCTGTTAAAATTATAAGCTCGAGGGGAGGAGCCCAGGCGCATGTATTTTTAAAACAAGTTTTCTAAGTAATTCCGAAATGCCTCTTGACGGGCGCTAAAAATGGCTACATTTTATAGCACTTTACAGCTTACCGAGAAGCCTGCAGACCCGAGCTCACTTCTTCTGACACCACTTTGGTTTGTACCTCCTCCCCAAGCACCACATAATTTAAATAGCTGCCTGTTTCTTCTGTTATTCCACTCTCACCTTGGGGAGAGAACCAGGCTCTGTCCTTTATTTACTTTTTGATCACTCGCAGTACTTTCTTCCACACACAGTGCTAGGGAAAGACCAAGGACTCAGTAAATACTCAATGACTGGGGCTAGGTCAGGGAATTAAAGGCCACAGTAAACACATAGACACTCACACATTATTTGCACACAAGACAGATGTGTATACTGCAGGAAAATGAGAAAGTTCAAATAGGAGAGAAAAAAAAAAAACACCTATATTCACTCCCTATCCTTAAAAACTACCAATTCCAGGTGTGTGTGTATGTATGTGTGTGTGTGTGTGTGTGTGTGTGTATGCAGTTTTACATCAATATGGGATTATGCTGTGTATACCCTTTTATAGCTACATTTTACAATTTGGCAATAGATCATAAGCAAATTCCATTGTCTTAAAAATATTAACATAACATTATATCCTAAATAGAGTTTTAACTAGGAAATCATTAGCGAAGATACCTCGAAGATGGATCTTGAAGTCCAAAATGAGAGACTGTAGACCCCACTCTAATACTTAACACTTATGCACATCAACGTACATTCTCAAAACATCCTATCATAAAATAAATACTTAGGTTGAACATAGAGATTATATGTAGTTTCCTGTTTTCATTGTTATTTCTCTCCTCAGTTCTTTTTGATAATTCTTTCTTATAGGATAGGGTCCAAAAATATTAGCTTGGCATTCATGATCCTCTAAAACCTGGACCCAATTAACTTTCTAATTTTATGTCCCACTGATCCCCATTTAATGCCTTCTACTCTCGTCATAGCGTGCTACTCAGTGTTTTTCAAGGGTGGCCATGACAGCTTCTCTATTTGCAAATCTTTTCCTGTCTGAATGTCATCCTTCTTCTTTTCCTATAGTACTACCAATCCCGTGGTAAACAGGGTCCACGTCATTAAATAGGACGATCCTGCAGTTATACATTACTATATAACAAATGATTCCAAAACTTGGTGGCTTACAACGATAATTTATTATTGCGATTCTTTGGATCAGGAATTCAGACTGGGACCAGCTAGATGGTTCTTCTGCTGGACTCACCTGTAGGGTTGTCAGATTTAACAAATAAAAATTCAGCACACTTAGTTAAATTTGAATTCCAAATAAATGCTGACTAGTTTTTTTTTTTTGGTATAAGCATGTCTATACAATATTTGGGACATATACTAAGAAACTGCTCTTTATCTGGAATGCAAATTTAACTGAATGTTGTGTGTTTTAGCTGGCAAACCTCATCTGGAGTCTCTCCATGGTGGAGGGCCTTGGTTCTCCTCCATGTGGCCCTTGTCCTCCAGTAAGCTGCATGGGACCTCTTTCTATGGTGGGCTCAGGAAAGCATTTCAAAAGGGCAAAGATGGAAGCTGCCATGCCCTTTAAGACTTGGCCTTCAGCTGGGTGCAAGTAGCTCATGCCTGTAATCCCAGCACTTTGAGAGGCTGAGGTGGGCAGAGCACCTGAGGTCAGGAGTTCAAGACCAGTCTGGCCAACATGGTGAAACCTGGTTGCTACTAAAAATACAAAAATTAAACAGACGCAGTGGTGCACACCTGTAGACCCAGCTACTCGGGAGGCTGGGGCCGAAGAATCACTTGAACCCGGGAGGTGGAGGTTGCAGTGACCTGAAATTGTACCACTGCACTCCAGCCTGGGCGGCAGAACAAGACTCCATCCCCTCCCCTACACAAAAAAGAGACTTAGCCTATGATGTCACACACATAACGTCACTTCCTATTCAGCTTCTTGGTCAAATGAGTCACAGGGCTGCCCACTTTCAATCCTCCAGAAATGGGCTCTAACTTTAGATCAGAGGAGCAGCAAAGTGGCATTGCAAGGGACATGCATCTGGGGATGAGAGGAATGGCTGCAGCCCTTTTTGCAAACAGCATTCTTTTCTATCACTTTCAAATACTACCTTGTAGTCTACTGTACCATAACTCTTTATCCACTTTCTAACTTTTACATTTATATTATTTCTTTTTTATGTTGTTATGAACTTTGTTTCAAACAACAGGCATTTTTGTGTACTTGTCTAATTTTGTGTGTTTTTTTCCGTGATGAGTTAGAAATCACAGCTCTATGTCAGAGCCCAGCTTTATCACTTACTGTGTGTCCAGGAGAAAAATTGCTTAGCAGCTTCATACCTCAGTTTCCTTATCTCAAAATGAAGACAAAAATATGACTCATCGCATGGGGTTACTGTGAAGGTCAAATAGATACTGAATATAAAATGCTCAAAAACTGATAATTATTAAGATAAATCCCTGGAAGCAAAATTATGAGGCCAAGTGTTATCAAAATATTTAGGACAATTGCTATATATTAATAAAGGGGACCACTGGAAAAAAATATATATATTTTAAATTTTAGATTCAGAGGGCACATGTGCAGGTTTTTTAATGGGTATATTGGGTGACGTTGGGTTTGAGCTTCTAGTGAAGCCATCACGCAAATAGTGAACATAGTATCCAAAAGGTAGTTTTTAAACCCTTTTTCCCGTGTCTCCCTCCCTCCCCCCTTTTGGAGTCCCTAGTACCTATTGTAGAGATCGTGTTTTGGATTAACAGAAACAAGACCCAGTTCTAGAGCCTAGTGGTTAAGAACTAAGACTTTAGGCCAGGAGTCAGAAAGCTGCTGTCCATGGAATGTTTTTGTAAATAAGGTTTTATTGGAATACAACTATGCCCCCTTTTTAAAATGTATCAGCTCTTACTGCTTTTGCGTTAGAATAGTAGAGTTGAATAGTTGTGGCAGCGATCAAATGGCCCACAAAAGTGGAAATATTTACTATCTGACCCTTTACAGGAAGTTTACTTTCAGTTTAGTGTAAGAAAGTCCTGGACTCGAATCCACATCCTGCCCAATACCCTCTGTACTGGTGACATAAGTGCTAGTAAAGGATAGTCCTTTTATTACTCTCTTTCCTGCTATCTTGGTGGACACTGAGCAAGGAGGCCAGCAAGATGGTTTTATCTACACCAAGTAGAAAGGCTCTACAGAGCAGCAGCTGCTTAAATAGAAAGTGCTGTGTGTGCTCGTGTGTGTGCGTGTGTGTACGTGTGCATCCAGGTGTATGTGCATCATTCTGTGTGTGTGTGCGCATGTGCACACACTCGTGTGTTCATGTAGTCAGGGGACTGGCTGGTGCAGTGGTCATCCTCCCTGAGCAAAGTTTTCTGTACTTGTAATAGGTACTGTTGGCATGACTGTTCTGAGCAATGATGAGAGGTGCCAGAGGAAGCGGTGTGAAATAGTGTCATATGGAAAGATGTAATGAAGGTCATTATAGGCAGGAGCCTCTTCAACATGTCTGCTCACCCCAAAACAATGGCACTGGCCCTCCCTTGGTGCCTGGGCTCTCCCAGCAGTGTGTGGGCCCTCCCCACGGCCGATGCTTGCCCCTGGTTTCCATCTGCACTCTTTACACTGCCCAAGTGAAACCTGGTTTCTCTGATTCATTCTGCTGACCAAAGCACCATCACATGCTCTCCAGTTGATGAACCGTGGTGCGAGTACTTGTTGGGTTCCGAGCACTGCATTTTAAGCTGGATGTTGGTAAACTTAGAGACGTGATGTATGCTATCTTCCTTCGTTTTCACACCAACACTCTGAGTAGGTTGTCTTATCTTCCCTTCACAGGTTAGGAACTAGAGCTCAGAAAGGTCAAATAATTTTGTCAAAGCCACACAGCCACATAAGGACTGGAGCTGGGATTTGATCCATGTAACTCAAAAAGCTTATTGTTTCTGCTGCACCGGACAATCACTAGTCTAGCAGAAAGAATGCCGTGGAACAAACATTATAATTAAGGTCAAGGTGAGATATAGGTCACAAAAGAGTTACAGAAACACTAGAAGAATTCAGAAGAAAGGGAAACTTTACATAGATGAGAGCATTTGAATTTGATTTTAATTCCATATGACCAAGAGAAGAAAATCTGTTTTTCTTCTAAATCTGAGGACTTACGTAAAATTAGGGGGAAAAAATAAAAACATCAGTCCCGAATACGTTGGGTCAAAATTTGGGAAGTGTATGTCAATCTTTACTTGACTGAAGAAAGCAAGTTGACTTTGGGCCATGGGAGGGCTGGGCCAAATCAGTTTTTGCTGCAGGCTGCCTCTCTGGAGGGACCCAGATGTCACTGCTTTAAGTATTAACTAAAGTCACCCCTCCCTTAAAAGGATGGGTCCATCATGGGCCGGAAGAAATGTCCAAGGTGCATCCATCATCACTTCAATAGGGTTCTTTTTCTGGCTGTCACACTTAACTGTTCTCTGCAGCATTTGTACCAGAGCTAGGTCCTGGTTGCCCCTCTCTGCCTAGCATGTGCCCAGTACAGTTCTGTGATGGAAAAATTATTCCACAATACTCTTCAGAAGGGCTTTGAGAACCTGGAAGTAATAAACCAACAGAGCTGATAGGTGTTGACCATTTGTGGATAGCATTTCCCTACCTCTGCACCTGTTCACTGAGGCCTCCAGAAACCCTTTCTCTGGTCTAAAGGAGAGCTGATGGTACATTTCTTATGGAAGCATCCTGAGCCTTTTGAGACACATGTCCATGGGTCTAGCCCAGGATGGGGTACATAGAAGAACTCAGGAAAAGTAGGTTGACTAAAGGGAAGAATGAATGTGTGGATGCAAGCTGAATGTCTCTATCATTAATTGCTGAGCTCACTGCAGCGAAGAATTTAAGCATTTAATTTTCAAAATAAAGATTCTCTGCTTGGATGTTTGAGCTGAGGCTAGATGAGATTGAAGACCATTCAGCCCTAGAAAGTCTGGTTTAACTGGTCTGGGAAGGAACCTGGCAATGGCATTTTTAAGACATTCCCCTGGTGATTCTGATATGCTGTCAGGGTTAAGAACCATTTGGATTTTATCCAGTCTAAATTCTCTCAAAAGTAAAGTAGTCTCAGGACTTTGGGGGGCTGAGGTGGGTGGATTGCGTGAGGTCAGGAGTTTGAGACCAGCCTGGGCCACATGGTGAAACCCCGTCTCTACAAAAAATACAAAAAATACGCTGGGCATGGCGGTGCATGCCTGTAGTCCCAGTTACTCAGGAGGCTCAGGCATGAAAATTGCTTGAGCCTGGGAGGTGGAGGTTGCAGTGAGCAGAGATTGCGCCACTGCAGTCCAGCCTGGGCAACAGAGTGAGACACCATCTCAAATATAACAACAAAAATCCAAATCCAAAACCAAACCAAAACAAAAAAACAAACAAAAAACAGAGGAAACTGAGGCCCAGAGAAAGGCTATAGCTTGGAAGCCCTTGGCCATGAAATAAAATGAGGAAAATCTGTTGGCTGCCTCTGGGGGCTTTTTTTCAGGTTGTGTTTCTTGTTCTTTCTTGCTCTATCTGTGGGATTGAACTTGGACCCGTGGTCAGGACCAGTCCCCTGCCTCCAACGAATCTTTCTTCTCTGTATCTTCTGTGACCCTGTGGTTACCTCCTGCCCACTTTTGTTTCCTGTGTGACTTGGGTTCAATTTTTGTTTTAATTGATAAAGTGTCCCTTCTGGGATGCTATGTCTGTTTTTCCTGCTCTTTCTTCTGGAAGCAAATGGGAGAGATTTATGGTTCCTTGTAAAACCCAAGCCTTGTTTAGAAATTGCTTGTGATTGATTAAGTAATAAAAATGCTTTTAAGACAGGAAGGTAAATTTTCCTGCTAATTGCTCTGTGCTTTACATTAGAACCTTGTTACACTGCCTGATGCTCTCTAGGGCTGGACAACTTTGTAATTTCCATCACCCTGAAAAGTCACATTGGAATCATTGTCTGCATCTTTATTTTTTCCAGGACTGAGACTGTTAAAAGACACAGATAATTAATAGGCCAATAAACACAATCAGCAACACATTTGAAACAAGAGAGCAAATCCCTTCTTTCCTTTTGAGTATGAGCTCCAGTGTGCATCTCGGTATGCAGTCAGGAGCCAGGCCCTGGTGGAAGGGTGGTCCAGATGGGGTATAGACAGGGTTTCTCAGCCTCCACTTGTCCCTTCCCTCTTTCTAGTATTAGATTGGTCCAAAAGTAATTGCTGTTTGGCCATTACTTTTAATGGCAATAGTCTAGGTACCCTAAAAGATGGATTGTGTATGAGTCAGTCTCCCGGGCCTGGAGCCAGAAGGGGATGAAACTTGCATCCCAGTGGGGAGGGCACATTCCTGGACAGGGCACAGGGAGTGTCTGGTGTGTGGTCTACAGAGCCTGGATTAGATGACTGACCATTGCTTCAGAGCCCTAAGGGAATACAGGGATGCAGCCATCACCAAAGCCATTCACAATCTCCATCAATGGAGTCGTTAAACTTCCGTGCAGCCCTCCACCGTTTCCAAAACTTTTTAAACCTACAAGTAAGTGGGCACGAGGGAGTTAAACAGCTCCTCTTGCCCTTCTCCAGACAGCTGTCTCAGCCACCCATGGACACACGCAGTTTTCCATCAGTCTGGGTGGCCAGGGAAATGTCTCACAGAGGAAGAGAAGAAACAGGACCCAAGTGGAGGGTTTCTAGTGTCAGGAAAGAACTATCTAAGGGCATTTGGTCAAGGAGAAACTTCCTGTCTCACCTAGAGCCGAAATCATCTGGCTGCTTGCCCCTTCCCTTCACCACCACCACCACCAGTATTTGAGGCATATTTGCCTTGGAGGAGATCCAGTTATCCGGAATTCTCAGTCTGGCATAAATGTTAGTGACAGCAAGAGATTGAAAAAATAAGAGGAGGAATTTGTAATTGATCCACAGATGAACTCAGGAAATCCTCGAGCACTCGAAAATTACCTGTCTTATGAGTGTTTTCCTGGGAAGGGTCCACTTCCTTTATGAACGTTTTACTGAGCCTTGAAGGGAGATGGAGTTCTCCAAAAGGAGGAGGAGGAGGATTCTAGCACTGGGGTCTCATGTGCACAAATACAGAGTTCTGGAAAAGCATGATGTGATATCCCTGCCGCCCAGAGAGAAGGGAGGCTGGAGCAGAGGTCGCTGGGAGAAACGTACCTAGAAAGGTAGGCTGCGGTCCTATTACTGGGGCATGTCCTTGGATGAACACTAAGGGATTTGGGCTTTAACCTCAAGTCAAGCCTCCAGATGCTAACTCCTTTCTGTGTCCATTGCATCAGGGTTATCTTTTGAACAAGGTCATTACCAGCTCAGAGGGGGGCAGTGGGACATCACTTGAGTCCAATTGTCATGGCGATAAAGCAACTTGGAGGACAGTGGAATCTGAAGAGCTGAGTGTGATAAAGTAGAGACCCCCACATCAAATGCACGGCTTGGCTAGCTATTCTTGGCTAGCTACACTTAGGACTTCTCTAGGACTTCCTACCACTCTTGGTCTCTGGCCTTTCTGGACCAACTTCCATGCAAAGTTATTCTGTTCTCACTAGTTACTGGGGAATAATTTGTTTTCCAGGGAAGGGTTTCAGGTTTTGACTCTGGCCAACTGGGAGCTTTCAACTCACTTTAAGAGTAGTCTGTAGGGTAAATGACAGGGACAGATCACAGGTATGAAGATGTCGTGCTCTTGACACAGCATTATTTAGCTATTCTATGCTGTGATGCCTATGAGATACCCAAACTTTAAGTTGCAGAGAAGAGCTGTCTGCTTGGGAGAGGTGACTTCCTTCAACCCTGGGCTTCCTTGGCATCCCTGAGGAGCCATAGCTCTTTAGGTCCCTCAATGTGATAATAGAATAACGATAATGCTCATTCAAGGAAAGGTCCTGGTTTTAGAAGTACTGCCCCTCAAGTTTTGCCATGAAGAAACTGCTAAGATTCTGTCTTGGGATGAGGGTGAGACCTTCAAGCTTAAGTGATGATTGTAAATAGGGAGCTCCCTGCCCCCCGTCTACTGCTTCTCACCCAATCTGCTCCTTCAGATCTACTGAGGTCTTAAGGACTTTCATTTCTTTCTTGTAGTGGTGAAATGGTCCTTCTACCTCCCCCCCTGGGAAGGGAGAAATTGAGGGGAACTGAAGAGACAGAAGGTACTTGTCCTCCAGGCCCTGGCTATCCGTATTACCAAGTCCAACAGAGTGAGGAGTGCTAGTTGAATGAAATGAGTAGTTAACAACTACTAGTACACAGGAGGCAGACAGTGTGCTGAGTGTGTGGATTATTAGGGGGTTTATCTCACTGAATCCTCCCAACAGCCTTGTGGACTAGGTACTATAAGTGTCACACTTTACTGATGGGAAAATTGAAAATTGGAAAGGAGGGGCACTAACTTGCCCAAGGTTTCACAGTCAAGGAAGAGTGGACTCATGATCCAAGGCCAAGCCACTTGGTTTCAGAGGGGATGTTCTTAGCCACTATACAGTTTCCTTCTGCCACAATCCATTGCTAGCTGGCTTCAGTCTTCTGGGCATTCTAAACATGGAACAAGCGGCAGGAAAAAGACTTCTAGGTGGCTGTAATTCCGGATATAATGTGGATGTAGAACAGCTGCATCTGAACCGTCTGAGTTGATGCAAGGGATAGTGGAAGCACAATCCACAGAGAGATGGTCTGGACAAGAACCAGGTGAGGTGCTAGGCTTCCCACCTTCTGTTCAGGGAGCTTGAGGTATAGAGGCTTCCCAGCAGGTTATTTCTAGATATTGCTCCCTATGGACTGGGGAAGGATAGGGAGTGGTTGATCCTCCTAGGGTGGACAGTACTGGAGATTGGTGAGTGGGGCTGGAGCCAAGGGAGCCTGGCTTTGTTGAGATTGTTTTCATCTGGAGGGCAACTACTTCATCTCTATGCTCATCTTTCCAGAATGCCAAGTAGACCAAGTGCCCACACAGAGATAGATAACAGTAACAACAACCACCATTACCATAGCAGGAAACTTAAAGGGCTTTCATTTGTTGGCCTGAATGGGCTTGGGTGAGCTTCTCCATCCTCTCTGCCCAGATGTGACCTTGCAGCATAGTTGTACGTAGATGTGTTCTGGCAATTGAGTGAAGGTAAGTCAAGGGAGTGTAAACTAATGGAAGAGACTCATAGCCCAACATGCCCTCTGGGGCTTAACTTACACAAACTACTTTTGGGAGTGGCCTAAGCATTGGTTTTTCCTACTGCCCGCAGCCCTCCCTGGGAAGACTCTCATGCCTCTTCCTTTCAAGTTATGTCTTGGCATCCAATTAATTATAAGGGGGTAAATACATTTATCAGAAGTTTCCATTTATAAGGGTTTAGAAGAAGTGATAGCATTCCTAAGAAAAAGGGAAATATATCACATACATTTTTCTATTCTTCGTACATGAAGTGTGCAAAAGATTAGTCCCTGAAAGTGTGTAAATAGATTAAATAATTTACAGCATTAAAAAAAATTTACTTTGGGAAATAGTGATCTACTGAAGATATTGAAGCAGGAAAATAACATGATTTGCCTTCTGAATTCTTATTCAACAACTAAGGGTTATCATTTGTGCTCTCTGCTTGATTGTGATGCCTTTAAGGATAAGAGATGGGGCCTTTGCTTTTGTATCCCTAGGAAGTTAGCAAGCAAGTGCCACACACTTATTTGCTATTCAATACATCTTGAATGAATGAATGAGTGTGAAGGAGAGTGTTGGCAAATGCAGGCAGGAATGGGATTAGCGTTAGAGGTTATAAGCTGAAAGCTGGAAGTGGACAGAGTTAGGGGAAGAGGCCAGAGGAACTCAAACACGAGGCCAAGAGGACAAGTTAAAGAAATGGACTGCTGAGAGACGTGGCTCATGCCTATAATCCTAGTGCTTTGGGAGGCCGAGGCAGGCAGATCACTTGAGGTTGGGAGTTCGAGACCCACCTGACCAACATGGAGAAACCCTGTCTCTACTAAAAAGACAAAATTAGCTGGGTGTGGTGGTGCATGCCTGTAATCCCTGCTACTCGGGAGGCTGAGGCAGGAGAATTGCTTGAACCTGGGAGGTGGAGGTTGCAGTGAGCCGAGATTGCGCCATTGCACTCCAGGCTGGGCAACAAGAGTGAAACTCTGTCTGG
Organism: Papio anubis; assembly: GCF_008728515.1. Lineage (NCBI taxonomy): Eukaryota > Metazoa > Chordata > Mammalia > Primates > Cercopithecidae > Papio > Papio anubis. The sequence goes on along the minus strand of NC_044982.1, from coordinate 103,076,310 downwards.
AAAAAAAAGAAAAAAAGAAAAAAAGAAAGAAATGGACTGTAGGGAGCTGGGTGCTGTCGTGTGTACCTGTAATCCTAGCTACTTGGGAAGCTGAGGCAGGGGGAATGCTTGAAAACAGGAGTTTGAGATTGCAGTGAGCTATGAATGTGCTTCCACATTCCAGGCTGGGCAACAGAGTAAAACCCCATCTCTAAAACAACCAACCAACCAAACAGGACTGTGTGGCCATGGGAAAGGAGAAAAATGGGAGGATGCAGAACATTTCATGCAAGCAAGATAGGCATACATTTCTATGGTCTTGGAGGGGCCTCTAATGTAGAGCAAGACTCTCCAATAGGACTTTCTGTGGTGATAGAAATGTTGTATATCTGCATCGTCCAATATGGTAGCCATTAGATCTATGCGGCTCTTGAGCATTTGAAATGTGGCTAGAGCAATCAAAGCACTGACTTTTTAATTAAAAAATTTGTATTTAAACATAAATAGCCACATGTGACTAGCAGCTACCGTGGTGGACAGTGAAGAATGCTCTTTAAAATCTCCAAAATACAAGGAAAGATTCTGTGGACCCAGGAAAATGATGGGGGAGAAATTGGCAGTAAGAGTACTGATATGCCAAATGACAGTTTTGAAGACAATGATGATAGTAGCAGGAAGTCCCACAGTGAAATCTCAGGTTTGGGCTGTTCACGTAGGTACAGACTTGGTGGAGAAGAAATAAAATTACAGTATCCAAATACTGTTTCTCGTGTCCTTCACATCTTAGCTGACTTGCAGCTGGAGTTATGTTTTCATTAGTTTTATAGTTAAAAATGAACTGAAGTATCAGAAATCCTCTCTGTTTCCTTGGCATCCACTCTGGTCCAGGTGAGGATGCTATCCGTTTTCCATTCCAACCCTTCATGCAGAAGTGCATAGACGAGCTATCACTGGGGAAGCATAATCTGAGCTAGCCAAATCTAGCTGGGTTTTTCATGATCACTTAACAGCAAATTACCCCAAATTTGCTTTGGAGAGGGGAGGGTTTTATTTTCCTGGCATCATGTACTTATAATAAAAATGTCCCTTTTAATAAAAATCAATAACAACTTAAAATACACAATAAATGTTGTAACATTAATAAAACATACTACCTACTAAATCCAGCTTTACTATGTAATGTACACTATTTACAACCTGCATTTCAGGCCTGATCATGCTTCCAACAGCGAGTGAAATGGCCTAAAACAGCTGTCAGATGGTGTGAAATGAACACAGACACAAGGTAAATAAAACTCAAATGAACCCTGAATGTTCTCTCTCAGCAGTGAGTCCAGCCCTAGGTAACTAAGGATGACTGTATGACTTGTACCCATGTGTACTATATGCCCTTCCTCCCTCCATCTGTCCCTCTTTCCTTTCCTCCCTCACTCTTTCTATTCTTCCTTCCTACCATGTGCATGGAATCTGAGGGATACAAAATAAATCGAAGGTATCCCTTGCTTTCTAGGAGCTTACAGCATCATTATGGAGATGAAATATTAACTATATAAATGATGCAGTTCTTCATGACTCCCTGATGCTTAAAGGGTATACAGCTCTGATCCACTGTGTGAGCCGTTTCCTCTATCTGAATTGCCTTGCCTTTCCTTCTCCACCTAGAAAACCCCTGTGTATCCTTCAAGGCCTCAGTTACATGTCACCTCCTTTATGAAGACTTCCTTGTGCTCCCAGAGACTGTGATTATGCCTTTTGTGCTCCCATAGTATTTTTTCATTCTCCAGTGATAGTGATCATCACATACACTCTATAGTGAGAGTTCTTGTCTGCAAGGGAGACTGGAAAACATAGTTTAGTTGTGTGTCCAGAGGAAGTAAGTTTAGTGTTCACATAGTCGGTTTGGAGAGCTAGACAGAGCCTCAAATTCGTGTCCAAACACTCTCCTTCTTATTCATGATGCCCAAGCACACCAGCTTTCTGGGTTTTCTTTGCACCATGCAGATTTCCTCTTTACATTTTCTGTTCTCTCTTCCCAGAATCTTTCCCCCCAAGTATCTGTGATCTCCGACTCCAGACCCCACCAGTTACTGTCTAGCACCTTATGTTGCTCTATTTTCTTCGTAGCACTTAGTACTCACTTTAGTTGTATTATCATCTACTTCCACTGAGTTGTATGTTCAATGAGGGCACTGTGTTCTCAGACAGCCCTGTACACCAGCACCTAGAACCTGTCTAACCTGTCTAACATAGCTCTATGCTTATTTGTTAAATGGAAAAATCCCAACTGGAGGCCAAATTTCAGGTGCCTTCTAGTCTGGCCCTTCTTGCAGTAAGTCTATGGCCATGCCTGGCTACATCCTGAGGTTCAACCTCTGGGGCCAGACAGTTCAGTTCCTTTAGTGGACAATCTGACAATCCCATTCTTCTTTGAACTGATGAATCCCAAAGAAGATTCTTTCATCTTCTACTGGTTCTAAAGAACAGTTGAGATGGGGTGGGCATAAAGCAGCTGACATGCTAAGGATCAACCCCACGTGACAAACAAACTAAAGGTCCAGCAAGGTCTACAAAAACTACCTTAATGAGCTCTGCCCCTAAATGGTCAAATCGAAACTGTGGACCCCAGCTATTTTCTAGTTTATGTGACATTGAGGAATTATTTAATTTTCATGGGCTCAGTTTTCTGTAAAATGGGCATAATAATAGAGATGAGATCACCTATGTGTGTAAAGCAGTAGGACAATGCCTGACATATAGCAGGAACTCAATAGATACCTCTTCACCATTTTCCCTTTATCTCTCTCCATTTTCTTTTTATCTTCTCTTTTTCCTTCTTTTACCTTGTTTTCTGATAGTCAGGCTCATGCATGAATATCTAATAATTTGCTTTTATTTGCCTCTTTCTCTGTCTCTCAGAACTCACAGACCCTTTTCTACTTACAAGACTCTTAATATGATCCTTGTTTGTCTCCCTTGTCCACTGAACTTTCAGTATAGACTAACTTTCCTGAAGAACATAGCAAACTTCCAGTACATGTAGTTAATAGGTTAATAGGTTTCAGGGGACTTGATTTGGCCCATATTTAGAATGCAATAATGAATTGTGCTTTAATTGGTTTTCCCTCATTTAGGGGCCATGGGAACATAATTTCCTCAAATTCTCAGTAGGATCTGTGGTTGGGGTAATGATTGAATTCTGTTTCAGCCAGACTAAACGTGGAAGGTCCTTCTAGGACAAAACACAGATCTCTGTTCTTTCCCACAAGTGGGGGTGCAGATCCAGTTCCCTACATGCCTGCTAAAGTACTGAATTCAATCCCCAGAGAGACTTTTTCAACAGAGCCATTAACAACTGCCTTTGCTACACTCCTTCGGCAGCCATGACAATGTGGTTCTTTTGGATATGCAAATACTGGATAGATAGGAAGAACAAAATTTTAAAAATCAAATTAGCTTGGTTTCAATTAATAGTAAAAATGATGAGCATATATAGCACCCTGGGGAGGTGCATAGAAGGCTTTGACACATTCTGAGTTCCGTCAAATGACTGAAAGGGACAGGAGCATAAGTATTGGCTCTTGTGTGAGCACCTTGAGGACTGGGCTGATACCTTTTTTTATGTTTGCATTCTGGGGCCTATCATCTAATAGATGCCTGGTAGATATTTAAGGAAATAAAATGAAAAGTTCCTAGGGCTTTAACTAAGATTGGAAAGGGCTGCTTGATGTAAGAATATGGCTTGGATAATATACATTCTCTATGCTTTAGCTTGATAGGTGTTGAAATGTCTCGTGTGTATGTGTGTATGTGTGTGTGTGTGTGTGTGTGTGTACCTAGATTTTATTTGAGGAAAATGAAGAGGGAGGAGGGTTAAAGAGAAGAGAACTCATGTTTATTTTGTTTTGTTTTCAATGTGTACTACAAACCAGCCCACTTTACTCGGCACTTTTGCAAATATTGCTTTTGTTATTCTCCTTTACAGATGTGAAAAACTAGAACCAGCGAAGTTAAGAAACATGTCCAAGTTCATACAGCTGAGGCAGTATTGAGACTATGGTCACTATCCTCTAAAATTGATGCTTCTTCACCAAAATCATAATAGGCCAAGGTGGAGGCAGCAGGCAATGAGGGATAAAGGGGGCACTACCTACTCAGATTTTGGATGTCATCTGGCCTGAAGATTTTGAAAGCCCTTTCAGGGCTGATGTAAAATGAGCTGTAATCTCTGCATGCTCTACCTTCTCCTGGCAGCCTCAGTGATTCATATTTTAGGTTTATCTCACGGACAACCTAAGTTGCAGGTGAACTTGAGCTGTGTGAATTCCCACGGAGAGCTGTGATAACACAGGTAAGGAATGGGCCTGGCAATTGTCACGTTCGAATTTAGAGATCCAGGTCTTGGGAGGTCAATACATTTCTTTTTGTTTTTTTGAGACAGAGTCTTGCTCTGTCACCTAGGCTGGAGTGCAGTGGCGCGATCTCGGCTCACTGCAAGCTCCACCTCCCAGGTTCACGCCATTCTCCTGCCTCAGCCTCCTGAGTAGCTGGGACTACAGGCACCCGCCACCACACTCGGCTAATTTTTTGTATTTTTAGTAGAGACGAGGTTTCGCCATGTTAGCCAGGATGGTCTCGATCTCCTGACCTCATGATCCACCCGCCTCGGCCTCCCAAAGTGCTGGGATTACAGGAGCGAGCCACTGCGCCCGGCAATACATTTCTTAATATGCAGGATTCTGTTGTGATGAAGGGGTGAGAGGTTTTAGTTCTCACCACGTACCCACCCGCCCCCTGCCTAACTTAGGCAATTGCTCAGAGGCGGTGATGATGATAAATGGAAGACAAATTCTAGTTGCTTGTAGCCTTGGGCTTGCTTTAACTCCTCAGAAAATTTGAGAATAGAGTGCCCCTTATTGTTCTCTTGAGTTTCTTCAATCCTCTCAACCAGGGTTTCTTGACAGTCTGAACCACAGGAACTCATGTAACCTGCAATGATTTTTCTTGCTCTACTCACCGCCCACTATGGGCCATTAGGGTAACACCAGGCCCTCACTGTATGTTGTCTTCTGGGGTCTGAAAGTTGGTTTTTTTGAGTGATAAGTGTCGTTTAGAAGAGGCAGTGTGGCTTGGCTTTTGGGGAAGCACGTGGATTTTGGAGTCATTCATACCTGGGTTTGAATCAAATCTTGATCATGTTTCGTAATGACCTGAGATTTCTGGGTGATTCCTCATCTGGGAAACAGGGGACGTGAGTCCTTCCCAGCAGAGTGGGGATGTCAGGAATCATCTATGGAAAATCACATGATCATTCCTGAAGGCTAGTAGCCCAGGCTTTGGGGTCTGATGGACCTTTTTCTTTTTCTTTTTTTTTTTTTTCAGATGAAGTCTCTCTGTCACCCAGGTTGGAGTGTGGTGGTACGATCTCAGCTCACTGCAACCTCCGCCTCCCGGGCTCAAGCAATTCGCCTGCCTCAGCCTCCTGAGTAACTGGAATTACAGGTATGTACCACCATATCTGGCTAATTTTTGTATTGTTAGTAGAGACAGGGTTTCACCATGTTGACCAGGCTGGTCTCGAACTCCTGACCTCAAGTGATCTGCTCACCTCAGCCTCCCAAAGTGTTGAGATTACAGGAGTGAGCCACTGCATCCAGCCTGATGGACCTTTATCAAATCCTAAATCTGTTATTAACCAGCTGTGGAAGTTTTGAATAAATGTCTTAACCTTTCTGACTCTCAAATTTCTTATGGGTAATTTAGAGATAGGAATAACTATCTTTTAGGGTTAATGTGAGAAAATGAAATAATGTATGAGAGGAGTTAGCATAGAATTTGGTATATAGAGGGTAGTCAGTAAGTGATAATTCCTTAAATTATTCATGTCATCATTATTTCTCTTGCAAGTATTGTTAAGGTTATCCAACCTATGGTGATGATGCTGTGGTACCATGGTACCCCATCAGCCTCTTCATTCAGGGGAGAGGATTGCATTCCCCTGCTGCCAGGGCTATGGGCTACTGGTGACTGATAGCTGAGTCCTACTGCCCTCTGTCTGAGGTTACACTCCCTCCCTGAGGCAGGCTGTCACCAATGACCTGTCCATGTAGAGATACAAAAGCCCAGCCTTCTTGTCTTGTAACTGCACCAGACCAATCTGATTCAACTTTTATGTAACGAAGTTGTGAGTCATTTTGTCATTGCCATAGAGCCCCTAGGTTGAAGGTCACATAACCTAAGCATGCTTCAATGGTCCAAGCATGCAACCAGAAGCAGAACCTAAATGCTTAGCCTGAGGAATAGGGACTGAATTAAGAAGTGGACACCACACGGCAGGATCCAGGATCCAATCAGATTGAGCCCTGGCATCGCCCCATGGCAGGAACCAGTCAGATAGTGCTTTCTGGTATCACCTCATTGCAAGTTCCAATCAGATGAAGACTCATTACTGTATGCTTATAAAACCTGCCCCTGGTTGGGTGTGGTGGCTCATGCCTGTAATCCCAGCACTTTGGGAGGCTGAGGTGGGAGGATCACCTGAGGTCAGGAGTTCGAGACCAGCCTGGGCAACATGGTAAAACTCCGTCTCTATTAGAAATACACAAATTATCTGGACATGGTGGCACGTGCCTGTAATCCCAGTTACTCAGTAGGCTGAGGCAGGAGAATTGCTTGAACCCGGGAGGCGGAGATTGCACCACTGCACTCCAGCCTGGGTGACAGAGCAAGACTCAGTCACAAACAACCTGCCCCAGCCCCCAGCTCAGGAAACAGATTTGAGTATTTTCTCCTGTCTCTTTGTCAGTTGACATGCAATAAACCTTTCTCACTGCAAACAAGTATTTGACTTTCCATCATATGTGGACAAATGGACCCGGTTTAGTTTGGTAACAATCCCATTGGAACAACTCTGCAGGGTCCTCCCCGCTCCAGAGCTGTCTGTGGCATGGGCTGAGGCATTTGTTGCAACGTCAGTGTCCTCATCTGTCGCAACTCAACTCCTTGCTTTGCACAGCTTCTTCCCTCATGCCTCACAGATGCTGCCTGCCTCCTCACTCCTTACAGGTGCTGATTTTGAGAATACCCTCCTACAAATTTCTTGCAAGAAAATTTCAGAACCTTAGTCTGTCCCACAGATTAATCCCATTCAATATGTGAATCATTTTCACAACTGAATTGCCAACCCCCCGAAAACCCTCATGAGACAGAGAATGCTCTCTACCTTCTGTAATTCCCAAACTCCTTTTCTGAGATTTCTAATAATTAGAAAGTTCTTAAAAATATCCAACATTTATGTAGCTCTTTATGTATTCTTTACAAAGCATTTCTTTATATCTTATTTCTCCTGGGTACCATCACATCTTGCTAAAGCAAATCTTATTAATATTCCCATTTTACAGAAGAGCAACTCCATGAACATAAAAGACTAAAAGCAACTTTCCCAAGATTACTTAAGGAATTGCCATTAGAGGTTTATAAACCAGACTGACCCACAGATCATTTTTTGTGTGAGTGTCTAATACATCTTTTAAAAAATTGAGGCCGGGCACTGTGGCTCATGCCTGTAATCCCAGCACTTTGAGAGGCCAAGGCGAGTGGATCACGAGGTGAGGAGTTCGAGACCAGCCTGGCCAACATAGTGAAACCCCATCTCTACTGAAAACATAAAAAATTAGCCAGGCATGGTGGTAGGCACCTGTAATCCCAGCTACTCAGGAGGCTGAGGTGGGAGAATCACTTTAACCAGGGAGGTGGAGGTTGCAGAGAGTGGATATTGTGCCATTGCATTGCAGCCCAGGCAACAGTGCAAGACTCCACCTCAAAACAAAACAAAACAAAACAAAACCCCAAAATTGAATTGGGATGATGTCTTAGTCCATTTTGTGCTGCTATATGAGAACACCTGAGACTGGGTAATTTATATTAAAAAAAAAAAAAAAAACAACGAAATTTATTTCTCATAGTTTTAGAGGCTGGGAAGTCCAAGATCAAGGTGCTAACATCTGGCGAGGACTTCCTGCTGCATTCTCACATGGTGGGAGGAGGAAGGAGTGAATCCACTCTTGCAAACTCTTTTTCTAATGGCACAAATCGACTCATGAAGGCAGAACCCTCATGACCCAAACACTTCTCAGTTGTCCCCACCTCTTGATACAGTTACAATGGCAATGAAACTCCAACATGAGTTTTAGAGGGGACATTCAAACCATAGCACATGACTTTAGTGTTCTTCATCGTGCCATTGCTAACATCATTCTTTATCCTTTTAATGAATTACTCTACACATTTCTGTCACCTGTCTGACCTTGGGAAACAATTTGAATTCAGAACATTTCACTTAAAAATGGTGAAAACAGGCCAGGTGCAGTGGCTTACGCCTGTAATCCTAGCACTTTGGGAGGCCGAGGCAAGTGGATCATGAGGTCAGGAGTTCCAGATCAGCCTGGCCAACATGATAAAACTCTGTCTCTACTAAAAATACAAAAATTAGCCAGGTGTGGTGGCAGGTGCCTGTAATCCCAGCTACTCGGGAGACTGAGGCAAAAGAATTGCCCGAACCCAGGAGGTAGATGTTTCAGTGAGCCAGGATCACACCACTGCACTCCACACTCTAGCCTGGGCGACAAGGCCAGACTCCATTTCGAAAAAAATACAAAAACAAACAAACAAACAAAAAAAACCATGGTGGAAACAGCATTCAACCTCAGACATTCTAACTTTGGAGCTCACATACTTTCTAGTACACCAAGCCATCTGGTTTTTTTCTTCCTATATATGTCCTATTTCTGGGTCACAGAACAAAAATACAAAATCTACCTTGCATGTGGCAACTTTTTAATTATCCCAAATCCCTACCCTCTGAGAATTCTTTCTCCAGGTGAAGGTCCCCAACCCCTGCATCATTTCTCATGGGCTATGGCTATACATTTGCATTTTACGATGGGCTCACTTACCTGGAGAAACTCCAGTTTGATAATAACACTCTTACAATGGCCCTAGAACTTGTTAGGATAGTTCAGATGTGATCTGATCAGTGCAGAGTAGTTTAACTGAAGCTCAGCCACCTCCAAATCACCACAATCCATTTTTAATGTCTGGTCACATAACTTCACAAACCTCTTAAGTGTTTAAGTATTCCACTCAACCAGGAGACATGAGACATATGTGAGAGTGTCTCTCTTCTTTATTATCTGTCTTAAAGTTTATGTGTGCAAATATGGTCTGGTTATGAGTTAACAATACAGGAACAATCAATACCAGACTCTGAAAAAGAGCACTCCAACATGTCTATAAAAGTGAAATTAGCATCATAAAACAATTATGGATTCAAGTTGTATTTTTCTTTTTCTGTTTTCTTTTCCTTGACTTCACAAGGGGTATAGTTATCTCTGTGCTCCTAAATTAGAATTTCAATGTTTTGTAGGCATGAAAATGTCCTCAACCATCATAAGGGTCATAGCTGACACTCCTATAAAAACAGACACATTAACAAAATTAAAAGATGACAGATTTATTTAATCGAAGTTTTATGTGACACAGGAGCCTTCAGAAATAAAGGCCTACAGATCAGTTTCTATGCTTAGCCTTGATGAAGGATGGACAGTGGTGTAGAAATGTGATTGGACAAAAGGGTTTGATGAAATGCTAATAGACTGAGGGCAGACACACCACAAGGCCTGTCCATTCAGATGATTCTTGGCCTCTTTGCATAGCCTTCCTTCCTCCTGGATATGGGGTAAGGACCCTTCTGGAATGAGAGTCTTCAGGAAAAAAGGGAGAAGGGAGAGAGTGACCTTTCTAGGTTTTATGGCTTACTTTGAGGGAGAGGAGTTCTAGTTTCTATGGCTCATTTCAGAGGAGAGAAAAGAGGCGAGAAACAGGCAGGAGAAGGTCAGAGAGACCTTGCTTCTGAGGCCTCATCCTCTTTAGTTCAAAGTACTCAGCATGCAACGGGCCATACTTTGGGGTATTGTGTTCTGAGCACAAACCCTTTAAAATCCATGTTACTTTTTGGATGTGTGATTTGGGTTCAGCTGCACTGCGTTTTTGTTGACTCTGTTTGCAAGAAGATAATAGGAGCCAACAAGTGTTTAGTACTCACTGTGTGCTCTCAACTGTGCAAAGCATGTTAACAGATATTTTCTTGTTTCATTCTCACAATAACCTTGAGAAGTGCAGTTATTGAGTAGCTTGCCCAAGGTTACACAGCTTTTAAGAGGAACTGTAAGATATGAGCCCCGGTGGCGATATTTCTAAGAATGGTTGTTTGATCTTCCCCTGCCTGTTGACTGAGCCTTTTACCCAATTGTTCTGAACTTGAGCAGGAACAAGGGTATCCTTTTCAGGTCCCTGCAAACTCACACTCTCAGCAGAAGAGCCTGGAGGACAGACTTGGCTCAGGGATCCAATTCTGTGCCCCTGCCTGTAACCCTACTGCCCCATACCTGTCTGCTTCTTGTCTGAGATACATTCTGAATTCCAAGCAACTGTGAAATCCCCCTCCACCAAAGTCCCAGAATGAACATTATTAAATGTCCAAAAAGCTATAGGAAAAGGAGAGAGAGGGGCCAACTGAGGAAAAGGTATGCAACTTGATTTTACAGGAATTACTTCATCACATCACTTAATTTCCTTTAGAGGCAAAAGTTCAATAAATTCAGGGAATGGCTCAATCTTTTATAAAAGAAAATGGCAGGCTTATTGATTTTTAATATCCTAAATATAGTACCTAAATGTGGTAACAACCAATTTTGTAAGCTTCCTTAGAGGCGGTGGCCTGGCAGACTGCGTGAAACATGAAGTGATTCTTCGTGCAGTACATTTTCAAATACCTTGTAAACACCTGTCATGGATTCAATGGACTTGTCAATTGTACATGCTTCCAGTGCCATCTCTGTGGGATATGCTTTTTTACTATCTTGTGACTCTAATAGAGAATCATCGTGAGGGTGTCTTTCCCACATACTGACAAATTGGCTTACAGAGGAAAGGCTGGGGATCCTTTAAAGTTGTTGACATGAGTTCTTTATATGGAAGCAATAACACTTGCTCTTGAAATGACATTGCATATGGTTTCCTATATACAATAATTATATGTTTAGCACCTCTATGTTTGACATAAGCCTACAGTGATGTTAGGGTGAAGGTTTCCATAACGTCTCATTCTCTTGGTCTTGGTATATTTTCTTTGGCTCCAATTATGTTTTTAGAACATTTGAAGAGGCGTCTTCCACCTCGTTGGTTACTTTTACTGTTAAGTATAAGTAGGATGAGAGTTTGCCTTTTATAAAGCAGAAGAGCATCATATGCCTTTGTGTTATTGGCGCCTTTGCTCCCTGTGGTAATTGGTGACTCCTTAAATAAAGCAGAAAATGTTTTGCTTCCCAAGGAGATTTAGAATGAAAGGTGAAGGCAGAGGCCCATTGAAGCCATCCCAGAATAAAGTTCAGGTGATGGAAAAAAATGGAAGCCTGCTCCCAACATACTGATTAGGATTCATTATGACTCTGCAGGAAAAACATGACACCCTGTTTCTCTACCAAGATCCTGATTTGACATCTATTGTTTGTTTCTATGGAGAAAATAATTGGGAACAGATGGCCTCTGATGTCCTCTCCAGCAGTGTGGATGGAGATGTAAGTGCTTGATTGCCTATCCTCAATGTGGTGCAGTGGGTGTGTGCTTGGACTCTGGATTTCAATGGTTTGGGTTCAAATTCCATCTTCTAGTTTCTTCTTGTGGCATCTTGAGCAATTTAACTTCTCTGTGCCTCAATTTCTGCATTTCCAAAGTGAGAATAGTAATTATAGGTTCAGTTTTAGAAAGTCCCAAGCAAGCAGTGTGGTGAAACCAAGCAGACCAGAATAGAATCCTGTCTTTGCCAGTTATTAATGTTCTGAACTTGAACGTACTATTTTATCTACAATATATGTGCATGTATAATAATGATAATAGTGATAGTAATAGTATCTACTTCACAGGGCTTGTGGTGAGGATTGATAAAGATAATATATACTCTGTACTTAGGATAATGCCTGGCATATATGTACTCAATAAATGGTCATTTTATTGTAATAAATATCATTGTTTTATTTATTTATTTTTTAAATAGAAGAGAATGTTAGTGGCATCAGTGTTGATACCAGGAGGTCATCATTAGACTCTTGAAGCCCAGTGGAGGAGGTGCCTTTAGTTTTAGTAAAATACAGGAGCTACTGCAGGCAATGGGGAAATGAAGGACAGGTACTGGGATAGGAGAGGGAGGGGCAGTTGCTATGAAGATTAACAGTGTCTGTTGAATGCTGCCTCCTGACTATAAATGGGCTGCCATGCATGTGCCACCTCTACACCAGTGACTAGTGGCTTTTTTTTTTTCCCCTTTCATATCTAGTCCTGTAGATAATGTAGGCTTTTGGATCTGACTTTTTTTTTTTTTTTTTTTGAGACAGGGTCTCCTTTGTTGCCCAGGTTGGAGTGCAGTAGCTTGATGACAGCTCACTGCAGCCTCAAACTCCTGGCTGAAGCCATCCTCTTGCCTCAGCCTCCCTGGTAGCTGCGACTACAAGCACATGCCTCTCCCCCAGCCATACCAGTGACTTCTTAAAGCCATCAGCTGAACACTGACCCCCACCACAAGGTTTCATGTTGGAATATGGGCATGCTGCGGTCTAGGGAATGCTCACAGGTCCCGATGGTGACAAAAACTCTTTTTGACCAAACTTAAATCAGCTCCTCTGAGTCCCTAGTCCCTCTAAATCCTTTTTTTCCCCTTTTTTGAGACAGTCTTACTCTGTTGCCCAGCATGGAGTGCAGTGGTGCAATCATGTCTCACTGCAGCCTTGAAATCCTGGGTTCAAATGATCCTCCCATCTCAGCTTCCCATGCAGCTAGGACTATAGGTGTGTACCACCACACCCAGATAATTTTTTTTATAGAGAGGGGGCCTTGCTATGTTGTCAAGGCTGGTCTTGAACTCTAGCCTCAATTAATCCTTCTGTCTTGGCCTCCCAAAATGTTGAGCTTACAGGCATGAGCCACTGGCCCGAGTCCTCTTTTTGATGAGGACTCTGTCCTTGGCCTGCTTACTCCAGTTTTAGCAAGAATCCTGCTGTGTTTGGTGAAAATCTTCCCCGCTTGATATCTTGTCAACTTCTCCAGTCCCCACCCTCCATATCTTATCACCCTGGCCTGCCTTCAGCAAGAATCCTGTTGGGTTGCTCTAGCAAGAATCTCCCTAGCCTTGATGTTTTCTCTTAGTAATTTTCCATCCACGGACCCTTACCTTGCATCTTGGCTGTAAATCTCCACTTGTCTTTGTTGTGTCTGGTGTTGAGCCTGATCTCTCTCCTCTACTGCAAAATGCACATTATGGTGGTCTGTCTTGCATAAAGACTTCCTTTCCAGCTTGAGACTGATCAAGATTCTTCACTTCACCAAACTTTAGTCAGGCTCCTGAACCTTCTCCAAATTCGTCTGTGTATTTCCTTGTAAAATCCAGTTTCAACAAAGAACACTGTTAAGTTGGTTTGGTAAGAAACCCCCATCCTTGGTATCTGATCAAGTTCCTCATCCTCTACCATCCCATGGGTATGTCCGATCACCCTGGCCCATCTTCAGCAGAATTCTGTGAGGTCATTTTAGCCAGAATCCCCCTTACCCGTGAGGATGTTTCCTCTTAAGGATTCTTCATTCACTAACCCCACGCTGCTCCTTGGTGATAAATTCCCATTCTCCAGTGCTATATTTGGAGTTGAGTCCAATCTCTCTCCCCCACTGCAGGACCCCATTGATAGGTCCCAGTACCTATCATGATGGTCCCGAATAAAGTCTTCCTTACCATGCTTTAACCAGTGTTACTGAATAATTATTTTCTTTAACAAGGCCCAGAGTTAACAGAGATTTTGAGATGAACACTCAGGCTGTAAGAAAAGATGGCTTTAACTTCTGTCTCAGGGCTGCAGTTGGCGCTGAAGAGCCTCATCAGGACCTGGGGAAACGGTGTCTGTGTGGGGGTGTGTGTGTGTGTCCACGCGCACATGTGCGTGCGTCCATGTGTGCCTTCAGATATATGCTGTCTTGTCTCACATTTATAATGTGGCACTATCTTTCCAGGAGGAATGGATTAATAATCTACATAAGGCATTTAATTAAAAATGTGTCATCACCTCATTAATGTCTTCTCCAAGGATGCATCATTATTCTCTTTCATTAATAGACGTGATGTGCCTGTGGCCCGTGCAGAGGCCTGCTAGCCTGTAATGGCAGGTGTGGAAGGCGGGTGGAGCAGGAGAGGGGGCCTGCTTTGTTGTACCCTTAAAGACCCTGCTTCCATGTGCCCAGGAGTGGAACCTCTCCCTTTGGTCTCTGTGTTCCTGTTTATTTGCAGTGCTCAGTGTTTAGCCCCTGAGGTGTCTGATTCTGCTGGATGGTGAGGATCCAGGGTCCTAGCTTCCTGAAAGGCTGATGCGTCTCTTGGGCAGCTCCTCTGCACAGAGATCAAGAGAGGGCGTGGAGCCCCACAGTGTAACAGTCCCTAGCTCTAGTTTCCTTTCAGATGTAAGTACAAGGAAGCAGAAAGGAACACAGAGGGGCCCCAGAAGAAGGATAATGAATTATTCATCTCATAGTCTGGGCTCTAGGCTCATAGCACCTCCTCTAATGAGAAAGGCACCTAATTCGCTGGTTGAATTACTGCGTATGAATGGTTAGAGGATCTATTTCAAAGCTGCACTTGGAATTGGCCTATTAAAAAAAGCAGCCCAATTTGTTTCAGAAGCTACACTGGAAATGAATGAGGGCTGTTCCATCTTTACTGGCTATTAAAAAAGCTTTGCTCCTCACAGAGCAACTATTTTAATTAAATCAATAATTATGTTTTATTGAATTCAATGCTCTTCAGCAAAAATCAGCACAGAGCCTTTGAAAACTTAATTTAGGTCAATAGTGGGTTAGAGGAGGAAGGGGCAGCAGGTGGGGGTGGTGGTGGGGGAGAGGATCAGAGAGGAAACTGGCTCTTTAACCACACTGGTTACAATTGCTCCCTCCCCTTTAGCTTTGGAGAGAGGTACCATTTGGGGTCCAGCTTCAATTCCCTGGTGTGATCTGAGAGACCAAAATAGATGTCCCTTTGTCCACTAAAATGGGCTCCAAGGTGAAGAAAACAAAAGTTAGATGTATGGGTCCAGGGTTTAGGACTGCTGGCACGGCAATTTCCTACATTCCTATGGCTGTAAGAAAAACCACACTCTTGCTAAATTCCTTAGCAACAGGAGTTATCAGACCCCTCCTAACTCTGATTCATAACCTAGACTGTTATAACTCTGACTGGACAGAGGACCGGCCTTACATTCTTTCCTGGTAAGCAACTGCAGACCTCAAGCCAGTTTCAGCCCTCTGATAGAGGCTAGGCACAAGCTATCTTTGTGTCCTATAGTTTAGCTTTTGACAGAAAGAACCAAATTCTACTTCAATTTAGTGCTGAAACCCTGCTTCAAAGTGAACAAGGGATGCATGTTATGTATCTGTTAACCCCTTGTGCCTGTACTCCACCCTCCCTCATAAATTTTTGTGGCTTTTCCTCCAAACCTGCTGAATATGTATGCTTCTATTGTGTAATATGGACCCCGTGAGGTGTCAAACCCAACCTGCCCTTCACCTCTTCAAAGAGAGTGCACCTCTGGTCTGGAGACTCTCTCTTCCTCGTGTGCAAGCTGATATCACCAATAAAGCTCTCCTGGTGTTCTTTTGGATGACACTGAGAAGCATGCAGATTTTTGTTTTAGGGGGGTGGGTTGGGGTGGGGAGGGGAGATAATATTAGGTTGGTGCAAAAGTAATTGCGGTTTCTGCCATTAAAGGTAATGGCAAAAAGCGCAATTACTTTTGCACCAACCTAATATTTAAACACAAACTTTCTAATGTCACTTTTTTTTCTTTTCTTTTCTCTGCCCTGCCCACAACCCACTCCAGGATGCTTTAATTGCTCAGGCTGCTTCTGGCTGGCCGTTCCACAGGTGAAGAACAGTGGGCAGAGTGTTTTGTCTCTGTATTTGTAAAGTACATTCTCATGCTGGATTAGGGATTATTGCAGTAACTTCCTACCCAGTGTCGGGGCTGTGTCCTGGGCTTTTTCTTAAGTTCATACTCTTAACCTGTCTGGAAAGTAGAGCTGGTTCAGTCACCTTCTCCTTTCTCTCTCCAGTGGCTGCTCCTTGGTCCAGGGTTACAAACTCATTTGCTTTATCTGAGCTGGGCAGGTAACCTACATGAGTGAGCAGGAGGGTGGGGACTGAGGCAGGTGAGGAAGAAGCACACTTTGGCCTAAAAGGCATGGCTGAAGCCCAGCCCCAGCTAATGGCTGCCGTGTAGAAACAGAGCCTCATGTTGCTGGTATTTTGATTTCTTTTCTTGAAGAAAATCTGGAAATCCTGGCTTTTTCATGAGTGTCAAGTTGTAAATATTGGCTACTGTGGTGGGCTTGGCCACATGATATACTATGGGCAATGACATGTGAGTGGAGTTATTGATGTGTGCCATTGCTAAGCAGAAGTTCTAGAGCCAATGCATGGTTCTCTCACCCTTCTTTTCCCTTTGTTACCAAATTTTGTTGGGAGGTAAAATTTTCCTCTACCAATTTAGGTCTGAAATGGTCAGAGGGCTGACAGATTAACAAGAGAAAAGACAAGGTTTATTTTCATTATTTTCATGCATGCATAAGTGGAACTCCCAGTAATGGAAAACTTAAGGAAGAATCCCAAGAAAATGTTGATATATTTCAACCAAAATGGGGTTTTAGGGCTTTCATGGGAGAGAATGGAATAGTCCATTGGCTTTTTGGATGCGAATGTAATGGGCAGTCTGTCGTCTTGCTGGCTGGAAGTTTCCCATAGTGGAGGTTTATGGCAGCTGAATTCATACTTCCTGGGACTAAGGGTCTGTGTTTTTCAAACAGGAGAATCCTTGGGAGGAGTTCAATGGCAGATTAATTTTCAAAAGGTTCTGCTTAACTTTAAATAATGATTCTTTCTGCAGCTTCTGTCTATTCAGATGTTTTTAGTCTAAAATAATCTTTATATCACTTTGGCTGGCTCTTGATTCCTTCAAATGCACATCCCAGACAGAGCTTGCTCCCTCCTTCGGCCTTTGTCTCAGGGCTGAAGTCAGCCCACAACAGATGTAAACACAAGCAAGAAAGAAAGCTCAATGTTGTTGAATGCCACTCAGTTTGCAGGCCATTTCTTCCTGTGATAATTTAGCCTAAGCTGACAAATACATCTACTAAATTAAAAACATATTTTGGCAATATAGTGAAAACTAAAAACCATAAATCTATGGGTCATCAATTTTCAACCTTTGCTCTACAGGATAAAGTCCAGCTTTCTCATCATGACATGTGGAGCCCTTTCTTAGACATGCCAGCTCAACTGCCTTGACGTCTAGCACTTGGCAATAGCCATTTCACACTCCTTGCAGGTCATTCTGCATCACGGGCACTTCGTGTTTGCCTGCACAAAATGCAGCCTCTGTCTAGAATGTCCTCCTCCTCCTCCTCCTAGGCTAAGGCACGACCTCAAGATGGAACTTCAGAAGGAGCCAAACCAGCAAGGACATGATTGCAAGAGTGGACAAGAGCCCATCTTCCTGGAAAGACCAGCTTTCAACAGTGAAACTGTTCAGAAGCCATAAGAAACTGGTCATTAAAAATCCAATACCTGACTGGGCGCGGTGACTCATGCCTATAATCCAAGCACTTTGGGAGACTGAGACTGGCATATCACCTGAGGTTGGGAGTTCAAGACCAGCCTGACCAACATGGGTAAACCCAGTCTCTACTAAAAATACAAAAATTAGCCGGGCATGGCAGTGCATGCCTGTAATCCCAGGTACTCAGGAGGCTGAGGCAGGAGAATCACTTGAACCGGGGAGGCGGAGGTTGTGGTGAGCTGAGATTGCACCATTGCACTCCAGCCTGGGCAACAAGAATGAAACTCCATCTCAAAAAAAAAAAAAAAAAAAAAAAAAAAAATCAATACCTTCTAGTGCATTGATCATTGACCATCTGCATCCATCCACCTGGCATTTGGAATGAGGACTGACTAATCCCTCTGAACTGAACAAGCCCCTAGTTTTTTAAATGTTTCATGGGCAGTGATGTGAGTATCTTAATAAATATTGATTTTCTTATTAATATTTTCCAGATATTGCAGTTACTCTACATGTAATCCTTACTACAATTTGTTTTAGGGAGGTGCCATCATCATTTCTATTTAACAGATGAGAAAATGGAGTAACAGAGAGGTTAAGCAACTAGCCTAAAGTCACACAGCTTGTAAATTTTCACTCCAGCCTTCAAATCTATGCAGACTGGAGTCAGAGATTAAAGTGTTAATTAGGAAAATAGAAGTAGCCACATCTGTCCCTGAAGCTGGAAAAGGGGGTCATGACATGGCTTACATTAGGCATGAAATATGATTCAATAATTCATCAAAATTCAATCTAATTCAACAACCAAACTGTTACTGTACTCCTACCCTTTTTCAGTTATCACACAAACTTAAGGGATTCAAAGAACAAACCAGACCTTTTCTGCAAAGGAACTTTTGGCTAAAAGTGATTCTGTGTTTTGTCTCTGTTCAGAAAGTAGTCTAAGACTGGTGGGGAAACTTTTTTTTTTGGAAAGAAGCAAAAACAAAACCCAAAGCAACTTCATAGACATCTACTGCATAGGAAGACAAAGAAAAACCCTGCTGCTGACAGACACCTGCATGAAAGACAGGAAGCATCTGACAGAGTCAGGCCAGGAACCCCTGCAAGGAAGCAACCACTCAACAGGGTATGTTTAAAAGCAGGTTTCATTAAGATGTTTTCAAACTGTGACCAACCACTGGTGAGAGCGCTCGTGTAGCTCATAAACCTCCCTTGATGCTGAGTGGGTGCTCAGGAAGATCAAATCAAACTGATTTGTTATTTTTATAGAGTGCTGTATGTGTGTGTGTATGACAGACACAGAGAGAGAGATCTTCCTTGGGCACCATTCTCTTACCTGCAGCCAGAGAGAACCATAGAACTCAGCTTTCTAGAGTAGTGCCTGGTTGAAGAGGAGAATTCTAAGGTTAGAGCAGGAATTTGCAAACTTTCTGGAAGGCAGATAGTAAATATTTCAGGTTTTGCAGGCCATTTGGTCTGTTTTGCAGCTACTTGACTTTGCCATCATAGTGTGAAAGCAGCCATAGACAATATGTAAATGAATGAGCCTGGCTATGTTTCAATAAAACTTTATTTACAAACACAGTCTGTGGGCCAGATTTTGCCCGCAGATCATATTTGCTGATCTCCACTTTAGAACTTTCAGCTCAATCCCATCAGGAGTAGGAGAAAGGGAAGAAGGATCCAAAACTTTATGCTGTGGTGATTCAAGAAGAGTGAGAATGGGAAGGTGGGTGCCATGTACAAGGTCAAGGCGTGTTTCTTGAATGCCTGGAATTTGCCACATTTAGGAAAGTGAAGGTGTCACTTGCTTTGGTACACGGGCTTTGCATGAAGATAGGACAGATATAGATATACTGTTTCTATTTTAGAAAAATTTTATATGTACAGAAGAGTTGCAAAGAGGGTACAGTGCTGGGGCTCATGAAAATGAGCCCCAAAATAAGGGTCTCAGGACCAGCCTCAGAAGCAGAGTTTCTCTCTGACCTTCTCCTGCCTCCCTGTCTCTCACCTCTTATTGTCCCCCAAGGCTAGCCATAGAAACTAGTATCCTTCTTCCTAAGGTGAGAAATCAGGACCCCTTTTCTCTAAAGTCAGCCATAAAACATTAAAATATTACTCTAAATTTCCCCTGCCTTTCTGTGTAAGAACTGACCATAAATAAATTCTATGCATACTTTGTTTGATTGTAGCTCAAAAGACCCCCATTCCAGAAAGGGTGCTACCCTATACTTGGGAAGAAGGAGTGTTGCACAGAGAGGCCTGAAGAAGAATTTGAACAGACAGGCCTTGCTGAGTTTCCCCACTCAGTCTATTAGCATTAGATCATACTCTTTTTGTCCAGTCATAGTCCACGACTTTTCATTCTTTATTGAACCTAAGCATAAAAATGGATAGTCTTCCCTGTATCTTTGGGCCTTCAATCTGAAGGCTCCTGTGCCATGTAAAACTATGAACAAATACATAATTCAACGTCTCTTTATCATAAAAACTCTCAAAACTTAGGTATAGCAGCAGGAACAAACCTCAACATAATAAAGGCTGTTTATAACAAATCCACAGCTAACATTATAATAAGTGGAGAAAAGCTGAATGCTTTCTCTTTAAGATCTGGAACAAGGCAAGGATGCCCACTTCCCCCACTTTTATTCAGCATAGTACTGGAAGTCCTAGCCAGAGCAATCAAGCAAGAGAAATTTGTAAACAAAGGGCACCCAAATTGGAAAGAAGGAAGTAAAATTGTCCCTGTTTATAGGTGACGTGATCTTATATATAGAAAACCACAAAGATTCCTCCAAGAAACTATTAGAACTAATAAATGAATTTAGTAAAATTGCAGGGCACTAAGTCAACACACAAAAATTAGTAGCATTTTTATACAGGAATAGAAAATTATCTGAAAAAGAAAAAAGGTAATTCCTTTTATAATAGCTACAAAAAATATCTAGGAATAAATTTAACCAAGGAGGTGAAAGACTTGTACACTGTAAACGTTGATTTAAAAAATTGGAGAGGGACAAAAAATGGAAAGATATGCTGTGTTCATGGGTTGGAAGAATTAATGTTAAAACATATAACCCAAAGCAATCTAGAGATTCAACGCAATCCTTGTCAAAATACCAATGACATTCTTCACAGAAATAAAAAAAAAAAAGAAGCCTAAAATTCACATGGACCCACAAAAGACCCTGAATAGCGAAAGCAAACTTGAGCAAAAAGAACAAAGCTGGTGGCATCATATTACCTGACTTCAAAATATACTACAGAGCTATAGTGACCAAACAGTATGGTAGTAGCATTAAAAACAAACAAACAAACAACAACAAAAAAAACCGTAGACCAGTGGTACGGAATAGAAAGCCCAGAAATAAACCGATGCATCTACAGCCAATTGATTTTCAACAAAGGTATCAAGTATACACTATGAGGAAAGGACAGCTTCTTCAATACATGTTGCTGAAAAAACTGGATATCCACATGCAGAGGAATAAAACTAGATTCTTATCTCTCACCATACCCAAAAATTAATTCAAAATGGATTAAAGACTTAAATTTAAGACCCAAAACTACCAAGCTGCTAGAAGAAAACATATGGGAAAATCTCCATGACATTGGTCTAGGCAAGGATCTTTTTGGATAAAACATTAGAAGCACAGGCAACAAAAGCAAATATAGATAAAAGGGATTACATCAAATTACGCACAGCAAAAGAACCAACAGAGCATAGGGACAACCTATAGAATGGTAGAAAATATTTGCAAACTATGTATCTGATAAGGGGATCATATCTAAAATATATAAGAAACTCAACCACAAAAAAATAACTGGATTACAAATGGCAACAGACCTGAATAGACATTTTTCAAAAGGAGACATAGAAATGGCCAACAGAGGCCAGGTGCAGTGGGTCATGCTTGTAATCCCAGCACTTTGGGAGGCCGAGGTAGGTGTATCACCTGAGGTGAGGGGATCGAGACTAGCCTGGCCAACATGGCGAAACCCCTTCTCTACTAATACAAAAAGTTAGCTGGACATCGTTGTGCATGCCTGTAATTCCAGCTACTTGGGAGACTGAGGCATGAGAATCACTTGAACCCAGGAGGCGGAGGTCGCAGTGAGCTGAGATTGCGCCACTGCACTCCAGCCTGGGTGAAGGTGAGACTCCATCTCAAAAAAAAAAAAGAATGACCAACAGATATATGAAAAAAAAAAAGCTCAGTATTACTAATTGTCAGGGAAATGCAAATTGAAACTACAATGCATATTGGATTGAGCAAATTGAACTACAATGCATATTGGCACAGAGCTCCTAAAATCTGAGACCTCGAGTTTTCATTGGTGCCACTGTGGGGCAGAAATTTTCAATTTCAAATTCTATTTCAGAATACTATGAAGGGTGGAAAGGTCCTCTCCTGTTCCTTTCCCAGCCTCTGTCCTTCTTATTAGGCAAATTTAGCTTACTAGGCGAGACGTTAAGTAAATATGTTCACTTGGCTTACTCTAGCTTTAACGTTTACAAAATATTATGGTAGGAATCCAAGTATCTTGGGGCCAAAGCCATTTCCCATTCCAAGATGCAGAGCCCAAAGAATAATAAGCCTCATCTTCTCTTGTGACTCTCTGAAGCACAGAAGGAGGTTTAAGTACATTACCCACAGCAGCTCAGATGGAAGTGTCCCAGCCATGCTTCCTCTTGGCAATGCTGGAATTCCTGGAGCAAAATCTCTCATTCTTCCATGCTGAATAACTCTCCATTTATGTCTTCCTGTCCACACCATCTCCTAGTTATGAAAGCTCTCCCCTCCCCCTGGAGTACCACTGCATGTGACACAGTTCCAATGTGCCATGTCCTCCCACCATGTCCAGCCCTCCAAGGTTCTGATTGCTCTGCTCTTTGAGAACTTATCCTAAAGGCTTTGTTTTTGATTTGTTTCTCAGCAGAAGGGGGAGGAAGCTAAGCAGGGAATGCCAAATGCTCTGTGGATAGCGGGTTACCTGGGGTG
The DNA here is from genome assembly GCF_008728515.1 of Papio anubis. Classification (NCBI taxonomy): domain Eukaryota; kingdom Metazoa; phylum Chordata; class Mammalia; order Primates; family Cercopithecidae; genus Papio; species Papio anubis. The sequence continues at coordinate 103,053,626 of NC_044982.1, read as the reverse complement.
CTATGCATCCCCTCCCAGAGGCTCAAGTGACCTCCCTGCCGTACCTATGGTTCCTCCTTCTGGCCCCTCCTACTCAAGTAATCCAGGCTTCTGCCAGCCATGACCTAGAATATGGACCCTGGCCTGGGCTTCACTCCCAAAATGTCACCAACACAGGCCCAGAGTTGCTTTTCTCAAACTATGCTCTGTGGAAAAAGTAGCCCATAGAAATGTGCCAGGAAAAAAGCATTGCACCATCAAATACATTTAGTGAAGTTTGGGTGAAAGGAAATCAAGCTGGCTTCCTTACTGTAGGGACCCCCAGGACAGTGAAAAAGCTAATGTTATTGGGAAACTACCAAAGTTGGTACAGAAAACAGTTCCCCAAACATGCCTGACCTTAGAACACTTTGTCATGCAGCATGTGGAAGAATGGATTCCACTTCGGGAAATGCTCACCTAGCAAATACTGAGCTGCAAAGAAACATTTATTTTAAAACATCCACTCCTATTTTCATACATTTAAAAAAGACTTTCTCCCTATAATAAATAGCCTTTGTATGCTTAGAGTTCACAAAGTTCTTCTACATTCGTTGGCTCATTAAAAAGATGACTTTGTGCTAAATATTTTGAATGGGTAGTACATTCTCCTGGTTCAGAAACAGAAACTGTGCATAGGTATTCAGTATTAAGTCACTGTCGTCTCATCCTTGTCTTCCATATGCTCAGATTCCATTTTCCTCCCTTACTCCCAAACAGCTACTGTTGTGACACTATTCAGTTTCCATAGACTTCATGTATATAAATGCAGAAAAATACAACATCATTTCTTAGCCTCCAAGTTTTTAATAGAAAAGGACAATTTTACAGTACCTTAAAATGTGAGGTTTATTGAGGTATAATTTACACAGAATAGAATCCACCTTTTTATAGCGTTCAACTCAAAGAACTTTTTTTTTTTTTTTTTTTTTTTTTTAATGACAAAGTCTCACTGTGTCACCCAAGCTGGAGTGCAGAGGGACCATCTTGGCTCACTGTAACCTCCACCTCCTGGGTTCAAGGGATTCTCATGCCTCAGCCTCCCAAGTAGCTGGGATTATAGGCTCCTGCCACCACCCTGGCTAATTTTTTGTATTTTTAGTAGAGATGGGGTTTCACCATGTTGGTCAGGCTGGTCTTGAACTCCTGTGATCCACCCACTTTGGCCTCCCAAAGTGCTGGGATTACAGGCATGAGCTGCCAGGGCCGGCCTCAATTAACTTTAACAATGTTAGGTAGCCACTGCCACAATTGTGATGTAAAACAGCCCCATCATTCCAAAATGTTTTCTCATCCCCTCTTTAAGTTAAACCTCTCCCTCCACCCCAGCACCTGGCAAGCATTGGCCTAGTTTTGCCTTTTTAAAAATAATGCCAAACACACTATTCACAATAGCAAAGACTTGGAATCAACCCAAATGTCCATCAGTGACAGACTGGATTAAGAAAATGTGGCACATATACACCATGGAATACTATGCAGCCATAAAAAAGGATGAGTTTGTGTCCTTTGTAGGGACATGGGTGCAGCTGGAAACCATCATTCTTAGCAAACTATCACAAGAACAGAAAACCAAACACCGCATGTTCTCACTCATAGGTGGGAACTGAACAATGAGATCACTTGGACTCGGGAAGGGGAACATCACACACCGGGGCCTATCATGGGGAGAGGGGAGCGGGGAGGGATTGCATTGGGAGTTATACCTGATGTAAATGACGAGTTGATGGGTGCTGACGAGTTGATGGGTGCAGCACAGCAACATGGCACAAGTATACATATGTAACAAACCTGCACGTTATGCACATGTACCCTAGAACTTAAAGTATAATAATAATAATAAATAAATTAAAAAAAAAAGAAAAAAAAATAATGCCGAACAAATGGAATTACATAACATGTAGGCTGCTTTGCTAGGTTTCTTTCACTTGCCATAATGCTTTTGAGATATGTGTATAAGAAGCTTGTTCATTTTTATTGTTTAGTAGTATTCTGCTTGTTTGGAGGAAAAACTTTTCCACTACCAATTTAAGTTTGAGTGATTGGGGGTCTGTGAATTAATTGATAAAGATATTAACAGGAGAAAAGGTTTCTTACAAATGCATTTGGGAGCACTTTATGAGGAGTGGTTCTGCAAATACCTAAGGATATGGGCTTAAATATCAGCTTATAATGGTGGTGAGGTGGGGCTTTAGCAGTAAGGTATAAAATATTTTCATTAGGTTTGTTTGCACAGTTTCTTCGATGTCTCAGTGCTAGGTCCCAGTGCTAGAAGTCAGCTTCCTAATTTATAGGAAAATCCCACAGAGGGGCGTTTGTGGCAGCTAAATTCTTGGAACATCTGCTTTAATAATTAATGGGAAGTTCAGATAAGACTTCTCTCTGCTGCTATGGATTGTCTAAATGTTTTCAGCTTAAAATAGACTTTCTGCCGTTCCTCTTCACAGTGTATGAATGGAGGCGCCACCAGTTACTCCCCCATTCACCAACTGATGCACGCTTGTGTGTTCCCAGTGATGGTGATAATGAGTCAAGCTGCTATGGCCATTTGAGTACAGGCATTTGTGTGGATGTTTTCTATAAACACTGCTATGGGATAAATTATATTTCCCCAAGTTCCTATGTTAAAGTACTCCCTCCCATGTCTTAATCTGCTCAAGCTGTTATAACAAGTACCATAAACTGGGTGACTTATAAACAATAGAAATGTATTTCTCTCTGTTTTGGAGGCTGGGACTCATCGGTAGACTCCATGTCTGGTGCAGGCCCACTTTCTGGTTCAAAGACAGCACCTCTTGCTGTGTCCTCACGTGGTAGAAAGGGCAGGGCAGCTCTCTGGAGTCTCTTTCATAAGGGAACAGAGCCCTCATGAGCACATCACCTTCAAAAGGCCTCACTACCCAGTACTATCCTGAGAGTTAAGATTTCAACATAGAAATTTTGGGGGAACACAAACATTCAGAACATAGCACCCTAGTACCTCAAAACACAGCTATATGTGGAGATAGGGTCTTTAAAGACATAATTTAAAGGTAAGATGAAATGATATGGGTAGGAATGGTGGTAGGACAGGGTGGTACTGGTAGGAAATGGTACTTGGGAGAAACTGGCAATGTGAGACACACTCCTGTCACAATTCATGGGTCACCTACTATGCCCAGAGCATTGTACTAAGCATCAAAGAACAAAACAAGATGACTGCTCCTTCCAAACCAATTTGTGCAGCTTTCTCTTGTTTACAAATGCTTCCTTACTCATCATTCTCATCTGATCTTGAAAAAAAATCTTATGAGGCAACCAGAGCCAGGAAGTTTCATCTTTAAAGATGCAGCTATTGGGAAATCAATGGAATGACTTGATAATAAAATAATACAGAACTCGGTCCTTTAATTTTAACTTAAATGCGCACTGTTTTACCAACACTTTGACATAGCCTTTTATGAGTGTGAACCCACTGATTGGAATTGTACATTGTTTTCCTTACACAAACCTCATGCATAATGCATCATCTCTAACTTCTAGATATAATTTAAAGGTAAAATGGGATGATATGAGTAGGACTGATCCAATATGACTGTTGTCATTGTAAGAGGACATTAGGACACAGATACACACAAAAGGAAGAGCATGTGGGGACACAGAAGACACCCATCTGGATGACAAGGACAGAAGGCCTCAGAAGAAGAAACCAAACCTGCTAATACCTAGATTTTGGACTTCTCGCCTTTAGAACTGAGGAAAGAAATTTCGATTGTTTAAGTCACCCACTGTGTGGTACTTTGTTTTGGCAGTCTTAGCAAACTAATATAGTAGGTTATATCTTGCTTTTTCACATTTAAGCAGTATGTCTTGGTGTTGTTTTCATATTAGTAAAAAAAGAGCTTCCTCATTTCTTTTGCAGCTACATAGTATACCTTTGTGTGAATCTGATCCTTACAACAACTCTGCAGGGAAAGTAATCCTAATTACCCCTTAAGTTAAGCCTGTCACAGACAATCAGAAACTCACAAAGTTGAGTGATTTTCCCTAGCTAGCAAGTAGAAGAAACAAGAGTTGGCCCTAGATCTGACAAACTCCAAGTCTTATGTTGTATGTAAAATCAAGTCTATTGGCCTTATTCAGGTTTTTTAGCTCTGCCATCATTTGTTGTCACCATTTTTAACCAACTCTTCCTTCTACCAGTCCCTCAATAATAAGTCCTCTACTCCATTCACTCCAACTCCCATCACTTCACCTCCAAAATAGAAATAACTTATTTCAAATATATTTTTTTGTTTGTTTGAGACGAGGTCTGACTCTGTTACCCAGGCTGGAGTGCAGTGGTTAGATCGTGGCTCACTGCAGCCTTGATCTTCCCTCAAGCGATTCTCCCACTCCAGCCTCCTGAGTAGCTGGGTCTATAGGTGTGTGCCACCACATCCAGCTAATTCTTTCTTTACTTTTTTTATTTTTTGTAGAGATGGGTTATCCATCATGGTGCCCAAGCAGGTCTTGAACTCCTGGCCTCAAGTTGTCTACCTTCCCTAGTCTCTCAAAGTGCTGGGTTTACAGGTGTGAGCCACTGTGCCTGGCCTGAAATAATCTTATGTGAAATCCCATAGCCTGCAAATCTGGTTGCCCTAGGGCTTTCCAACTTAGAAGGAACAAGTTTCAGAGCTTCAGACGAGGGCAGATAACCCCTAAAATGATGTAGTACTTGTTTAGCTTCGACTGTCAAATTAGATCTCCTTTTTTTTTTTTTTAGAATCAAGAAAATAGGTACCATCCCCACGTCATACTCCTGGCAGCTTTAACAAGCAAAGGGCAATCCTGGTTGCAATGAGTTATATGTAAGAGAGTTCTTGGCCGTTTGGAGGAACACGGCTGATACATATTCCTAGCCAAGGAGATTGTAGAAAGAAAGAGAAAGCTGTAGGAGTAAGGGCTTTGACTCTGTGCTTAGATCACCCTGGTGGGCTTTGTCTTCATATAGGAAGGGGAGTTCTGAGGGCAAGAGATTTGCTGAGTTTGGGAGTCTGGAAGGACATACCTCCCAAGTTCCCCTTGCCCCATCCTGTAAAGTAGACGTGCTAACCCAGCCAGGGGTTTCTTGAACTGCCCTAGGTTCCCATGCACCATAGATGGATCCCATAAATTTCCATATGTGCTGTAAAGAGTGGGAATTACAGAAAATAACTGTGTTGGCACCCCCTGGGCCTCTTTGGATCCTACCAAGGCAATAAGTGAGCAGAGGCTCTGGGAGGGGACAAGGCCAGGGGCAAGTGGAGGATGTGGCAGAGACTCAGAGGGATGCAGGGAAGGACCCAGAGCTCAGGGGAAGCCCACTCAGCCAGGGAGCACTGTGGATGCTAGAAGAGAGTGCTTGCTCAAACTGTTACCAAGTGCATGGGGGCTAAGGATAAAAATCAGATCAGTTATGCATGAAAGACACTACATTTCCTTTGCCCATCTGATTTTTGTGCATACCAAGCCAACACGCAGATGCAGTCAATGCATGCAAAACTGTCACCATCCAAAAGAACAAAGCCCCTTGCCTGGGTTGAGAAGTTGTTTCGCTTTTTGCCTCACTGATGTAGGGTGTGGATTTTCCATTGATACCTACCTACGTGTTGTTCATGGGTTGTCCAACTGGACAAAAGATTGTGCTTAAAACTGCCAAGTCCCGTGTGGATGGCCCTGAGGATGGCCCTGAGGGAGTTATAGCCTGTGGAGGCTGCGATGGCTAGCAGCTGTTGCTGGCAGGCAGCAGCTTGGCCTGGGACTACACTTTCCAGAACACTTGCATCCAGGTCCAGGCACATCAGAACCAACGGTGAGAAGCAGAAGCAATGAGTGCCTGCCTCCCTGTAGGAAACCCTCTTCTCTCATTTCTCATCTGCACACTGGCTGCAGAGCACTGACAGCTTAGGGGTTGGGACAATTTGGGTTCCTGGGGTACCACATTAAGGAAAAGTGTTGCACTGGATTATTATAGGGAGTGAGAAATAAGCTGCTTCTGTGTTAAATCCTTTTTGTTTGTAGCAGCTGCTAGCATTTCCTTAATGAATAATTCCTCCAACAGAGGACTGGGGGATTCTCGACATCTAGAAGGGTGGTACTAGCAGGAAAGGGTACTCGGGAGAAACTGGTGATGCTGAGACACACTCCTATCACAATTCATGGGTCACCTACTATGCCCAGGGTATTGTACTAAGCATCAAAGAACAAAACAAGATGACAACCCCTTACAAGCAAACTTGTGTAATCTTCTCTTATTTACAAAATGCTTCCTTACTCATCATTCTTATCTGACCTTGAAAAAAAATCTTATGAGGCAACCAGAGCCAGGAAGACTCGTCTTTAAAGATGCAGTTATTGGAATGAGTTGATAATAAAATAACACAGAACTTGGCCCTTTAATTTTAACTTAAATGTACATTGTTTTACCAACACTTTGATGTAGCCTTTTATGAGTGTGAACCCACTGATTGGAATTGTACGTTGTTTTCCTTACACAAACCTCATGCATAATGCATCATCTGTAATTTCTAGATTTAGTTTCTTAAAAGCGAAATCAAAACCTAAAGCACTTCCAAGAATCCTTCTGGATATTATAATTTCCCCCAATCACTTGCGGTTGTTTCATCCATACCTAATTGGACAATAATTTTTAAGGTTTATTGCCTTTGTTGTGATTTTCCTCAGTATTCGACTTAGTTTCCATAGAAAGAAAATCTTTTTGCATTTATATTTCTTTGGTTTAGATAATATTTAATAAGAGGACATAGTTATGTTAATTGGCAAACCAGGTTTGTAAACAAATGCAGCTAACGGTTGATGAAAACAGCAGGGTGGGCATATCAGTGACGGGTTCAGAGACTGAGTATTTAGCAGAGGAAGTAGAGAATATTCCTTAGTTCAATAAGTGATTATCCTTAGTGGTGGCTAGCCCACAAGACGTTTTTCTCTGGGCAGTGCAGCAGTCTGCCATTTGCAAGGCTTGGCGAATGGTTCCCAGGTAGGATTTCAGCTCCCACTTCCTCCCTTAGTCAGAAATCCTTGTGTAGAACCTAACTTGGATGAATATCCTTACATGGTGATGCAGTGTGTTGTATGTATAAAATTTAAATATTAAACTAAGATGGAATAAAAAGACTACTCTAAATAACTAAGTTGTCAAGTGAGGGAACTAGAATTTGGACCTAAGCAGTTGTTACCTGATCCAGAGTGAACTGGACCACCTGGTCCCAGTGTCTGGATAAACCGCCTCCTCTTGTCTGGGTTATGAGACAAGAGCCTCTCCAGTCTCGGTCAAGTATTTATTAATAGTACCTTTGGGCGAGCCATATGCAAGGCTGCTGCTAGTCTTCTACCCACAGGGTTTGCTCGCCCCAGGTTATTGCTACAATTATGTGATTGTGGCTTCTGCATTGTAGAATGGAATTAAACATTACAATTATGTAATGCTTCTACTCCTCCTAATCTCTCCCTCTGCACTTTCTTTCTTGAAGCCCCTCGTTTGTTTCAGGATTCTCTTTGTTCATCTCTCTTATTGAATTCTATGCTAAGGCCTTTAGTATCGCTCCTATGGCAGTAATCCTTCCCATTTCCTCCCTGCCTTCCTATCTACCCAGAGAGTTTGCACAAAGTATGATTTTGTTCCTATCCAGGCACAGGTAAGTGGATAAAAAATGAACATTGTGGTCAATAACAGTTTGATCTTTTCAGAGGGACAAAGTTGGGCAGTTGGAGGAAGTGTGCAGAGAAAGACAGAATGATTGTCTTGGTTCCTGATGGTTTTCAAGTTCTCAGTTCCCATCATCCTTGTATTCATTCATTCGTGGGACACACGTACTCTGAGTGCTTACTTGGGGCAGATCAAAGGGAAGTTATTACAAGGGCTTCAGCTTTCACTCTGAGTAGGAGAGGGAGCCATTAAAACAGCATGGCGTGAAGTTGGTTTAAAAGGCACTTGAGCTGTTATGTAGAGAATAACCTAAAGGGCTAGGAGTGGAAGCGGGGAGGCTAGTTAGGGGGCCACTATTATCCTCCAGCAAGAGGTGATGGTGGTTTGGGTCAAGATAGTTGCAGTAGGGGTTGAGGGGTTGGGGAAGAAAGAGCTGGGTTTGTGTCTTTTGAGACAGAGAAGACATTTCCTGGTAGATTTGAAAATGTGGATGTGAGTTGAATGTGGGTGTGAGAGAAAGGGCAGAGTTTAGGTGAGCAATTGTAAGAATGGAATTTCGTTTCCTGAGGTGGAGAAAATTGGAAAGATCAGGGTTTTGAGTGAAAGTCAGGAGTCTTGCTTTGTCCGTGGTACGTTGAAGTTGCCCATTTGACATAAGCGGGGATGTTTACAAAAAGGCAGTTGGACAAGTTGAATACGTAAGTCTAGAGTATCCGTGGTTCTTCTCTTTCTCTCATGTTCCCCATCTAATTCATAGGAAACCTGCTTAAAACCTTCTGATGGTGTTCCTTCTCCCTCAGACTAAGGCCAGTGTCCTTACCTTGACCTTGGAGGCCCTCTATGGTCTGGCCTCCCTTTGTCTCTGACCTTGGATCCTATGAATCTCCCCTGGCTCACTGTTCTGGGCCACACAGGTCTGCAACTGTTCCCAAGCCGGCCTGGTTGTTCCTTTACATTGCTTTTTGCATCCTCTGTCAGGGATGCTCTTTTCCCAGCTGTCAGTAAGGCTTACCCTTTTATCTCCTTTAAGACTTAGTTGAAATACAACCTTCCAAACAAGCCTTCCATCATCATCCTGTTTAAAATCATCACCCTGCAAATTCTCACTCTTCCCCATTTTGCTCCCCTGGTATTTGGTCTCCTCATCTCCTCACATAATTCATATTTAACTCATTTTGTTTATTTTCTGTCTCCTTCCACTGGAATGCCAGCTCCAAGAAGGCAGGGATTTTGCCTGCATAGTTTGTTGCGGAATCCCTAGTGCCTGACACACAGTAGGCCCTCAATAAACATTTGTTGAATGAATGGGTAAACTGGACTCTCTTCTTGCCTTTGGTGCTTGGAAGACACTTCAGTATTTTCATAACAGATTCTCTTTCACTCAGCTTAGAGCAAGTGGGTCTTATTTCTTGCAACAGGATGGTGTCTATCTTACACAAGGTCCTCTCTCTCCGTGTGGTATCCATAATATCTTGTAGCTCTGGTACAGCACATGGTATATTCTATTTCTATGTTATTTTGCCACATGTGTCTCCCCAACAAGGTTTAAAGTGCACCAAGGTTCAGGACTGTACTTTTTGTTTGTTTGTTTGTTTTTGAGATGGAGTCTCGCTCTGTCGCCCAGGCTGGAGTACAGTGGTGCGATCTCAGCTCACTGCAAGCTCTGCCTCCTGGGTTCATGCCATTCATGCCATTCTCCTGCCTCAGCCTCCCGAGTAGCTGGGACTACAGGTGCCTGCTGCCATGCCCGGATAATTTTTTGTATTTTTTAGTAAAGACTGGGTTTCACCGTGTTAGCCAGGATGGTCTTGATCTCCTGAACTCGTGATCCACCCGCCTTGGCCTCCCAAAGTGCTGGGATTGCAGGCATGAGCCAACGCGCCTGGCTGGGACCGTACTTTATATAAGCCCACTGCAGTGCCTAAGTCACACCCTGAGCAACAGTCATTTATAGAATGAAATGATTTTAAGCTAAATTAATTTCCCATTCATTCTAAAGGTGAGACATAAGAGAAAAACATCTACCAAAGGCTTGCAGGTAAATCACTCAGTTGTATCTTAGAAAAAGGTTGCTTTGTAGGCAGGAGACCCAATTTGTTCTGAAAGGCAAGTACCTCAGAGGATGGGTGCTTGATTGTTTGAGGGAATGTTTTGCTATAATGCAGCAGAAAAATAGCAATAACCCACGTTAGAAATTGTTTGAAGGACTTTATGTTAAGTCCTAATTTCTTACATCTCAAAACAACTCCATGCGTGTGGCCATTATTGTCATGCCCATTCTACAGATGAGGAAACCACGTCTCAGAGGCATGAAGCAACCTGCTCGAGGATACACAGGTAGTCAGTCTGGTAAGAAGGGAGCCAGGATTGAATGCAGGCAGTCTGGCTCCAGAGCCCATCCTCTAAAGGAATACAGAGGGGAAAGTAGATTCAAAAAGCCTTCCTTGAAAAGTGGAACCAATGCAACTGGTGAGACAGACAAATGCCTGGCTAGGATAAAGGAAGAGAAGAGCCGTGACCCTTGCATGGCTCTCTTTTACACAGAAGCAGACTCTAATGCCTCCAAGTAGAGCTTGTCACCTGAACTGAGGATGACTTGGAAGGTAGGCTGAGCTTTCAGAGTTGATTCTTGGACCAGCCTTCAACCTCTATAGACTTGGGTTTACCGTCTCTCCTGCAGCACCTGACCCTCCCTTGTTGCTGCCCCACTACCCTCTGCAGCCTTCTGGCATTGTTTCCTGGATGGCGACTGACTTGCTCCTTCTTGGTCCCATGTGTCCACACCTAGGCACAGCCCGAGTGTTGTGGACGCCTAGGTACATACTGCCCTTGAGGGGCCCAGCCTGGCTTCTTTCCTGGTCACATTCCAGAACGACAGACTCGACTCCTCCTTTTCCACATGCTTGTTCTTCTCCTGTCCTACATGGTGGCGGTGATGTTACTATTGAAGTATGACCTGTTTGAACCCAACAGATTAATTCATCTCCAGGCATCTCCTGAGTTCCAAAAGGTTCTTCTGCAGAGAATAAACCAGAAACACTACCTTAGTGCTTGCCTTTAAGCAACTGCACATTAGAGAAATGAGACTGTGTATGCAAAATAGTTATTGGATAAAGGAATTTCTTTTTTTTTTTTTTTTTTTTTTTTGAGATGGAGTCTTGCTCTGTCACCCAGGCTGGAGTGCGCTGGTGAGAGCTCAGCTCACTGCAACCTCCACCTCCCAGGTTTAAGTGATTCTCCTGCCTCAGCCTCCCGAGTAGCTGGGATTACAGGCCCGCACCACCAAGCCTGGCTAACTTCTTTGTATTTTTAGTAAAGATGGGGCTTCACCATGTTGGCCAGGCTTGTCTTGAACAACTGACCTCAGGTGAGCCTCCTGCCTCAGCCTTCCAAAATGCTGAGATTACACACATGAGCCACCGCACCCAGCTGGATAAGTGAATTTCTAAGTTGCACAGCAAGGCTGTGAAGTGCTGGAGGTCAGAGAGTGGACCAGCCAGAGTAGTCTGGAGTAAATCACAAAATGTCACAGCTGAGGGAGACCTTGACTATTATCCTAGTTTCGAAAGGGGAAAACAGAAGTGCAGACTGCAAGCCACTCGCTGGGGATAAAACAGCAGAGCAGGTGTGGGATGTCAAGTTCTCCTGAGCCTGAGCCAAATGCTCTTTTTACTCAACTGTGATGCCTTCTTACAGGAGCAGGGCGGGGATCTTGAGGTCTTCTGGTTAGAAGGAGTTGCATAAGCAAGGGGACATTGCCAGAGAGAGGACACCATAAGAGTCACGAGAACAAAGATGAGAAGACAGAAGGAAACTCCACCCAGGAGACAGACCTGAGCCAAGTAACCTATTCTTGATCAAACCCAATGGCTTGAAAGCTGTGATGGTGGCTTCTGCGTGACTGCTAAAGTACTACAGTTAACTAGCAAGTACCTTATCTTCTCACAGTGTCCGTGTACTCATCTTGAAAACGTTGACAGCAAAGCAGCCCACCTCACAGGACGATAGAGGGGTGCTCATGGGCAGTAAAACTACTGAGGTGTGAAGACCTGCACATTGGAGCCATTGGAATGAGTAATTTCACAAGGAAAGAAGTGGAAGTCCTGATACTGGTACCTTTTTTTTTTTTTTTTTTGAGATGAAGTCTTCATTCTATCCCCCAGGCTGGAGTACAGTGGCGCCACCTTGGTTCACTGCAACCTCTGCCTCCCGGGTTCAAGCGATTCTCCTGCCTCAGCCTCCCGAGTAGCTGGGATTATAGGTGTGTGACACCACGCCCGGCTAATTTTTGTATTTTTAGTAGAGACGGGGTTTCACCATGTTGGTCAGGCTGGTCTCGAACTCCTGTCCTCGTGATCCGCCGGTCTTGGCCTCCCAAAGTCCTGGGATTACAGGTGTGAATCACCAGGCCTGGCCTGATACTGATATCATTTAATCCTCCTGTATGGAGGGCAGATTTTGGCAGGATTAGCAGAAAATTTCCCAAGAGTTCCTGTTCCCCTCGAGGTACAGATCTCTTCCAGGGGATGTGAGCAGCATCTGGGAGTCTTTGGGGCTGATTGTCTCCTTTGTGTGTTTCCTGAGTGTAATTATGGTCCCACAGCTGCTTTGGGAAGACAAAACATGTTAGCCTTGTTTCCCAAATATTGTTCAGCATTTCTTAATGATAGAATTTGATAGTGTAATATCACACATACTTGTAGCCCTTCCGAGGAGCCAGGGATGATGCCAAAAAACACTGGAATGGGAGTTAGGAGTTCTTGGCTCTACCTTGGACCAGCTGGGTGACCTGAGGCAAATGACTTAATCTCTCTGGACCTCAAAGAGCTCAGGCTAGATTATTGCTAAGGTTCATTTTGATTCTAATGTTTTATGAGCCTAAGAAGACAATGCTGTAAGAGAAAAAAAGGTGCACATTCCATGGTCAGATGAGCTGGGGTTTAGAATTCCAGCTCTCAGCCTCGTTTGTTGTGAGCCCTTGGAAAAGTTACTTAACCACCCTTGGTTTTTAAATGTATAAAATATATTGAAGGAAATGAAAGTGCTTCTAATAAAATAAAGTTCTTAGAATAATGCCAGATACATATATGCACTTAAGAAATGTGAGTTTCTCTCTTTACTTTTTCCTTTGCCTATCTCTAGCAACCTAAGGAAGCTAGCTAACCTTCATGTCAAATGTCTTCTTCCCCCTCTCCCTCCTTTCTTCCCTTCTTTTCTTCCTTTCCTCAACATACATTTTCTAAGCATCTCCAGGATCCCAGGCCTGGGATTAGGCACTGGGGACACACAGATGACGGTGATCTGATCTGGGATGCTAAACTAGGTACAGTCCGGTGTGGGAGATCATGGTAGACTACATCATGAAGAGAAGGCACACTTTTGATGCCGAGTAGGGAAACAGATTCATCCTTCGAGGGAGCCTCTGGGAATGCTTTGTGAAGGAGTTGGCATTTTAGCTGATTCCTGATGGAAACTTGCAGAAGCACAGAAGATGGAGTGTGTGTGTGTGTGCGCGCGTGCGCGCGTGCGCGAGCGTGCGTGCTTCTGTGTGCAAGCATTTGTGATGTAGCGTCGGGCAAGAGACTGGGAAAATGAGCACATAGATGCTTCACTGAGGCCAGAGGCTTTGCAGGAAGAGCCTAGCAGGGGAAGCTGGGATTATGACATTATCTTCTTAAGGCCTAATTAAATTGTGCATGTTTCCTAGGGTGGGCAGTGGTGCTGCAGCTGCATAGCTTACCTTTTCAGCCGGGGATGGGGGGGGGGGGGGTGCTCCACAAGTTTCTAGAATCCTGAAGCAGAGCATGATGTCAATGGAGCCATATCTGCTTTGAAAAATGCCTGTCATTCCCAGAAGGACAATGTAGGGGCCTGCAGAACTAGCCTCTTGACTTCCCAGTTTTGCCTCTCCCTGACCCTGGCTACTTGGCAAAAACTTGAGCTCTTGGATAGATAAACTGATAGGTGCTTGTCTTGTCCAGAGGCTGACAGGCATCAGAACACACTTGCAACCCTACCCTACCCAAATGACAGAACCTGAGTTGCAGGCAGAGCCAGCCCTGTCCCTTTTGTATGGCATTAGGATGCAGTAATCTAAGGAACCAGGAGGATCTCCCTGGTCCAAGTCCAGGAGTGTTTACTTTTGCCTTGGGCTTTGGTCCCACTTTGGGCAATCTGACTCCATTTCAGGCTTGGGTGCTGGGAGCACGTCTTTCCCCCCCGCCCCTGCCCCCCAGTTTGACACTTTTTGCAATACTTTGCATTGGGGCAGTCCCTGTTTTCTGGGGGAAGCATTAAGTGGAAGGGTTATAGGATTTGGGTTTTTTCCCTACTAAAAATGCTTTGTAACCTACTTGGATACAAGAGTTGATTAAGTGAAGGTAAAGTCATTGCCTTGAAAGAAATCTCTCTTCTGCTCATTTGCCTCTAAGCAGTTGCATTTTAAACCAGGAACAATTTTGTGTGGTATATGGAAAGCATTTCTCCTTTTCCTCCTCTTCTTCCTCCTCCTCTTTTCTTCTCCTGCTCCCACTTCATTGTGATCAGAGACATTCCTCTAGGATGGAATGTATTTGCTTTATCTGAGCTTAGAGGTGGTGGTGCTTATGTTCCATGTTTCAGAGCAGAAGGCCACAGGGAGGCGAGGGGAGGACCTGCAAAGCATCATCTGGAGCTGGAAACCACACAGACCTGACGGTCTCCATCTTGGTGGTTGGGATTTCCACTCTGAGATAAACAACCATTCTCTCCCAGGGCAGCAGTTCTTATTTTCCTCTGAAAATTCATGCTGCTGAAATTGATAGTTTCTCACAGCTTTACTGACAGGTACAATTGTCGCCAGAAACAGAATAAAGAGACAATGCAAAATAGCTCCTCTAAGCTGCCTTTAATTGGCTCTTAAAGTCATTTTCTTGAGATGGATTAATCACACCCAGTCACAGCGTGCTAGCGCAGCTCATAAAACTTGTTTTTCCTGATCATTTTCCAGGGTGAGGACATATTCGGTGCCACTCTTGGTCCTTATGTAAAGTCCTGCTATTAGATTTTATAGGAGCTGGCCGATGAGACACACCCATCCAGGTTTTGGCACTGCAAGTCTGGTGGACAGGTGTAGCCTAATCCTAGAGGCAGGGTTCTTCCTGTCTTAAAGTGAACATTAAATTCTTTCTGCCTGTGGAAACCACTTTTCTTCTGGTTGTGGCAGGCGGTATGAGTATTCTGAAAACTCTTTCTTTGAGCTCTGCAGAGCTTACTGTTAATATTCTATTTCCTATTCAAAGAAGCTTCTATGTGAGTATTGATCTTTGCACCAGTTGCCATTTCAGTGTTGAAGCAGCGTCCCAAATGCAACTGGGCTCCCCTCCCCCAAAGTGAACTAGGGAATCAGAAGAAATCTGTTAGACGCGGCAGTTCTTTTAATTTTTGTTTTAAAGCTCTGTTACTTGGAGGAGAAAACCATGGAGGCTCAGCTTCCGTGGAGAATTGAAGGCTGAAATCAAATAAAACTTGCACAAGTTAATCTTAAACACTTAATGGTATGCAAATTTGAGCTCCTATTCATGTAAATCACTGTAATGAGAATCAGTTTCAACCAGCCAGATCAGATTTTGCAGTTTTTCTCTTTTGCTTCCTTATTTTTGAGTTTGAATGATGTGCAGGCATGTGGATGATTTCCCTGGGATTCCTGTGCGGATGGGGAGATTGCTGGAGGGTGGGGGGCAGGAAGGAAAGGAGGGGTACAGAAGGGAGAGCAGCTGGGCTGCAAGCTTTGTTCATGATGATGGCTTTCTCTGAAAGGCTTCAGTCTAATCCTCCTCTGGCCGTGCATAGTGGCTGAAGCCCATAATCCCAGCACTTCAGGAGGCTGAAGCTAGTGGATCGTTTGAGTCCAGGAGTTTGAGACCAGCCTGGGCAACACAGTGAGATTCTGTCTGTACAAAAAATAAATTAAAAATAATTAGCTAGGTTTGGTGGTGTGTGTGGTTCCAGCTACTTGGGAGGCTGAGGTGGGAGGATCACTTGAGTCCAGGAGATTAAGGCTGCAGTGAGCTGTAATTGAGCCACTGCATTACAGCCTGGGCTATAGAAAGAGATCCTATATCAGAAAAAAATAAAATTCTCCAGCAGTAGCATAGTAGCAAGGGACATGGGGCAGGGGCAGGCTTGGGGCTGTATGCCAGGCTTTTGCTTCTTGCTGGCAGGCCTCTGGAGGTGCCCACATCTCCTTACCACATGTGCTTTCCCAGCATGGCTGCTTACTTCATCAAGCTAGCAAGGAGAGTCTCTAGAGTGAGTGTGTATCAAGGTGGCATCTCGTGCAATGCAGTGGAATCACAGGAGTGACATCCACACCCATGCCATATGCTATTGGTTAGAAGAAGTAAGTCCTAGGTCCCGCTAACCCTCAAGGAGTGGGAATTACACAAAGGCATGAACACCAGGAGGTGGGGATCCCGGTGGCAGGAGGCTGTCCATCATACCATTCCTTATGAATTACATTCCCAAGTATCATTAAAGGGTTAAATCATGTCGAATTTCAAGTCACCCTGGAGATACATCCTAAGCTATCCCAAGCTTAGGGAGAGTTGGTCCTCCCTACCTTTGAAATATCTCTGCCTGCTTTCAGGTATTTAATAATCTTCTATTATAAAATAAACTGATATGTTTTGTTAAATTGATAGAAGATAGAAGACTTAAATTTCAAATGCTTCTTTGAAGTTATTCTTGACTGAATTTAGTTACCTGAACTGGTCGCCATTGTTCATGGCTAACATCTGATCATCATGTATTTGTAAAACGAGATGTGGGAGAGAAAAGAAAAGGTCCCACTGGATGAAGTGTGAGATACAAACTAAGAAGGAGACAAAACACTGCCTTTTCCATGGATCTTGCTTTCTACTTACCCAACAGCTAGGCTGTGCATAGTGGTGTTTCCTCTCTGAACTGTGGCAAGGCAGATAGCTCAGTGGAAGCAGTTGGTCATAACATCACATAAGGGAAATCCAGAGTGTCTTATAGGTTCACAAAATACTGAGTATCCCCAGATAGATTGATTCGAAGTTGTTGATCAACTGTTTAACTGCTAAAGAGAGCCTCCAATTGTCATGAACTTACTAGACATCAGCCCAAAAAGAGGAGAGATGGGGAGGGGATTTGGGGAAGTCCCTTGAGTCTCAAAATCCTTCCTTCTCTGGACGATGCCCTAGATTTCATCAATTGTGTCCTAGTAAATTGTAAGTTCTCCTGGTGAAACACTGCATCCTGCTTTGTTAGTTATTCACAGCCTAGTGTGAATGAGGGGAGACAGAGATGGATTTGCCATATCCTACCCTGCATGTGGAGTTGTCGAAGGCTCACATCTTCATGGAGAGAGAAAATATTTTAACATGAAAATGTCCTTTACGTATGTCCCTTCCCTGCTTACATACTTTCGCTGGGCTCCCACTCACATCACAGAAAATAAAACTATTTTATTTGGCCAGAGTTTCCTTTACAGCTTCATCATGAGTGCTCTAATACTTGTATACCACACCAACCCTTTGTTATAACAAGCAACCCAAACTCTTTTATGCAGGTATACCTGTCACACACTCCTACTTCTACCTTGATTGCCTCTCTGCTGTCTTCAGCCTGGAGTTCTAAGAGTCTAGTGCAATGACCACACTCTTTGGGAAGATTTCCCCAACTTCTTTAGGGAGGAGAAGTTGCTTTCTCTTTAGGGCTACCACATTGCAGTTGGTAGCATCAAGTCACACTGGAAAAGGGTACATGAAAGTCAATCTCTTTCACTACTCTAAGGGCTTTTTGAGGGCAAGGGAACTATATTTTCTTATTATAGTCTCTTTGATGCCATCCTAGGGCCTGATGATACTAACTACTAGCATTTATTGAGCACTTATTATATGATAGACACTGGGCTATACATTTTAAGTGTATTGCTCAATCTTTACAAGTCTTCATGTTACTATTCCTGCTTTAGTGATGAGAAACTGAGGCACAGAGAATTTATGTAACTTTTTAAAAATCATACAACTAGAATTAGTAGAGCCTGGATATGAACCTGGGTTTCCTGATGTAGAGATTTTGTCTTAGCTCCTATGCTATAGTCTTGTGCATACTCCTTACTATAGAACTATGATTAACACATTTTTATGGAGCGACTGACTAAATGAAGGTGTCAGATGTTAGAGCGTGGCCTTGCCCTCATAGCCCCTCCCCAGTGAAGCCCTGCCCCTGTTCAGCTTGGCATTTGGTTCCTGTAGTTCTGGCTTGCAGTCCCTTCAGCCTTCATTGAAGCAGAAAGAAGCATCTGGACTGGCAGCCCTGATGGCTGATATCTCTATTCCTCCTCCTCCCTACTGTGGGCAGCCTGTCCTGAGGAGCCCTTGGTTCCAGCTTGTTTGTGACCTGATACTTCAGCTTTAGGGCGCAGAACCCATGAGCCTCTGGGCTGGCCCAGCTGCAAGGGTCTGATGGACGTTCTACAACTGTCAGCACTGCAGGTCTGGCCATGGATGAAAACAGCCTGGGTGGGAGGGTGGCGATTGTCTTGGCTTTCCCTGAAGAACTTTGTCGGGTGTCCATGGCAACAAAGCCCTGAGTGGATGCTGAGTAGAGTTGGCCCTATCCCTCATAGGGCCAAGGATAGGATGACCTCTGAGCTGCCACTTGCTGACAAGGCTGGCAATATTGGCATGTATACTAGGCCAGAGATGGGGCTTTCCTCTTTCATTGGAGGCAACTGAAACCCAACATATGTGCCTGGTGCTATGCTGGGAGTTACGGACCTAGAAGGCTCCACAGGCCCTTGGAAGACTTAGAGCCTAATGTCAGAGATATCCATGTGAATTAACAATTGTAACATATTATAATGAGTACTTTGCTATACATGTATGTGCTTTGGACACATAAAAAAATGAGTATTTAATTCTGATGGTAGACAAAGTGGTGTATGGTAAACTGCCAAAAGAGAAAGACATGGTTTAGCATGAGATAAGTAAGTACAATTCCTGCATGGTCACTGAAACATAATAGTGTAAACATAGTACTTGGCAAGCAGTAGGTGTCCAGTGGTCTCAGATATCATTGTCAACAGCAACAGTAGTGGCATCCCTAGATCTAGAAGAGTGAAAAAGTGATCTTCAGGCACAATAATCAGGAATGGGATCAGCATTCCCTCCTTTAAAGGAGAAAATATTATTCCCATGGAGTAAGTTTGGAAAAAGTATTGAAAAAAAAAGTAAGTTGGAAAGTTGGGAAAACACTGAACTAAGGGTTGGAAATTTAATTATAGTTTCAGTTCTGCTACAGTGAGTTATACTAACTGAGCATTTGGTAAATTTCCTTCTCCCTATGGATTGATTCTCTTTTATAATTTACAAATGTAGAAAGATGGACTGCATGATACCCAAGTGCTCTTCTAATAACAGAATCTTTAATCTCTACAATGTCTCACTCACAATGTCTTGCAATCAATAAAAAGAATTCAGACATGTATAGAAACAGAAAACTATATTCCATACTCAAAAGAAAAAGCAGTCAATAGAAACTAAGATAGTGGAATCAATAGACTCTACTATAAAGCATCTATTTAAAACATGGTCAAGAATTTAAAGAAAAGTATAATCATCATGAATAAACAGATGTGTAATATCAGCAGTGAAGTGGAAAGTATAAAAAAAAAAGCCAATGGGTATTGTATAATTGAAAATTAAAATATTTGAAATTAAAAAATTACTAGGTGAGTTTAATATCACATGGGAGATGACAGGTAAGTATACTTGTCAAATTAATAGAAATTGTCCAACCTGAAGAATAGATGAAAAAAAGGCTTAAAAAATGGGGGAAAATTTTTGAAAAAATAAAGGGTAAAAATGTTCAACATTTGGTGAAAAACACAAATCTACAGGCCAAGGAACTCACTAAACACAAGTAGGATAAAAAAATAAATAATAAAATAAATAAAATCACAGGCACTGCAAAGTCAAAGGGAAAGAAAAATTGTTGAAAGCAGCAAGAGCAAAAGGATGCATCACATACTGAGAACATTAATACATATCATGACTAACTTCTCTTTAAAAATAGCGTAATCTGGCAGTGGCTCACATCTGTAACACCAGCACTTTAGGAGGCTGAGGCTGGCAGATCACCTGAGGTAAGGAGTTTAAGACCAGCCTGGCCAACATGGCGAAACCCTGCCTCTATTAAACATACGAAAATTAGCTGGTGTGGTGGTGGGCACCTGTAATCCTAGCTACTCAGGGGACTGAGGCAGGAGAATTATTTAAAGCCAGGAGGCAGAGGTTGCGGTGAGCCGAGATCACACCACTGCACTCCAGCCTGGGCAACAGAGTGAGACTCCATCTCAAAAATAAATAAATGAAAATAGTGGAAACAAGAAGGCACAGAATGACATCTTTAAGTGCTTGAAGAAAAAAAAAACCTGTCAATTCAGAATCTCAGAATTTTCTATTTCCTTCAAAAATGATGGCAAAATGAACACATTTGTCAGTAAGTAAAAATTGAGAGGATTTATTGCCAGTAGATCACAAATTCAAGAAATGCTAAAGAAAAGTTTTCAAGCAGAAGAAAAATGATTCTTGATAGAAACTCAGATCAACAGGAAGGAATGACAAGTACTGGGAATGGTAACCATGTAACAAGATATAAAAGATTATATAATTTTTTTCCAAATTAATATAGTGTGAGGTTTATAACAAACATAGATATAATAAATACAACAACAATATCAAAAATACAGACAGGGGAAGGCAAATTATGCTATTCTGTTGCATGGTTATTATACTTTTACATAAAATGGTATTATATAAACTTCAACTGGACTGCAATAAGTCAAAGATGCATAATGTAATCCTTTGAGCAAACATTAAAATATAATGCATAGAGATGGAGTTGAAAAGCCAATAGTAGAATTAAAATTGAATATTAAAAAATATTTGATGAACCCAAAAGAAGGCAAGAAGGAGGAGGAGAAAAACTAAAAGCAAATGAGACAAACAGGAAAACAACAGCAAAATGACAGACTCAAAACCAATCATATCAGTAATTACATTAAACATAATTATATTGAACACTCTAGTTAAATGGCAGAGATGGTCAGACTGGATTAAAAAGTAAGACTCCACTATATTCCTTGTACAAGAAATGACTAAGTGTAAGACACAGATAAATGGAAAGTAAAGGATACAAAAAGATGTAGCATGTAAACCATAAGCATAATAAAGTTGGAGTGACTATATTAACATCAGACAAAATACGCTGTAAGACAAAGACAAAGAGGGACATTTCATTATGATAAAAGTTTTAATTCATTAGCAGGACATAGAAATTGTAAACGTGTATTTGCCTAATAACAGAGCTTAAAATACATGAAGCCTAAACTGACAGAACTAAAGGGAGAGAGAGACAAATCCCATAATCATAAGACAGAAGATCTCAACAAGGCTGTCAACCACTATCTTAGTCCATTCAGGTTGCTGTAACAAAAAATGCCCCATGGACTGTAGAGCTTAAATAACAAATACTTATTACTCATAGTTCTGAAGGTCGGTAGGTCCAAGATCAAGGTTTTGGGAGAGTCATTCTCTTGTGGTGGCCCTCTTCCTGCTTCATAGACAGCTATCTTCTTACTGTGTCTATATGAAAAAGGATTGAGGGAGATAACTGGGCTCTCTTCTATAAGAGCCCTCATTCCATTCATGGAAGCTCTGCCTTCATGGCCTAATCACGTCCCAAAGGCCCCACCTCCTAATGCCATCATATTAGGGATTAAGATTTCAATGCAAATTTTGGAGGGACACAAACATCTAATCCATTGCAACTGCTTTGATATGATTGACAATTATAGTATGTTACATCCAGCAGCTGCAGAACATACATTCTTTGTTATATACACATTTAATTTTCTTTAACTATATGCTGGGTCAAAAATGAAGTCTCGGTAAATTTCAAATGACAGAAGTCTTCCAATATTTAGAATATGTTCTTTGTCCATAATGGAATCAAACTGAAAATTAGTGAAGGGAACTCTGGTGCCATGGTTTGGAAGTTTGATCCTTCCAAATCTCATGTTGAAATTTAATCCCCAATGTGGTAGTGTTTGGAGATGGGGTGTAGTGGGAGGTGTTGGGGTCATGGGGGTGGATCCCTCATAAATGGATCAATGTCCTCCCTGAAGTAGGGGAGTGAGTGAGTTCTCACTCTACTAGTTCCTGTGAGAGCTGGTTGTTAAAAAAAGCCTGGCACCTCCCCTATCTCTCTTTTCTTACCACATGGTCTCTACATACACTGGCTCCTCTTTGCCTTTCACGATAAGTGGAAACAGCCTGAAGCCCTCACCAGAAGCAAATGCTGGTGCCATGCTTCTTGTACAGCCTTTAGTACCATGAGCCAAATAAACCTCTTTTCTTTATAAATTTCCCAGCTTCAGGCATTCCTTTAAAGCAGCACAGAATGGACCAAGACATCTGGCAAGGTCCCAATATCTGCATATTTACAACACACGTGTTTAAATACCCAGTGTGTCAAACATAAGAAGATATTTTCAGCTAAATGATAATGAACACACATGAAAAGTTGTGGGACTCAGCAAAGGCAGTACATACAGGGAAATTTATAGCTTTATATGCTTACATTAGAAGAGAAGAAAGATTCAAGATTGGTAATCTAAATTTGTGCCTTAAGAAGTTAGAAAGATAGAAACAACTTAAATCCAGAATAAGTAGAAAGGACATAATAAAGAGCAGATATTAATGAAGTAAAGAAATAGATAAACAATAGAGACTAGTCCAGAGCCAATTACCCTTATCGTATTCTCTGATAGAAATAATTCAATTAAACTAATGAAACCATTTCTATAAACATTATAGAATTTATCAGGAAAGACGGGATGGGGAGAAATGAAAATAAACAAAACTTGCAGTACACTCAGCATTTACTAGCTCAGCTTATTCTCTCTGACTTGCTTCCTTATAGTTGTTTGCTGCTTGCCACTCCAGAATCATAGAAATCCTGACACAAGATGATAGTTCTCCTTAAGTTCTCTGTAGATAACAACTTAATTGTTGTGAAACATTAAGTTTTCCCTTTGAGATATTCTTTCTGGTCATGCGTATCAGTGAAACTACTGATGCCAGCTGGTCTGAAAGACCCCACAAGGAACTGACTCGTCAAAGAAGGTTTCATTCCACATCCTGATGATTTCTTCCCCCTTACCCAAACCAATCAATGCCCCTAATTTTCCAGTCCCTCACCCTCCATGATCCTCTTAGAAACCTCAGCCCAGAACTCCTCAGGGAGACAGATTTGAGGTCCTCCTCACATCTCCTCACCCATCTGCCCTGTGATCATTCGACTCTTCCTCTGCTGCACACCTGGCTCTCTCAGTGTGTTGGTCTGTTACTTCATAGCAGGCATAGGAACCTGTTGGTCCTGGAATGCTAATATGTATTTCTTCCTGGGACCAGTGATCCCTTTTGTGGTAATAATACCTTTGTGGGATTCTGGAATAACTTATGTCTGTGTGAAAAGTTTGAAAGATTTTTTAAAAATGCTTTATTATATTTTTCTATCAGAAAATGCAATTTACATATAAACAAGCAATATGGTCCTTGATCCCGTCTAAAAAGTTTGCATTTGAAAGCAAGCCTTCCATAGTTCACAAGAAACTCCTTGTGAGACCACAGCATCACACAATCTTCTTCTTGTGTGAACTCATCCTAATTATAACCCTCATCACTCCACACTAGAGGTCAAAGGGGTAGAAAGTTTGGGTGGTGATGGTGTGTGGTTGGGTGGGGGCAGGTGGGCACTACTGAGAGAAGAAGGATAAATCGGCTGCCACTGAAACCTCCCCTCACTGTTCTGGGCATTCCCCTTTGTGTGACTTGCATTCTACCACTTTCCATAGGTCCTGAAGGATGTGGGCTTTGCTTCACATCAACCAGGAGGAGGAGAAAAACCCTCCAAGACAGTGAAGGAGAATAGGTTATCACCTGGACACCTGTTTAATAGATCAGGATTTATAGATAAGAAAAGGTAGTGTTATGAGCTTTCTGAATCTTTGACAAGGATGACTAAGACTGATAATTAAGCTGGGGGAGTGGTGGTCAAGAATGCTCTTCCAATGCCAAGAGAAGCCTTCCTATTATTATTGGGCCCCAAATTTATGCCAGAAATTGTAACATTCAGCAAGAATGGTTGTTCACCTATTTTGTACACTCGGCCCCAGAATGGAATAATCAGATACAAAGTCATCCAGACATAAAAATATTTGAATTGTTCTTTGAGTTTATCTGCTAGTAAAAAATGAGTACATTCACTTTCATTTGAGAACAACATACAATTTAAAAAACATAGCTAATGTAACACTATAAACAGAATAGAGTAGATTCAATTCCTCCTTGTCTTAGTCCATTTGGTCTGCTAAAAGAACATACATTAAGCTGAATGGCTCATAATCAAAATAAATTTATTTTTACAGTTCCAGAGGCTGGGAAGCCTACAATTCAGTGTCTGGTTAAGGGCCTGTTTCCTGGTTCACAGATGGCTCTTTATAGCTGTATCCTCAGGTAGTGAGAGGAGCAAGGCTCATAAGGGCACTAATATTAATATATGGCTCTTTATATATAAGGACCCTTTTATAAGGACACTACTGCCATTCATGAGGGCTCCACACTCATGCCCTGACTACCTCCCAAAGGCCACACCCCCAATACCATCATATTGGGGATTATGATTTCAGTATGTGAATCTGTGGTGATACAAACAGTAAGATCATGGGGCACCCCATGAGAAGGTAGTTTCTCCTAACCAGTGCAGTTGGGAGAGCAGTCTCGATTCTGGTATTGCCTGGAGATGCTTTTTCTGCCCCTCTGTTGTGTCCTATGTTGCTCTTGTTACAAGATCTCACTGTGGTGGAGATGACTAAGCTGTTTCAGATCTCTCACTTTAAGTCTCAAGTTAGTTCTTTTTCAAAGGGCAAAATCCCTGGTGTTGGTCAGCCCATCCTTGCTGCAGGTTTAGCTTCCCTTCAGCTTGCTGCACAGGCCTCTGACCATGGTGGGTCAGTATGTTGCTCTCTGTCTCTCTAGCCTGAAAGAGGCTGAGCTCTTATCTGCGTTGTCTTTGCTTTGTCTGGTATATCAGCAGGCCCTCTGTGGCAACTTCAGTCACACAGGCCTTGTGGTCAATTCATCTGAGAGATGCTTGGGAACAATCATCAGAACTCCAAACCTACTCCTTGCTGGGCAGAAATATGGATGTCAAGTCAAGTCACTTCCCTCACCCAGTACCCTCTTATTTAGGAGGAGTCTGGGGTATCACTGCTCAATAATTTACCACCCTGTCATCAACTTCCATTAGTCACTTCTACATGCATTTGCTCATTTAATCCTCTCACCAATTTTTTTAGTAGGTATCAAATCTGTAATGTAATAATAATCACAATAATATCAATATCAACTGCATTTATTGAGTGCTTTTCAGATGACAAGCACTGTGCCGAAAACATTGTAAGAGCTGCTCAAATTAATCCTCTTAGCAACCCTATGAGGTAAGCATTATCCCCCCATTTAAGAGATGAGAAAACAGAGTCACAGAGAGCTTAGGTAACTTGGCTCCAAGTCACATAGCTAATAGACTATGTGACTTTTCCAAGTCTAATAGACTAATAGACTTTTTCAGAGCAAAAGCTTGAAACCAGGTGTTCTGTGTTTAGAGTGGAGGGGGCTGGTTCCAGGTGCAGTAGTAGAGGAACTCCCTGCTTTCATGTTGCCTCTTCTGCCCGTGGTACCTGCACTCTTGAGCACTAAGTCACTGCATCCTTCAAGGCATGGCTAAGACTCCTGGAAGTTGTGCTCCCATCCTTATGGCAGGGCATGCTCTCCTGCTGCCTACCCTCTCTCTTCAACTCTCAGGAAAGAAATCCTGTTTGCTATTTATGAATTTAAATCTATGGGCCGGGTACGGTGGCTCACACCTGTAATCCCAGCACTTTGGGAGGCTGAACTGGGCAGATCACCTGAGGTCAGGAGTTTGAGACCAGCCTGGTCAACATGGTGAAACCCCAGCTCTACTAAAAATACAAAACTTAGCCAGGCATAGTGGTGCACTCCTGTAATTCCAGCTACTTAGGAGGTTGAGGCAGGAGAATCACTTGAACCCAGGAGACGGAGGTTGCGGTGAGCCGAGATTACACCCCTGCACTCCAGCCTAGGTGACAGAATGAGACTCTGTCTCAAAAAAAAAAAAAAAAAAAAAAAAAATTCTTTGGAGAATTTGTCTTCCAGGGACCCTTTCCTCTCATTGGAAAAATCTCAGTTCAGCCTCACTGCTATTTTGGTTACAGATGCAACATTTATCCCCCTTTTAAAGGTGATGACATTAGATTGAAAAGATGCTTTGGGGATATGGGATCATGCTGAAAACTCATATTGGTCTCACCTCTGGATAAACCCCCAAGTTTTTTTCACATTCAGTAGTGTTTAGCCAAGTCTCCCAATCTTATTTTTGTCAGGTGGTAATGAAGACCTGGGGGAGGGAATTTCCACTCTTGGCTGTATTATATTTCATCCTGTAGGATCTGGTCCATTACTCAAGGCTGTTGAAATCTTTTTGGATTCCAACTCGGTCATCTGACATATTTTTATCTTTCTTAACTGGGTGTCATCTGAAAATCTGATGAGCATGTAGCCTTTATTTTCACCCAAGTCATTGATAAAAATGTTGAATAGGAAAGAGCAAGGGGACTGAATACTTTAAATGCTGTTAGAAAACCCTCTATGTCAGTGTCAATTTATTAATTACTACTCTTGAGTCTGGCATTCTGCTCACTATTGAATCCTTCTAAGTATAGAGGCCTGTACTTGTTTCTCTGTCTTATTCATAAGATACCAGAGTCTTGTGTCTGAGATGATGGGATAAGAGGGCAGGTGTGCGGCAAAGGATTAATCTTGCCTAGAGGAAGGTTTGTTCCTTGTCTAGCTCCTGGGAGCTAATCTCTAAATCCTTGGAATGTCCTGCCTCATGAGTGTCTTTGTTTACCTGGGGGCCCTGGGCAACAAAGTCTAAGTTTGACCTCTGGCAGGGATAGAGACTAAGGCCTTTCATGTCTACATGATCAACTCCCAATAAAACCCTGGACACCAAGGCTTCAGTGAGCTTCCATGGTTGGCAATACCCTGTGTGTGATGCACACATTGTTGCTCGCAGTGCTGGCTGCATAACTCTACAGGGGAAGGAAAACTGGAAGCTCATGTATGGTCTCTCCTGGACTCTGCTCTATGTGCCTCTGTCCTTTTGCTTATATGGATCAGTATCATTTCACTGCAATAATCTATAACCATGAGTACAGTGGTTTTTCTGAGTTCTAGGAGTCCTAGCAAATCACTAAACTGGAAGGTGGTCTGGGGGAATGCGTGAATTGCAACAGGAATCTCTGGATTACATTAAATGTATCTTTCTTTAAAGCCAGAGGTCTAAGATCTCCCTGAACTTCTGCTTGAATCTTCTCTCTAGCTTCCCTAAACCCCTTATTTTTTCTTCAGAAGATACTATGTAAAACGAGTAGGAAGTCCTCTCTCTGCTTCACAAAGAAGCCTCCTCCCCCGTGGCCTGTCCTAGGCACCGACCAACCCCTCTTGCCTGTCCCATGTGGTTTAAGGAGTACTCACTCCAGTCTACCCTGGGTAGGATATTGTATTGCCCAGGCAGACTCCACACTCGCCTGCCTTTCAGGAAAGTCCCTGCTAAAATCCACATGTTAACTAGGGAAGAGCATAATTCCCTGCTGTCACCCATTTATACTTTAGCCTGTCACCCATTTATGACATTAGACTGAAAAGATGCTTTGGGGATATGGGGTTGTGCTGAAAACTCATCCTGGTCTCACCTCTGGATAAACCCCCAAGTTTTTTTCACATTTAGTAGTGTTTAGCCAAGCCTCCCAACCTTATTTTTGTCAGGTGGTAGTGAAGACCT
This sequence comes from Papio anubis, assembly GCF_008728515.1. Classification (NCBI taxonomy): domain Eukaryota; kingdom Metazoa; phylum Chordata; class Mammalia; order Primates; family Cercopithecidae; genus Papio; species Papio anubis. The sequence continues at coordinate 103,025,944 of NC_044982.1, read as the reverse complement.
GGGGGAGGGAATTTCCACTCTTGGCTCCATTATATTTCATCCTGTAGGATCTGGTCCATTACTCAAGGCTAAAGTAATCAGTCCACTAACAGAATGGGCTGTCATTAAGATAGAATTCGGGAGGGGGGAGTTCAGGTGGGGGCATCTCTGAGGCTTTCCCTAACTCTGAGAGTGAAGAGGGTTCTGCTAGGCAAGGAGACGGAGTTGCTGCGGTCTCCACAGGGCTCTGTTGAGGCACAAGGGAGGAGCGTGCTGAAAGTGTGGTGGAGGGCTGACAATAAGCTGGCCTGCATCCTAGTTTTGTTAGAAAAATTAGAGGGTGAAAACCAGCACTTTGTTCCTTATCTGGCATCCACGTGTATCCACATGGCCAAATGGGCAGTAACTTTCAAGAGGACGGAGGGGAGAGCAGCCAAGCTGGGCATGGGAAGCAGATGTGTCACCAGAGAGAGAGGGAGCTCACTCCTTACCTTATCTCACAAGGGGTTTACTGGAAACCAGGTTCCTGGCACTGCGGGGGGAAAGGTGTCATTAAGTAGAAGAGAGCAATCCCTTTACATATAGGGTTTTAATCTCACTTCTGCCCTATGCAATTCCAGGAAGCTGAACCAAGACACTCTTCAAAATGGAGACAATTTTGCTTCAATTCTAACATCAGGCAGTGTGCCTGTAAAATCTTTAGTTCTTTCCTCTGAGGTCATTTTTATGACTTCTCACTACTTTTTATCTTTATGTTTTTTAGGTCTATGTTGGGAAAATGGTTTTGTTTTTTTCTTCCATCTCTTTTTTTTTTTTTTTTTTTTTTTTGAGACGGAGTCTTGCTCTGTCGCCCAGGCTGGAGTGCTGTGGCCTGATCTCAGCTCACTGCAAGCTCCGCCTCCCGGGTTCCCGCCATTCTCCTTCCTCAGCCTCCCAAGTAGCTGGGACTACAGGCGCCCGCCACCTCGCCCGGCTAGTTTTTTGTATTTTTTAGTAGAGACGGGGTTTCACCGTGTTAGCCAGGATGGTCTCGATCTCCTGACCTCGTGATCCGCCCGTCTCGGCCTCCCAAAGTGCTGGGACCATCTCTTTTCTTTATCCTCTAGTTGACAACCATGAAATCATCTCCCCTTAAGACAGTCACATGAGACAGTTCTGTCTTCTCTTCACCCTGGGCCTTAGGGGATCAGAGAGCACATGCCCTAAAAAGCATCACCCTCCTGTAGAAATCCATGGGGAACCTTTATTTTTACCCTGCTGGCACCAGATGTAGAGAAAGGGGGATGGGGGTAGACGGGGTCAACCCCACCCCGCAAGCTTCATAAATGTGAGCGCTTATAGTCATTTCCCAAGATGGGAGGCCTTCATATTTAAAGCCATTAAGTGGAAATTTCTTGAGGGCAGGAACTACATGAATTTGCCCTTGAATTGAGGGTTTGGTCAGGCCTGACCTCTGACTCTGGGACTTCAGAACACTTAGGCCAAGCAGGATCTGGAAATGCAAACTTTCTTCAGTCACCCCAATGTGCTTGGTGTCTGCCTGATGAATGCTTTTGATGCTCACAGAATCTCCCTAAACTCTGCATGGGGGTGTTGGCTGGGAGCTCACTCCCCCAGTGACTGAGGCTCTTCTGTAATACCTGGCTGTGCTCTCAGTCAGAATCTCCACTGAGCTCAGCTGTCCAATTTCACACAATAAAGCATGCTTTCAACACAGCAAAGTTGTGCTTTGAGCTTGCCGGGTACTAGTTTATCGGGTCAAACATTGTCAGAATTGTTGATCACGCAGGCAATGTAATCAATATAGATGAAACTTTCATCCTTTGGTCATTTTGTTAACCAGCTCTAAATCCCCCAGGGATCTGGTTTAAATGCAGCTTCAGACACAGTAGCTCTGGGGAGGGGCCTCACAAGCTTCCAGGTGACTCCCCAGCACCATACTTTGAGAAGCCAGCATTGAAGGGTATTGATATAGGGAGGAGGAGAAGCTAGTCACTAAAACTCTACTCACACATCCCCAGCAGAAAACACAGAAAGGGATCATGGATTCTACACTGGTCTGAAGGAAACTCACCCCAGGTGTCTGCTGTCCCTGAGGCTGAGGACAGGGCTCTCAGCCCTCCATTACTTTGACTGAAGTGTTTGCAGCAGCAAGAGGCAGGATGGTGCACTGGGTAGTGCTTGTGCTCTGGTGCCAGCTTGCCTGTTTGAGGCCTGGCATGCAATCCTAAGCTCTGTGTTCTTGTGGCCTAATAGTTCAGTGCCTCAGTTTTCTTGCTTGTAAAACAGGGGTAGTCATAATAGTATCCACCTCTATAAGGTTACTGTAAAAATTAAAAGATTATGTAAGGGACGTGATCCATAAAAAATGTCCAGAATAGTTATTTTCCTTTTCAGCCAGAGCTCCTGTGTCTAAGCCTGGGACCTCAGGGGGCCCTGGGCTTCTGTGGCCTGAACTGCCACAGTTGTGCAAGCACTCTTGGGTCTCCTGTTACCCGGGAGCCGGCAACAGACCAAAATAAAGAGGTGGGGTGGGGTAGCGGGGCGGGCTGAGCGAGCCTCTAGAGGGAGTCTGACCAGGTCAGCTGGGAATGCCTGTCAGCCATCCAGGGTGGCTTCTCCTGCGCTCTGCTCCTGCATGGGCCTGGAGGTGGGTGAGTGACTCATGCTGGTGCCCTCCCCACCCCTGCACCCAAATGCTCAGCCCTCCCCACAGCCGGGGCTCACCTAATCCCCACAGTGGGAGTCAGGGGGTATTCACGCCTGTGCCGAGGTCTAGGGTTGCACCGCACTGACTTCACGCTCAGCAGCATGTGCAGCTGAGGCCTCCGTGCAGCCGTCTCCTGCGAGGCGGGCAGCGAGGTCAGCTTGGCAGCCGCCATCTCACTGGCCTGGATCTGGCCGCAGGCAGCGGTTCCCTAGGACCCGAGGAAAGGATGGCCGAACAAGAAGCTAGTGGGCTACAGGTCCTGCTGCACACACTTCAGGTAGGAAAGGGTAGTGTGGGTGCAGAATCTGGCGGGCTGGGTCTTTGCCTGGGCTGGCCTGCTTGGGAGCTCTGCACATAGTCCCCTCTGGCAATCACTGGCCCGGTTTGCTAACAGCAACAGAACAGGAGTCGGCTCTCACCTTGAAGCTGACCTAAGTGATGCTGTGGAGTTCAAATATTAAACACGACGATGTTGATGATTGTTCTGCTTAAATTATTGATCCTGGTGGGGTCAGAGGCTCTAGGTAAAAGATCCAAGTTTGCTAGAAATGGGAAAGGTGGAGAAAAAGCCTGTTTGGCAAATGAAGGAGACCTGTTGAAGCTCTTCCTGAACAAGGCTAGAGACCTGCTGAGAGCATGCAGAGCTGTCTGGGAGGACAGGGTGGATGAGGAGAGGACCCTTCTGGGCTTCTCCTGCTAAATGGCTGTCTTACTGGGCTCCCAAATTGTAGTTACATCAGAATGGCCTGAGATGCTGACTATCAGTGCATTTTCCCAGGCAGGATCTGAATAGCAGGTGTTTGAATCATGTAGGGCAGTAGCCTGGGAAACTGCCTTCTCCCTGGGGTATGCTATTCATTCCTAATTTTCAGAATTCTTGTTCTAGAGCAGTGGTTTGCAAACTTGTCTGCATGTTAGAATCACCTGGAGAGGGTCAAAAAATACTCATGCTTGGGACGCACCCCCAAAGATATGGATTTAACTGGTCTTGGGATCGATCTGAGCATTAGAGTTTGAAAACTCCCCGGGGGTCTCCATGTAGATTTAAGGCTGAGAACCACTACTCTCTATGCTTGTGATTAGCTCGATTCAGAGGATGCCAGCGTTGAAAAAGGCCCAAGGGGTCTTCTACCCCAGGAGTTTAAGCCCGAAGTTCATGGAAAGGGTCGCAAGATGATGGGCTTGTGGGGGTCCATGACCCCATGCCCCTGTTTAGAATATAAACATTTTGTACGTATTTTCCTTTTTCCCTGTTGGGAAAAATGTTCCTAATTTTCCTCTGATTCTTTTTGTTTGTTTTGTCTTTTTTGAGACAGTGTCTCACTCTGTCATCCAGGCTGGAGTGCAATGGTGCGATCTCGACTCACTGCAACCTTTGCCTCCCGGGTTCAAGCAATTCTCCTGCCTCTGCCTCCCAAGTAGCTGGGATTATAGGCTCCCACCACCACGCCTGGCTAATGTTTTGTATTTTTAGTAGAGATGGGGTTTCGCCATGTTAGCCAGACTAGTCTCGAACTCCTGACCTCAGGTAATCCTTCCACCTCGGCCTCCCAAAATTCTGGGATTACAGGCGTGAGCCACCATACCTGGCCATTTTTCTCTGATTCTTAATAAGATTTGTATTCCTGAAAGTTTAAGAACCAATAAATCCAACCTTCAGGTGTGCAGATAAGGAAACGGAATCTCAGAAGTGAAATAGGCTCCTTGATGTCATATGGTTACTTAGTAGGGGAACTGGGACTTACATATTCAGTTGACTTGGCGTCCTTTGACTCATTCTATCTGATTCGTGCAAGGTGAAATGTATCTGGCCAGGGGTGTTGGAGGCGGGAGTGGACCTCAAATTTGCAAAATAAATCCAAGGATTTATTTGTATCTGGCTAGATTTATTTGATTTAATAACCAGGTACAATAAGCTGACATTCTGAGACCCCTTCTAATTTCTGAGTAGTTATATGGAGATCTTGATTAACTGTGATTCTAACAACTGAAAATGTCTCATGGACAGAATTTTCCTTGTACTAGCTGTCTAGGAAAGAGGGAAAATAATAAGTTGGCAATAGGGGTTCAGTAAAAATGAATGTCCTGTAGTTGGCCTCAAAGTCACTTCAGGTTGAACTCAATTGCCTGTATTCCCACCAGTGAGAATTGATAATTGATGTTTAGCATGATCACCCCGGGGCACTGCAAGATTCTCCATTATCAAAGAAAGATTTAATTATGTTCACTAGACTCTACTTAGTTCCCAGTTAAGCAGAACATTATGATAACAGGAGCATGCTTCCTGTATACACCTCAGTTGATCAGAGTTTGGTTTAGAAGTGACCTGGGTTCCTGGCCTGGCCCACGCCGAGTGCTTCCATAAGCCCTGTTTCTGTCTCTACGGTAGAAGTCAGAACTCTGAAACACTTTTTAAAAAAGAGAACCTAGGACATATATTCTGTGGAATAATCTTTCATGATGGATTTGATGTCCTGTCCCCATTCTTCTCCCCATGGACTTGAACTAGGCGAGCCCACATTGTTTCCGAGAAAGGGTTAACTGAACCTGTCTCACTTGGGGATCCTAAAGATCTTACCAATTCAAACCAGTCTGTCTCTCCTTGTGCAGAAGGTAACAGATGGAAGGCTTTGACTTGCTTCTTAAATCTTTGGGAAAACCAGTGAATAGGTTAGGACCAAATGTCAGCTTAGGTCTCAGTTCCCATGTCTTTTAGGAGTACCCCAAAAGGTTGCCAACAGAAGGAAGAAAGATCAGAGGGACAGAAAAGGCAAACACAAGCATAACAGAATATCCCCATGCTATGTTTGTGGAAGTCTACCTACTTGAGCATATCACCATTTCTGACTCTTTAGGGGCATAAAACAGGCCACTAGGAAACATCAGTTTTCTGCGTTAACCTTTTCCTGCACACATGAGGAAGGGGTAAGTGGTTTTCCTTACCACAATTTAAAAACAGCTTCTTTATCTCGGTCCTGAAGGTCTGAGAATCAGATTTCTACCCAGACATGTTCCAACTTCCTGGCCTTTACAGCGTGGATGTGAGGCAGAAAATCAGACTGACCGATGTGGGTCTGGGTGAAGCGGGAGGCAGGCAGCCCACAGCACAGGTGCGAGAGGCAGAGAAAGGACTGGATCCAATCCCTTTCCTGGCACTTACTAGCCTGTTCATCCTCATGAAAGTTCCTTGACCTCTCTGAGCCTCCATTTATGTAATCTGTAAAAGAAGGGCCATAAAAATACGTTCCTCAGCACTTTCTGTGAGGATTAAGAGAATACATTTGAAAAGCGCTTGTGAACTCTAAACGGCTGTTTGAATGACTGTGGTTTTATGATTTCCCTAGTTGGGTATGCAGTGGAGAGGCTGGGAACACTTGCCTACACTTTTCATCAACCTGCCTTGCTTTTTACCTGGGTGGACTCCAATATACTTGGGAAAAAAAAGAGTTGTCTCATTTGTCCTGCTCTCGTCTCTCCATGTGGTTCGAGCTAATGGAGAAGATGGGGAACTGCCAGGGTTGCAGGATGTGGGCTCCTTGCCAGCTCTGATGCCGCAGACTGTCACCCAGCAGGGTCCCACAAAATGCCAGTTAAGTACCTTTATTGAAACATGAAAAATGTAAAATTATTCGGTCAGCTTTGGCACACTCTGCGCTGTGATATGGGCACATTTTTGCCATTTCCATTTGTACTTTATTATTTCATGTGATAGCTGCTAGATCAAACCCTGGTCTGCATCTTTGCCAAAATGTGCATAGTTAACTTCTTTTCTCAACTTGGGATCCAAGAACATCTACTATGGATTATGAATGAGGCTGCAGGATGTGGGGCTTCCTGTCTCGAGTAAGCCATGGAACTTAGATAACCTCAGCTGGGGTGACCAGTCCACTTTTCCCCCTTGAACTTAATCTGCCAGGGATTATTTCCAAGATAACAGGTGATTTTTAGCTTCTGGGCTACAAATAGAAGAAAGGTAGAAAAATGACAACTGATAGGTTTCATTCATAGCACTTGGGAGTTTTGCTTCCAAAATATGTGTTTGAAATTTTCCCTTGTAGAACTCTCCATAGAGTACATGGGAACATCCGTCTATTGTATCCATTGGGGCAAGTGGAACGGAAGCTGAGCTTTTTCCTTGGAGTTAAACAGAAGGATTTGGACTATCAAGGGAAGAATTTTCTTTTAGATAGCAAACACTGGGTAGACTTTCCAAGGTTCCCTAGGAAGTTTGAGGCTTTCTGGGTTTGTTGGAGATGCCTGCTTCAACCACAACTCAAACATAGAAACAAACTGAAAACTGTCTTAATTTCAAGCATTAGTAGAAACAAAGAAAGAGGAAGCCCTATGAGGATAAGGGCCAAATGGACAAGAAACAAAACTGGCAAGAAATTACATCTGTCTGCCTAAGGAATGGCTTCGTGACAATCAACCTGGGTAGGGAAGGGATGATGACGGTGTGTAGGCGTATGCTGAGCTTTAGGTGGGGAGAAGCCTTTATTTGGTGTTTTGTTTTTCAAGACCTTATTACTTTCACAGCTTCTTACATTTCTTGGAATTAGAGATTGGAGAAAATGAACAATTATTAAGGGTCCACTTGTGCCAGGCTTTTGCCTCCACTACCTAACTTTCGTCTCTCTGCCACCTGTGAGGAAGATGTGGTTGTTCTCCTGTCTTATAGATGAGGATACTGATGGTTAAGGAAAGGATAAGCTGCTCAAGGCTTAAGGACAGAGACTTAGTAAATCCTGAGATAAGAGATGTGAGGCAAGTTTTGTTCCCCTACAGCCTTTTCACTGGTTTGCGTTGCTTAAGCAACCTACGGAATATTCACTTATTCTTTATTTTGAGGGTATTACCTTCATCTGACTAAATCTGAAGGTTGGGGGGAAATGAATTTTCTACAATAGAGGAAGGCCTATTTAGAACTGATATCATCTTCCACATCCCAATTTGGTGTGGGAGTAAGGAACTCCTGATGAAGGAAGGTAATATTTTGGATTTGGGTCAATTGGATGTTTTCAATATCCATCTATTCATCCATGTATTCACTCATCTACCCATTCATTTTATCCATCCATCCATCCAACTAGCCATAGCTTTCTATGTGCTAGAAGAGATGTGTAAAAATGAGAATTATAACACCTACTTAGAGATTTTTTATTAGTTTAGAGAAAATTTATGAGAAGAAGTAAGCATATTGGTACATGCCCAATAAGTAGGAGCACTTACTGTAATGAAATACAGTCACTGCCCTCATGAAAATGCAGTGTAGGAGCTAGGAGGAAGAAAGAAAATTATTCATAAAGCAAGTTTGCATGCGATGAATGCCATGGTAAAGGTAAACATCAAAAGAAAATTTTATGGAAGTTGGGGGAAGAAACCTCTCCTGAATAGAGATTCAGGCAAGGCCTTGGAAAATGGGTCTGATTTCAACAGGGGGAGGTACATTTACCAGGATAAGGAGGGTGCCTAGTGATCTTCCCTCTGTCGGTGTGTTGGGGGGTGCGGATTTGTCATGGCATGGAGTTTGATTTAAAATGACAGTTCATGAGGGGGAAGAAATGAGATGGAGATGGAAGTTTGACCAAATTCTGGAGGATCTTGAGTGGTAAGCTTCAGGTCCAACCATGCCCTTGGTAATGGCTGCCTATCCCTGCATGTGAGTGGTAGAGTTGCAAGACATTCAACCAAGATGATAATTGCAGAGCTCTTCTGGAACATTCAACATGACTGCAGCACTGTTTTTTCTTATCATGTAATGTGATCAGTCCTAATTCCCCATTCCTGACCAGGCTTTTGTCACTGGACTTCTTCCTATGCCTGTTCCCAACTCTTAGTCCCAACCTTCAGCCCCTCCTGTCACTTACCTCATCCTTGTATCTCAACTCATCCTGAGCCTCTCTCTAACCCTAGGAGGAAGGGTTGGGATGAACTGAGGCTCGGAGATTGGGGCAGGAGAACTGTTCTACAACATTTGATTTTTGTTGTTGTTGTTTTTAATTTGTGATTTTAGGGGCAGCATTCAGATGTCCTTGCATCAAAGCAGCTCTGACAGCATGACTGAATTAACCAGAGTTGAGTCAAAAAGTCTCATCCCACTCTCAAATTGAGAGCAGTTGGCATTTCCATCTTCTGAGCCCAGATTTTGGATCTGTCTCCCTGAGCACCCACCTCTGCAGGGCAGAGGGTGAAGGACAGGGGGCCAGTGGGTCTTTGAGGTGTAATTGGAAATGCAATGCAATGAGGTGCTTTGCTGGTGATATGCTGAGACAAATGGCCAACAGAGACCCACGCCCACAGCAGAAATCCATCACTTGGCAATATTTACTTCACAATTTACTCAGTTTCTAAAACTGGAACTGATCTCATGAGGACCAAACACAGCCCCAGTTCCAGCCCTGGGAGTTGGGGAAGAGAACTTGGTCTGGCTTATCAATTACTGTATCTGCAATTGTGGAATAGGCAGCTATGAATCAAACAGACTGGGCACATCTTCATATTTCAGAAATGGGTGTATGGAAATGCATCCTCCTGGGTGTGAGTCCCATCTCCTTTTTCCAGGCCTGAAATAAAGAAAGTGGAGAGTTTGTTGGGTCTGTGCTTTTTCACTGAGCAAGTGGTTCCTTCAAAGTCATAGATCTGCAAATCAGGTTCTTGTTAGAGAAAAAGGTGATATGAGACAAGGGAGCAGTCAAGGTCAAGAGCTAGGAATAAAAGAATGAATATAATAGAGGGCATGAAAGAAAACAGAATGGCAAAGAGTATGTGCTCAATAAGTCTCCCTTCCTCTCTCCCTCCCTCCTTCCTTTCCTTCTTTTTTCTCTCTGTTTTTTGGCAACTTTTTACAAACTGAATGCCTCTATGTAATTAGCACCCAGATGAAGTAGCAGTATACTCTCAGCATCCCAGAAGGGCCCCCTCACTCCCACTTCCATGGAGTAACATACAGTAACATGGAGGAATCACACAAAAGTTAAGCAAATAAGTTGCTTACATTTGTGCAAATAACTTAAGTTGCTTAACTTTGTGTGATTCCTCCATGTTGCTGTATATTGTTGTAGATGGTTCGTTCTGATTGCCCAATAGCATGCCATTGTGTGAATATCTTTATCCCCTCTGGAGTTGGTGATATTTGGGGTAGTTTCCAGTTTGGGGCTATAATGAAATAGTGCTGCTTTGCACATTCTAGTGCATGTCTTTATGAACAAATGTATACATGTCTGTTGAGTATATATCTAGGGGTGAAGTTGTGGGATGCTAGGGTGCACATATGTTCAGCTTTATATATAACAATAAATGGTTTTCAAAAGTGGTAGCTCCAAAACAAACATCTATTAACCACATAGATACCATTAGCTAGTGAAAGCACTGGATGTTATGCCAAAACTTGCTTAACACATATTTGTTAGTTGAAAGTGATTTGAGATACTTTGCATTAAGGGACTACTCATAGCATTTATGTCTTGTGTGTTCAGTTCCCCCTTCTGGGTCCTTTTCATAATAGCTAAAATAATAACTAACATTTATGAAACAGGTTCTGCAAGTCAGGAGCTATGCAAAGTTTTTCATATGCATCATCTCATTTAATTTTTTTTTTTTTTTTTTTTGACAGAGTCTCGCTCTTTCACCCGGGCTGGAGTGCAGTGGCATGATCTCGGCTCACTGCAATCTCTGCCTCCCAGGTTCAAGCGATTCTTCTGCCTCAGACTCCTGAGTAGCTGGAATTATAGGCATGCACTACCATGCCTAGCTAATTTTTGTATTTTTAGTAGATACAGGGTTTTACCATGTTGGCCAGAGCTGGTCTTGAACTCCTGACCTCAAGTGATCTGCCCTCCTCAGCCTCCCAAAGTTTTGGGATTACAGGCGTGAGCCACCGCACCCCACCCTCATTTAATCTTTGCAACAATCCTGAGGCAGTTAATATTATCCTCATTCTAAAGCTTTAAAATGGAAGATTGGAGAGGTTAGTGAATTTTCTATGATCATAGAGTGAGCAAGTGGCATAGCTGGAATTTGAGCAGAGGGAATCTCATACCAGCAGAAGTTCCCTCAGCAGGTGCATTAACTCTCTAAGGAAAAGGAGAGGCATTTAGAAGATTGTCAATAGATTTCCCCAGGTGTGAGTGTCTGCTGGGGAAAGATGGAAACCCTCACCTAGCACAGTCAGCAAGGACAGTAGCTGTCTCCACAGGCTGGAAGGACTGGCCAAAAGGGTGCAGAACAGGTGTCTAGAACAGGGATCAGCAAGGGCCAGATGGCAAGTTTTCAGGCTTTGTAGGCCATACAGGGGATCCCTGTTGCAACTACACAACCCTGCCACTGCAGCTGTAGACAATATGCAAATGAATGGGTATGCCTGTGTTCCAGTGGAACTTTATTTGGAAAACAGGCAGTGGGTTAGATTTGGCCCACAGGCCATAGTTTGTTGCCCCTGGCCTGAAGGCCTTTGAATCACAAGCCTGGTGTAAGGGCGGGAGATGGAGTGGAAAGCTAGTGGTGGAGCATGAGGGGCTAATTGCTGTGGCAAACTGCCACGTAGTAACTTACCTCTTTGTGGTGGATGTTCTCAACTCCCAGGCTGCCCTTCCTGTAAAAGCAACAGATCAAACCATGCCTCTGGGTGCAAGTCTTGGAGAACCTGAAACATGCAGTTCAGAGTCCTGAGTCTCCGACTGCTGCCACAGCTTTTCTGGCTATGGGTGGAGAAAGTGCTTGTATCCATTAGCCCACTGGGGGTGGGCTTTCAGGTTATTTCAGCAGCATTTATTTGTGATAGGGGACTATTATGCAGATAATGGTCTGCATTCAACAGCACTAGAATCCCAAGATAAAACCAGAACTTCTCAAACTGGGTTCCAAAGAACAGTAGTGTTCCCTGGGATGCCAATGGGTATTCCACTCAAAAAGGGTTGTGGAAACAGATGGATTTGAAATGTCAGGATAAATATGTTTACTATATTTCTTTACTAAAGAATCTTCATTTAAAAAAATCTTTAAAGATACTCATGTCTTTCAATTCTCAGTTTAAATACCTTTTACTCAGAGAGGATTTCTCTGACAGCCCAATGAGCTATCGGGTCACTATATGCCGCACCTCTCTCATTTTCCTGTCTGTGTGTTCTCTAATATTTGTTTTTGTGCTCCTTTTCTTCTTCCATCATGGTTGGAATCTTATCTGTCTTGCTTACTCTTTTTCCATACTACCTAAAGCACTGTCTGGTACATGGTAGGTGCTCAATAAATGTTTGTTGATTGACTAATAAAATGAATGTGCATGGTATATTAACAAGTTTGAGACATAATATATGGCATTTCTAAACCATCTAGGAAATAAGATAAACATTTTTTTGGCAAAACCCACTAGTATTTCATAGGACATTAGGGATCCATGGAACACATCTGGCAAATAATGGTTTTAGACCAATGCCATGTTGTATCTCTGCTGCCTTGTGACTGTTGACTTTCTCTTGGTTTGGAAACTGGTTTCAGCATGTTATAACTGTTCTGATGTGAGTGGATTTGAAGTTAGTTCTGTCGGAAACCTAGGGTCATTCCTCTGGTTGGTGAATACCACCAGCTAATGACCATACAACCAGTCTGCAGGCCTTGCATTGACATGAATTCTGGTCCTTACTTGATGGGGATAAAATAATATAAGCAATAGATGTGGAGGTTTAGAGAAGGGTTCTTTCTAGAGGCTCAAGAGAGCCATTCTGATTCTGATCAGGAAGCCATATGGCGATAAGGATAGCTTTAGCTTCAGGTTTCACATTAAAGGCAGGGTCAGATTTCACAGTCACAGCATCTGATGAAGCTTTTCCTAGGGGACCTGGGGAAAAGCAACTTCTCTAATGAATGGTCAGCAATGAATTCTCCCCTCATCCTTCCCCTCCGCAAAACAATGCATGTTAACATTTCTAATCTCCAGATCCCACCAACCAGTGCTAGCTCAATGCCCTACACTTTTGACCCAGAGCATCCATATCCCAGCCCTCTGAAGACAGAATTAAGCCAACCAGTCCTGAGGAGAATGCAGATACCTTTTACTTTTCATATTTAGATTAAGAGGACACTATAAGCAAATCCCACTTTCTCTTTGACTTTAATTGCATCAACCTAATATGTTCAAAAGGAAAAAAAAAAATGGACCCAAATGACAACTAAATTTTTGTACTTTAGAAGGGGTTAAGATGATAATATTTGAAGAAAAATGGGCATTAAAATTCAAGAAGTGTTTTTGTCAAGAACCCCTCACATTTGTTGAGCACTTACTACGTACCAGGAAATAGCTTAAGTATTTTTCCTGTCTTCTGTTACGTAACCTCACAACAATCCTGTGAGGAATATATGGCTGTTTTCCCCCTTTTACAGATACAGATAAAGAACACCAGGCATTTGCTTTAGTTCTTGCAGTCTTTAAGTAGCAGTTGCAGTTTAAACACTGGCAGTCTGACTCCAGATTCTAATACATTCCATTCACCAGTCTACAGCATCCCTTTTGTTTTTACCTGTCCTTTCTCCACTAAACATATTTTTCCATAAAGGTAATACCAGTTCACTATTTGTAAAAAATTTAATTAATATGTAGTTATAAATTATAGGGAGAAAAAATTCCCCATTAGATTCTACTTCCTAAGACAACTTCGTAAGCACTTGCTAAGTATTCTTCTAGATGTTTATGTACATATAGCAATGAGATGTTTCTATCATTATATACCTATATCTTTATCATTTTTACACACGATGATTCAATTTGCTTTTCCTGCATACCAAGGTACTTGAACATTTTTCATGCCAACACATATAGCCAGTTTAATCTTGTTTGATAGTTATATAGTTTTTTAGTTCATGGTTGTACCATAATTTAAATAAATAGAAGTATATTTTCTTCTAGCATTTCACTTGGGCTTGACTTTGTTTATGCTGTTTATTTTTTGATATTATATACGTTACTTTTTTTTTTTTGAGATGGAGTCTCGCTGTGTCGCCCAGGCTGGAGTGCAGTGGCACGATCTCGGCTCACTGCAAGCTCCGCCTCCTAGGCTTATGCCATTCTCCTGCCTCAGCCTCCCGAGTAGCTGGGACCACAGGCGCCCGCCACCTCGCCCGGCTAGTTTTTTGTATTTTTTAGTAGAGACGGGGTTTCACCGTGTTCGCCAGGATGGTCTCGATCTCCTGACCTCGTGATCTGCCCTTCTCAGCCTCCCAAAGTGCTGGGATTACAGGCTTGAGCCACCGCGCCCGGTCTATATATGTTACTTTTTAATAGTGAAATATACCAAACTTTTCTTTAGTGGTTTATTTTTGCTGCAAGGCTTTTCCCCCTTGATCTAACTTTTATACTTAATGATGTCTGAGTTTCACACCATATCATTTCCTTTTCCTTATATCTTGTTGCTTGCATAGAGCGTCTCTGCCATACTACTCTTCACTCGCTTGTGCCAAGAGTTAACACATTTGTAGCTTTAAAATTTCTTTTACCGGAAGGCCTCATTTCTGTGCCACCCAATAGAGCTCTGCATGATAACATTTGAAAGTTTGAAATCTGATGTACATATTTATTTAAATTAACATATATAGGTTTCTTGGCTGGGCTTTAGGAAAGCCAGAGTTGATTTTGGGTACTGCCACTGACTTTCTGGTTGACTTGAATCCTATGGGTCAGTATCTTCTCTGTCTTGACATCAGTGCTAGGAGATTTGCCTAGTAATATAATCTGTTTCTTTGGCATATTATTATTTTCTTGTTATTGTTCATATGTTTATTAAATGCTTCTCTGTGCCGGGGAGTGGAAAGTAGTGGGTGGAAAGTTTTTCAGAATTTTATCAGCAGACACTTTCCTATCAAAATTATTTCAAATGCTAATGTTTGATGTCAGGAAGAAAGAGATCCAGAATGCTGTGGTCACTCTTAACCCCCTTTGCTCTATGACCTCTCTGTTCTGTGGTGACCAACTGAGAACACAGTAGCATCATTACTCCAAGTCTCTTGGGGAAGATCAAAACACTCAGCGGCTGTTAACATGTTTAGCTATACCTACGCATTTCTGTCTGCCTATGCGGTTATCAATTCATACACTACAAGGCGGTGAGTTATAAGCTTTTAGGTTTTTTTTTTTTTTAATCCCACTGATTCCCTTTGAAAGCTAAAGACACTTTCTCCAGGTAGATATATATAAAAACTTGTGAACAATTCAGGGCAATAAGCCACTTGATCAGGTTTAAGTTTTTCCAGGTAAACACTACTTGGGCTTTGTCTTAGCAAATGAAGATCTTAAAGGTCAGGATAATACAGCAACTTCCAGTGAAATAAATCTCACAATTTTTTTTCCAATTATATATCTCTCATGTATCTGTACTGGACACAATATTCTTCCTATGTCCATATCCCAACTTGGTCTTCAACATCTTTCATACTTGATTTATACTTGTGAAAGTCATAAGTACCTTTGATGGATCAACTAAAATGTTACTTTTCGAAGAAAACCTTTTCTGACAATGTAAGTAGATGACATATCTCCCTTCTCCAAAGTTGCACCCAAGCATTTGTACCTCTCTCTTGAATCATCTATGATTTACTTGGTTATAAAAATAGTTGTCCTTCATCTATTCAACAAACCCTTACGAGGCATTGAGAACCTCAAAATAAATATAATGTTCTTGCCCTCCCAGAGATGAAGAATCAGATATACATTTGAGAGTCTCCAGAAAATTAAAAACCCTAGATAAGCATACATATGCACTTACACCAAACATTTGAATCTCAGAAGATTTGTCCACAACTAGATTGAGAACTTATGCCATGTGATTGCTTGAGTAAATATATGAACAAATAATATAAAGCATTATTATAAATGAAGCAGTAGCAATGTTCCCAGTGTATTTTTTAAAGAAGGGGGATCTCAGTTGATCTCTAACCTTCCATGAACCTCTGCTCTTGAATAATGGTAGGTTAGATATTTCAGACCAACCATTGAACTTCAGATAATTTAAAAATGTGGATAAAATATAAATGTTTTATTCTAAAAATCAATGTTCTAATGATACAATGAGCTGGTAATGGATTGAAGTCAAGAGAGGTAAGAAATTCAGAGAAAAGAGCAAAACTCTGGTACTTTTGTCTTGGTCTTAGTCCATTTTATGCTGCAGTAACAGATTACCAAAAACTAGACAATTTATAATGAACAGAAATTTATTGACTCATAGCTCTAGAGCCTGAGAATTCCAAGATCAAGGGGCTGGCATCTGACCAGGACCTTCGTGCTGCATCATGACATGATAGAAGGCATCACATGATGGAAAGCCAAAGAGAGGGAGAGCGAGAGCAAGAGGGGGTCAAATTCCTCCTTTTCTAAGAAACCCACTCCCAAGATAATAAACCTATTCCCCCAATAATGGCATTAATTCATTCATGAGAGAAGAAACCTCATTGCCTAATTATCTCCTAAAGGTTCTACCCCTTAATACAATTGCATTGGGGATTAAGTTTCTAACACATGGTTTTTGGGGAACACATTCAAATAATAGCAGCTTTGGAAGCATTTACTGTTTTGGAAGGTGTGGTTGGAAAGGTTGAATTGTATATTCAGTGACTTCCCTCATCTAGGAGAACAAGAACAATATAGAGCTCTCCAGGAATGGAGATACTAGCGATCCACTCCCTGCTTTAGGGATGAGACCTAAAGGTCTGCTCTCTAGAAGTAAAAGTGAACCATACACAAGCTAGTCTTCACATAGAGTCATTCTCCAACTCTTCTGGGTGACTCAGAAAATCTGAAGACTTGAAAAGGTGGTCTCATACGCCTAAAAGTCCTAAGTACCTGCTAGTTGCAAATTAAAAACATCATTGGTGGAAGAAAATGTCATATGAGGCCCTATATTAATTCTACAAGTAATTTAAAAACCAGGCATCAGAGGGAGATAAGTTAATATGGATAAACACCATAAGAAATAATAGATGATAGAATTAGACCCACCAGTACCCCAAAACTGAAAATACTGCACATAGAATATAAGAGAACTTTGGTTGCTGTGGTAAAAGAGATAGAAGCCAAGTTTGAAATTTTGGACAGTGAACTATAATCTACAAGAAGTGATACAGTAGATTTGAAGAGGAACTATTAATCAGAAGAAGTTCTTGAACTAAAAAATATAAAAACCAAATGAACAGCTCAATAGGTTTAACTGCAGATTAGACTTGGTCAAAGAAAGAGCTGAAAATCAGGTCATAAGAGACTATACAGAATGAAGCAGAGACAGTCAAAATAATTGAACATGCTGAAGGGCAGGTAAGATACACAAAGTGAGAAGGTTGGACATACATTTAATTGGAGTTCTGGAAGGAGAGGAGAGAATGAGGCAGCAACAGTATTTAAAGAGACAATGAGAGAGTCTTAGCCCTTCAATATGCTGATAATATTCTAATAGCAGTAACATCTTATTGAAGTCTATATTCTCTGAAATATAGCCTTTATTAAGTGTCTGTTGAATTCGTTAGGTGAGGAAACATTCCTATTATAGTCTAATCTAGTTTTATATCTTTGAAATTACATCAAAAGTTCTTTCAAAATAGCATATTCTTTAAAATAATATTAGACAATGTGAACTACTGTCTGATGTGGATATGTGTTCAAATATTTGAATCCCTATATTTGCAGTTGTTACTTCAAAAATTAGAGCTAAATCTATAATTGACACTATCAAGTTTAAGCTCTCATTTATAATCTTATGATTAATTTTTGACCAAAAATCTCCCTAAATTCATATACGTTATCTATGATAATACTCTATTTGATTTCTTATGATGTAAGTTTTATAGCAGCCTTTGGCGTTGAGTTAAATATTCTAATCTGGTCACAGGTAATGAAAACACTAATATTTACTTGCTTTTGCTTTGTCCTCTTTAATGACATGGTATTTTGATAACTATATTTTAATTGGAAATAGAGAAGAAAAATGATGTTTTATAGCTTCCCTGGGAAGCAGATTCTGAGACAAAGATTTGCATGCAGGAAGTTTATTGGGGGAATGCCTGGATCTGCATGTGGGATCATGAAGGAAGTAGGATTGTTCAGAGGGGAGGTTGAACTGCAATGTAGTCACAACAGAGGCTCCAGATGATTCCACACTGAGCTCTGCAACTTAGATGGTCCTTCAGCAATTGTCTCATCCTACAGCAAAGGGGTTGAGGCTGTACACCTTCTCCCCTGCATCATTGACCAGTCATCGGATGAAGGCTGCTTCCAGATATGGGACATGGCTACTATGATCTGTTTGTATTAATATAGCACTTCTGAGAGCAAATGTGTGAGGTGGTTCCCACAATAACAACCAACTCTTCAACTTCCTGGATGCCACCTGGGTATCCTACCTTTAACATCAATTCTGATACTAACTACCTAGAGTTAGCATCAGATCTCACAAGTTAAGGGCTTAATCCCATGAGACTGCTTCTACTTTGTATGCCAATCACCTGAAAATTCCTACCAATTGGCTTCATAGCCAGGGAGTTCCCACAGCTCCCTCTTCAGGTTTGATAATTTGCTAGAACAGCTCCCAGAACTCAGGAAAGCACTTTATTTACATTTACCAGTTTATGATAAAGGATAAAAATGAATAGCCAGATGGAGAGGTACATAGAGAAGGTCTGGAAAGGTCCTGAGAGCAGGAACATTAGTCCCAGGAAGTTAGGGTGCACCACCCTACTAGCAGGTCGATGTGTTCAACAACCTGGAAGCACTCTGAACCCCAACATTTGAAGTTTTTATGTAGGATCCATTACATAGGCCTGATTGATTGAATCATTGGCCTTTGGCAGTTACTTTGATCTCCAGCCCCTCTCCTTTCCCTGAAGGTTGTGAGGTGAGGCTGAAAGTTGCAACCCTCCAACTATGTCTTAGTCTTTCTGGCAACTAGAGTCCATCCTGAATCTGTCTAGGGTCCTCCAGTCACCAGCCATCTCATTAGCATACAAAAAGACATGCTTAGCACTCTGGAAATTCCAAGGGTCTTAGAAGCTCTTGTGTCAGGGACCAGGGACTAAGACCAAATATTATAACAAAAGATACTCCTATCATTCAGGAAATTAGAAGGATTTTTCTGTGCCAGGAACTGGGGATGAATATATATATATTTCGAAAAATATATATATATTTTTTACCATATCATAATGTCACATGACCTTGGATACTTTTTTTTAACCTTACAGCAATTTTCAGAAGATACTGCTGAGAGCTGTTGGTCACTAATACTCTCTGTGGTTGGGGGGATAATTGCCTCAGTTCTGAAGGGGAGATCTTGGAGGAACATGCCCAACATCCACTACATATGATTATTGATAAGACTGAGCATCATAGGACATGGGTTCAAATCTTGGCTTTGCTATTAATTGGCTATGTGACCTTAGGCAAGCCATGTAACCTTTTAGGAAACAATTTCCTCATCTGTAAAATAAGTGGTAGTGATAAGATCAGTTTTTCCTAAACTTTAATCATTTGCATACTACTTTTATA
This sequence comes from Papio anubis, assembly GCF_008728515.1. Lineage (NCBI taxonomy): Eukaryota > Metazoa > Chordata > Mammalia > Primates > Cercopithecidae > Papio > Papio anubis. Next base: position 103,006,742 of record NC_044982.1, on the reverse strand, counting down.
ATTTTTTTCGTATTTTTGGTTCAACTGGACTATTGTTTACTTAACACTATTATTTCCAGGAAATCTGTACATTAAATTTTTTTTTGTTTCTTTTTCTAGAACTGCACATCAAAAATGTAATCATTTTAACCTAACATTATTTAAGGTGAAACTTTTTACATAGACATAGTATAGCAGTAGCACTTAGCACATACAGGAAGTAGCCACAAAAATAAATGTAATATAAACACATAATGTTATTTAAATCCAGCTAGATATTGTTGCCTGTGCAGTCTCTGAGCCTCAGGTCTGCTTTCTGTTTTCTAAAAAGATTAGCAAATATTGGAGAGGTATTGGAAATAGACTAATAACTGAGACTTGAACAGACATTTCCCAAAAGAAGAATAAACTCTTTACTGAGAATAAACATTTTTCTTTATGTGATACAGTGATATTTAATGCTGTGTCTCCTGTGGCATCTAAATCTAGATCATATACTCTCAGTAGGAGTTTTTCGACCTTTCAAAAAAATCCTGGATTAGGCAGTCTTTTGGGTAAAATTATATTGTTCCATGATTCGCTACTTGTGTGAGAAGAGTATTGGGGAAAAGATATGAATTATAATTTTTTCAGGTCATGCATCTATTAAATACTATCCAGAAGCTTGAGGAATTAAGTTTATTGGCTGAGGTTCCTAATATTATGAGCATGCCATGTTTGAAATTTGGCCATGATGAATAGTAAAGAGAATTTAATGCTTCAATTATTTCAATATCCCTGGAAGAAGGAGCCTATCATAAAAAATAGACCCTCCTTCCTTGAGAAACCTAATATAGTCCTACCCTATGACCCAGCTTCCCCTCCTCTGAAGTGGCTGATCTGAAGTCAAATGCTCTAGGATCCCCTCTTTGTGAAATCACCGGTTTCTTAATCAGATGTCTTTTTTCATGCTGACCAGGCATTAGCCCACTTATCTTGGAACATTTAGGCATTAATAGGAGGGACCTAGAAAATTGTTCTTCTTGTGATCTTCCTGGAAGGTATCAGACCCTGTACTGAGATGCTCAAACCTGCAGACTCACTTCTAGAATTCCATTACCTCTGCATATGTAGGTCACCATGAGGAGCAGAGCTTTGAGTCTTCTCTAAGGACTTCAGCTGTATTCTAAATGTTACTGGAGTTGCTATTCCTGATTCTTTTTGATGTTTATTTTTAGAATTGATACATCGTATTTTTACTTTTACATATTTATGGGATACATGTGATATTTTGTTACATATATAGAATGTGTAATGATCAAGTCAGAGTATTTGGACTATCCATGACTTTGAGTATTGGTCATTTCTATGTGTTGGGAGCAGTTCAAGTTCTCTCTTCTAGCTCTATTTAAATATACAATACATTGTTGTTAACTATGGGCACACCACTCTCCTATTGAACACTAAAACTTATTTTTCTAACTGTGTGTTTGTACACATTAACCAACCTCTCTTTACTCTTCCTCCACATTGACCACCACACACCCTTCCCAGCCTCTGATAACCAACAAGCTAATCTCTATTTCCATGAGATCCACTTTTTTTTAGCTCCCACGTATGAGCGAGAACATGCAATATTTGTCTTTCTGTGCCTGGCTTGTTTCACATCACATAATGATCTCTGGTTCAATCCATGTTGCTGCAAATAACATAATTTTATCCTTTTTTTATGGCTGAATAGTATGCCATTATGTATATATGCCACATTTTCTTTATCCATTCATTCACTGATGGACATTCAAGTTGATTCCCTATCTTGGCTCTTGTGAATATTGTTGCAGTAAACATGGGGGTGCAGGTATCTCTTTGATATACAGATTTTCTTTACTTTGGATAAATACTCAGTGGTAGAATTGCTGGATCACATGGTAGTTCTATTTTCAGTTTTTTAGAAATCTCCATACTGTTTTCCACAGTGGCTGTACTAATTTACACTCCAACCAAATGCATATGAGTTTATTTTTCTGTGCATCCTCACTAGCATCTGATAGTTTTTGTCTTTTTAATAATATCCATTCTTCCTGGGGTAAGATATTATCTCAGTGTGGTTTTGATTTGCATTTACCTGATGATTAGTGATGCTGGATATTTTTGCATATACCTGTTGACCATTTGTATGTCTTATTTTGAGGAATAATAAGATTTATTCATACCCTTTGACCACTTTGTAATAAAATTATTTATTTATATATTTTTTGCCATTGAGTTCCTTGTGTATTCTGGATATTAGTCCTTTGTTGGATGAATAGTTTGCAAATATTTCTCCCGATCAACAAGTTATCTCTTCATTCTATTGGTTGTTTCCTCTTCTGCACAGAAGCTTTTTAGTTTACCATAGTCCCATTTGTCTGTTTTTGGTTTTGTTACCTGTGCTTTTGAGGTCTTAGCCATAAAATCTTTGCCTTGGGCCAGTGTCCTAAAGTGTCTGCCCTAAGGTTTCTTCTAGTAGTCTTAAAGTTTTGGGTCTTATGTTTAAGTCTTTAATCCATCTTGAGTTGATTTTTAGACATGCTGAGAGATAGGGGTCCATTTTCATTCTTCTGCACGTGAATTTTCTGCTTTACCACCACCATTTGTTGAAGAGGATGTCCTTTCCCCAGTGTATGTTCTTGGTACCTTTGTCCAAAATTAGTTGGCTGCAAATATGTGGATTTATTTCTGGGTTCTCTATTATGTTTCATTGGTCTATGTATCTGTTTTTGTACCAATACCATGCTGTTTTGGTTGCTGTAACTTTGTAATATATGTAGAAGTCAGGTAGTGTAATGCTCCAGCTTTGTTCTTTGTGCTTAGGATTGCTTTGGCTCTTCAAGCTCTTTTTTTGGTTCTATACTAATTTTAGATTTTTTTTTTAATTCTGTGAAAAATAACATTGGTATTTTGATAAGGATTGGATTGAATCTGTAGATTGCTTTGGGTAGTATGGTTGTTTTAACAATATTAAGTTTTCTGATCCATAAGCATGGGATGTCTTTCCATTTTTTAGTGTCCTCCTCAATTTTCTTCATCAATGTTTTCCAGTTTTCCTTGTGGAGATCCTTCACCACCTTAAAGCCTTGAAACACAACTTACAAATCTATGACACACAGCAAAAGTTGTGCTAGGAGAAAAGTTTATAGCAATAAATGCCTACTTCAAAAAAATAGAAAATACTTCAAATAAACATTTTGATAATGCACCTGAAAGAACTGGAAAAGCAAGAGCAAAACAAACACAGAATGAGTAGAAGGAAATAACTAATAAAAATCAGAACAGAGATAAATGAAATACTGACTAAAAAATAATTCTAAGAATCACCATCTTACATTTATTCCTAGGTATTTTATGTTTGATAGCTATTGTGAGATTACTTTCTTGATGTAGTTTTTTTATTGGTTATTTTATTATTGGTTATTTTATTATTGGTATATAAAAATGCTACTGATTTTTGTGTTTTGGTTTTGTATCCTGTCACTTTACTGAAATTGTTTATCAGCTCTAAAAGTTTTTTGGTGGAGTTTTTTGACTTTTGTACATGTAAGATTATGGCATTTTCAAAGGACAATTTGATTTCCTCTTTTCCAATGTGGATGCCTTTTTTTTTTTTTTGCAACAGAGTCTTACTCTGTTGCCCAGGCTGGAGTGCAGTGGTGTGATCTTGGCTCACTGCAACCTCTGCCTCCCAGGTTCAAGCGATTCTCCTGCCTCGGCATCCTACACCCGGCTAATTTTTGTATTTTTAGTAGAGATGGGGTTTCACCATGTTGGTCAGGCTGGTCTTGAACTCCTGACCTCAGGAGATCTGTCTGCCTTGGCCTCCTAATGTGCTGGGATGACAGGTGTGAGCCATTGTGCCTGGCTCCAATGTAGATGCCTTTTACTTTTTTTCTCATGCCAGATTGCCTAGTACTTTCAGTAGTATGTTGAATAAGAGTGGCAAAAATGGGCATCATTGTCTTGTTTCAATTCTTAGAAGAAGGCATTTCAGTTTTTCCTTTTCGGATATGATGTTAACTGTGGGTTTGTGATATATGGCTTTTATTAAGTTGAAGTGTTTCTTCTATGTTTAATTTTTTGAGAGTTTTTTTTTTATTGTGAAGGGATGTTGAATTTTATCAAATGATTTTTCAGCAGGTATTGGGATTGTCAGATGGCTTTTATCCATCTTTCTAAATATGCAATATATGACAGTTACTGAATTGTGTATTTTGAACCATTCTTGTATCCCTGGTGTAAATGTCACTTGATCATGGCTTATTCTAATTTTGATGCGTATTAGATTAAGTAAGCTAGCATTTTGTTTTTGTGTCTATGTTCATGTGAAATATTGGCAGGCAGTGTTCTTTTTCTGTTGAGTCTTTGTCAGGTTTTAGTATTAGGGTAATGCTGACCTTGTAGAATGAATTAGGGAGAATTCTCACCTCTTCAGTTTTTTGGAATAGTTTGAGAAAAACTCGTGTTCTTTGTTAGTTTAGTAGAATTCAGCAGTGAAGCCATCTGGTCCTGGGTTTTTCTTTGATGGGAGAAAGAAAAACCCAGTCTCCCATCTCAGACTTTTTTAAAAAAAATTATTATTTTACTGATTCAATCTCATTACTGATTATTGGTCTATTCAGGTCTTTTATCTCTTCCTAGTTCAATCTTGGTAGGTTGTATGTGTCCAGGAATTTATCCCTTTCCTCTAACTTCTCCAGTTTCTTACTGTATAGTTCTTCATAATAGTCTCTGATAATCTTTGTATATCTGTGGTCTCAGTTGTAATAGCTTTTTTGTTGTTGTTGTTTCCGATTTTGTTCATTTGGGTGTTTTGGTTAGTCTATCTAGCAGTTTGTCGATTGTACTTATCTTTCAAAACATGAAGTTTTCATTTTGTTGATACTTAGTATTATTTTTTAGTCAGTATTTCATTTATCTCTGTTCTGATCTTTATTAGTCATTTCCTTCTACTCATTCTGGGTTTGTTCTGCTCTTGCTTTTCTAGTTCTTTCACATGCATTATTAGAATATTTATTTGAAGTTTTTCTACTTTTTTGACGTAGGCATTTATTGCTATAAACTTTTAGCACAACTTTTGCTGTGTACAATAGATTTTGGTATGTTGGGTTTCAATTTTCCTTTGTTTCAAGAAAGTTTTTGATTTCTTCCTTAATTTCTTCCTTGAGTTAATAGTCAATCAGGATCATGTTTAATTTCCATATATTTGTACAGTTTCCAAAGTTCCTTTGTTACTGATGTTTAGTTTTATTTTATTGTAGTCTGAGAAGATACTTGATATAATTTTTATTTTTGTGATTGTTGAGTCTTGTTGTTGTCCTAACATTTGGTCTATCCTGGAGAATGGTTCATGTGCTGATGAGAAGAAAGTATATCTGTAACTTGTGAATGAAATAGTCTGTAAATGTCTGTTAGTTCTAAGTTGGTCTAATATATAGCTTAAATCCAATGGTTTTTTGTTGTTGTTGTTAATTTTCTGTCTTGATGATCTGCCTAATGCTGAGAGTTGGGTGTTAAAGTCCCCAACTATTATTATATTAGAGTCTACCTGTTCTTTTATATCTGATACTATTTGCTTTATAAATCTTTGTGCTCTGGTGTTGAGTGCGCATATGTTTAGAATTGTTATGTCTTCTTGTTCAACTAATCTCTTTATCAGTGTGTAATGACATTTGTCTTTTTTGTTTTTTTTAACAGTTTTTGACTTATAGTCTGTTTTATCTGTTATAAGTATAGCTACGGCTGTTTGCTTTTGATTCTGTTCATGTGGAATATATTTTTCTATTCCCTGACTTTAACCTATATGTTTCTTTACAGGTGAGATGAGTTTCTAGTAGGCAGCATATAGTTCAGTGTTTTCTAAAAATTCATTATTTCAGTCAATATCTTTGAAATGAAAATTTAATGCCTTTGTATTCAAGATTATTATTGGTAAGTGAGGGCTTATTCCTGTCATTTTATGAATTTATTTCTTGTTATTTTGCATATATGAAGAAACCTTTGTTCCTTTCTTTTTCTCACATTGTTAATCATTGTGGTTTGGTGGTTTTCTGTAGCAGTAACATTTGAATCCTTTCTCTCTCTGTCTCTCTCCTTTTTTTTTCTTTTCAGTTGAGATGGAGTCTTGTTCTCTCGCCCAGGCTGGAGTGCAGTGGTGTGAACTCAGCTCACTGCAACGTCCGCCTCCCAGGTTCAAGCAATCCTTTCACCTCAGCCTCCTGAGTAGCCGGGACTACAGGCACACACCACCATGCCCAACTTATTTTTCTATTTTAGTTGCCATGGGTTTTGCCACTTTGGCCAGGCTGATCTCAAACTCCTGACCTCAAGTGACCCACTTACCTCAGCCTCCTGAATTGCTAGGATTACAGGCATGAGTCACCATACCAGGTCTCCTTTCTCTTCTTTATTTGTGTGTTTACTCTACCAGTGAGTTTTATACTTTCACATGTTTTCATGATGGTAGATATTGTTCTCTCATTTCCAGTTGTAGGACTTCCTTAAGCATTTCTTGCAGATACAGTCTAGTGGTGATATCTTTTCTCAGCTTTTGCTTGTCTTGAAAATACTTTATTTCTCCTTCATTTATAAGGATAACTTTGCTGTGTATAGCATTCTTGCATAATATTCCCACCCCATCAGCACTTTTAATATATCATCTCATTTTCTCCTGGCCTGTAAGGTTTCTATTGAGAAATTCCCTGTTAGTCTAATAGAGGTTCCCTCATAAGTGACTAGACACTTTTCTCTTGGTGTTTTTAGAATTCTCTTTTTGCTTTTGACTTTTGACAGTTTAACTATAATGTGCTGTGGAGAAGATGTTTTTGAATTGTGTCTATTTGGGGATCTGTAAGCTTTCTCTATCTGGATGTCTAAAACTCTTACTAGAATTAGGGATTTTTCAGCCACTATTTTGTTAAATAGGTTTTCTATTTTTCTATTGCCTTCTATTATTCTATTGTCTTTCTATTGTCTTCTGGGACACTGAATATTTAAATAATTGGCCACCTTAAGGTGTCTCATATGTCATGTAGGGTTTGTTCATTCTTTTTTCTTCATTTTTATCTTACTGGGTTTTTTTTCCAAAGACCTGTTTTCAAGCTCTGAAATTGTTTCTTCTGTTCTAGCTGTCTATTGTTGAAGTATTTTTTATTTCATTTAATAAATTATTCATTTCCAGGATTTCTGTTTGGTTCTCTTTAATTATATCTATCTTTTTGGTAAATTTGTCATTTATATCCTGAATTGTTTTTGTGATATATTTATATTGTTCATCTGTGTTCTTTAGCATAACAGGGTGATTATAGTAAAAATTAATTTAATTGTACATTTGAAAAATCACTGAGCTTCTTTAATATCAATATGTTGAATTCTTTTCCTGGGATTTTGTAAATTTCCTTTTTATTGTAATCTGTTGCTAGAGAATTATGACCTTTTTTGGAGGTGTCGTGTTTCCTTGCTTTTTCATGTTTCTTTTGTCCTTATGTTGATATCTGCGCATCTGATAAAACAGTCACTTCTCCCATTTTTTTCGGATTTGCTTTTGTAGGCAACGGCTTTTTCCTGAAGATGTATCAGTGGTTAGTTGGTTAGCTAGGACACTTTGGTTTTACTTCTGGGTGTGTGCAGTAGTAGTCTCCATGGAATTTCTTCACCTGTAAATGGTGTTAGTGGTGTCTGTGATTTTCTCAGTGACTTTGGTTGCAGTTGTTAGTGGAGGCTGTGGTGAAGTTTTGCTGGGAACGAAAACACCAGACAGTCCAATCCTCAGGCCCAAGTGAAGGCAGTTGAAGGCTGAGTGTGTCTTTCCTTGGTCCTCAGGGTGGCATATGATTGCACTGGTGTTAGCTATTCTAGGCAATTTGGTTCTTGGGTAGCCAGGTGGCTTGCTGACTTGCTCAGGTGCCAGCAATGGTGGCAGTGGGCCAGGTGGGTGGGTGGGTCCTTAGGACCCTGGGCAGTGGGCAGGGCGTGAGTAATGGCAGTAGCCATAGCAGGACAACCCTCTAGCTCCCAAGTGGCCTGTGCTGGTATTGGTAGCAGCTGTGATGGGTGAGGAGGGCCAGTCTTGAGGCACACAGGTGGTGCATGCACGTGGGTGCCTGCTATGCTGGTAGCTGCAGATTGAGTGGGCCTGTCCTCAATCCCGTCAGAGGAGTGCTCAGATGCCAATGGTGGTAAATGGGGCAGGGTGAACTCAAGGATCTCAGATAACACATTTTGGTATTGGGGAGGATAAGGATGGGCCAGGTAGGTGTGTCCTCTAGCCCTCTGGTAGTGCATACAGGTGCTGGCTATGGTAGGCAGGGGTGGGGTGATCCCTAGGGCCCCAGTGGAATGTTTGGATGAGGACAGCAGTGGCTGTCATGGCCCTGCTCTTGGGTGGGTTGCTTTTAGTGGCAGCAGTCATAGACAGGCAGCTGGGGAGTATATGCTTTCACCCCAGTGGATGGCTGCAGGTAAGGTAGCCTGTCCTCAGGTCCCTTGTAAGTGCACAGTGGCTCTGCTGCTGAGATGGCAGGGTTGCTGCCAGTGGCTTGTGCTTTGGCCCTGGGTGCAGCAGCCAATAGTGGCGGTGGCTGTGTGTGTGGGAGTCTTCTCTCAGGGGACATGAAAATGCACAGAGGTCCCACTGGGAGTGGCAGGCTTGTTGCCAATGGCTCGTGCTTTTGCCCTGGAGGCAGCAGCCAGCAGTGGTGATGGCTAAAGGTTAGGGATGCCAGTGGGGCTCCAGGAATGTGGAGATACAGGGGCTGTTGGACCTTATAGCACAATGCAGTCTGGTGAGGGCTGGGCTCTCAAAATAGCACCTTCCTGTAGCTTCTTAGGACTTGTGGGGGTGGTTGTGGGACCCAGTGTGAGCTCCCTCTCTGGAGTAATACCATTGTACGGTCTCCAGGTAGCTACCTACGTTAGTTTCAGGGCCCACAATGGTCAAAGGGCTTTCCCATGGGTAGGGCTGCATGAGTCCATGGTGAGAATGCAGACCACGGGGAGCCCCTTACCTATCCTTCCCTGCATTGGGGAGCCTCTCCGGGATCCCAGCTGATCCTGGCCGAGAAAGCTGCCTGACTTCCCTCTCGTTCCTTGCCTTAGGTATTTCTTGCCACTTCTTGGTTGAATTCCAGTGTTCTTTCTTAGATGATCTATTCGAAGTGTAATAATATACTTGCTATTTTGGTTCTTCTTTGTGGAGGAGGCAAGTACCAGATGCCTCTAGTCAGCCATCTTGAAGACTCTTTGTTCCTGATTCCTTGTTGAGCTATGTTGACAGATATTTCATCCCAGTTTTTCTGTTCTTTAGTCACCCAATGTTGAGACTCTGGACATCTCTTGCTGAAATCACCTAAGCTAGGTAACCAGAGGATGACTGAATTCTATGTAAGTACCAATTTATATCAGTACTAATAAATAAATTAGAAAGACATATACAAATTACCTAACCTGGGACTAGTAAAGGCACAAACTCATGTTAGTGGGGCCACCATCACTAATTTAGGTAGATCTGCATTCTGAATATTCCTGAGGAATTCAGACCGTGAGGCCTCTTGGCCTCTAGCATAAAACCAGTTGATATCAATAAATAGATAGTGATAAGGTGACAACCATCAGCTTAATAACAGAGAAGGAAGAAGGTGAGGGGAAAGAAGAGGAGAGCAGCAGGAAAGAGAGGCCTTTACTCAGCCCTTTTTCTATTTTCCAGGTCATAGGGCAGGGACAAACATCTTTGAATACAACCTCTATGTGGTTAATCGATCCCTCATTTACAAAGTCCAGGTTTGATTACACAAATAAGTGTCTTCTATTCTATTCTAGGCCAACCCAATCACAGTTCTTTTTGTAACTCTCTGAATCTTTTCTTGGTGTACAGACTTTGTGGCCAATTTAACAAGGTCTGTGAAAGCGAGTTAGTTTTACACGTGCTGTTTAATTTGGTGTGCCTTACAAGTTACATGGACTATCTGGAATTACACTAGTATTTCTATAATGACCTGATAACTCAGCCGTTCGTTTCTTCCAATCACATCTGAAAAATCACTTTTCTCTTTGCTTCTAAGTGTTTTGCTCCCATGTGGTTATTTAATTCTGCAAATGGCACAGGGACAAAATTTTTATGACTAATAATGTGCAAGTAAATGTGTGTTCCATCTGATGTGTGGGCGACCTCTCTGGTATGATATAAACTAGTATGCTGTTGTATTTGTCAAGTGCTTGGATATACAGGTAACAGGGTAGTAAATGTGCTTACATTACATGTGCTTGGTCTTTGTTAGATGTGATCCATAGAATTGCTTTGAGGAAAGCTAAATTCCCCATTACCTAGAACAAAATGCATTTGGATGTACCCACTGTACCTATGATCAAAGCAATATTCATGTATGATATTCTGGGGGTGCATGAAGAAGGGGGTTGACATAATGCGGAAGATCTTTAGACCTACCTTGAGTCCTAATGGGAGGAAACCTCCATCTGATTTTCAGATAATACATGTTCGTTTCACTCAATTCCAGTGGCTGTCCTAGGGCATTTTTCCCCCCAGGGGATGTTTGGCAAAGTCTAGAGACAATTTTGGTTGTCATAATGGCAAGGGATGCTACTGGCTAAATATCTTGCAACACTTAGCGTCCTACTCTGCTAAATGTCTTACAATGGACAGAACATGTCCTTCATCCCCAACCCAAAATTATACAGTCCAAAATGTCAACAGTGCCAAAGTTGAGAACCCCATTCCATTCAATCAGTCATTTATCCATTTTACTGATCTAGGCTGAAATTTAAAATGGCACAATACCAGATAGCACAGTGTAATTTTGTCTAGATAATAATTTCTCTAAGAGGGATAGAGACAGAGATGCTGTGCTTGCTAGTTCTTGGAGTTGCTCATAGAAGGATCAGGCTAGTGGATCTCAGGACAAACATTTTCTCTCCAGAGTCATCTCCTAACTTCCTGCTGGCAGTGTGCTGTGGAGCCCTGAGAACCAACTGGCAGTGATCAGTGTTATTTGCTTTCATGTATTCCTGAGGCTGGAGGGATTGTTGAACTTCATGAGTGACACATGCCTGGAGGAGAAGAGTATTATAATTCACAAAAGGGAGACGGAGACCAATTAGAGTAGATCAAAAACAGAACATACCGTGGGAAACATTCAGTGCACAAAATCATCCAGCAAGCTGATGTATGCACACCAAGGTCCATGAAAGACAAATATGGCATCCTGCGGTTTACAAGTTCGTGGGCGACCACAGGACAACGTAAAACAGGAGAATTTCACAAACAACTGTGATCCTCCATGGTTTCTCTTCTGTTCTTATTTCTTCTGCAGCATGGCTAAAGATTTTAGAACTTAATTTTCATATGTAGTGCCAGAAAGTGACTTTATCTTTGGAGAGAACTGAGTTGCAATCCTAGTTCTACTGCATATAAACTATGTGCTCTTAGGCAAGTTATCTAGCTTCTTTAAACCTTAGTGTCCTCATCTATAAAATGAGGAAAATGATACCTGCCTGTTGTGAAGATGAAAGGAGATAGAGTTTGTGAATGTGCTCTCACAGTCTTGGCATGTCCCGGGTGCTTGGAGAATACTCACCCAACTCTTTTGCTCTTGGAGCAGAAGCAACGTCAAATCTCTCCGTTCTACCAAAATGTTGAGCTTTTCAGAATCACTTTCTTATAAGTTTAGGAAGCTCTTCAGAGTGCAATTTGCCATCTAGAATCCCTCGGTGGGGGTGGGAGGATAAACAATTGTACTCACATTTAACAGTGTTCTGGGTTTTTCTGTTGTTGGGTAGGGCTCAGTGAGGAGAGAAACAGGAGGAGGAAGAATGCCAAACATGATTCAAGAGGTTCATGGATTGGAAAACAGGGATCTCTAGGAACAGACTGGCTGCTATTTTGCCCTCTCAGAGAGTTTCTCAAAGCCTGGTGCATCCATATGGGTTCTAATTTGTGTCTTGCATAGTAGTACCTCATTTTTTATAGGAAGATCAGCTCTCTTAAAATAGAGTAAGAACCAAGACAACAACCAATTCATGCATAGGGAGAGTCCAGATGGATATCATGCTATAAAATCTGTACACCATTTGAGGAGAGCCTCATGCTACCATAATCAGGGCTGCCTTACAACCCTATTTTACATGCAATTAAACCTTTTGATCTAAGTTGCAAGCCAATTATCTCGCTGCAACCAGCAAATTAAAATAAGGGGAAGATACTAAAGATGCTTCTTTGACAAAAGCAAGGAATGGCAGTTCTCTTGAGCAGAGATTTAAGTTTACATACTTCACACAGAACAGATTGAACATAATAGTAATTTTCATAGCAATAAACATTCATTCTCACCAAGAAAGGTGAGATGATTTTGAGTGTCTTCTGTTTAAGGGCATGGGAAATTTCTCTTCAAAATATTTATATAAATAGATACATAGGTAGATATAGCTTTACTGCTTAAAGACATAAAGATATAGGCTAGACTAATCATTGAGGAATAATTCAGTATGCCAGAATATAGGCAATTAGAGTGCACCGTACAAATACCTCCTGTAGTCCCAGGACATTGGTGCATTCTTAACCTAGGAAGTCAGGGGCTCAGAAGCTCACTATTAATTTCAAGTGGATACATTTAGGTGCTTCAGTTTCTCTTCTTGTAAAATGCAAATAAATTGAGGTCAAGAGAGATGACTGGAAAATGTTCCGAGATCTATAGCTAAGAAGGAGAGGGGAGCATGGCCACGTGCAGTGGTTCATGCTTATAGTCCCAGCACTTTGGGAGGCTGAGATGGGCGGATCATGAGGTCAAGAGATTGAAGCCATCCTGGCCAACATAGTGAAAGCCTGTCTCTACTAAAAATATAAAAATTAGCCAGGCATGGCAGCGCGCACCTGTAGTCCCAGCTACTCGGGAGGCTGTGGCAGGAGAATCTCTTGAACATGGGAGGTGGAAGGTGCAGTGAGCCGAGATTGCACCACTGCACTCCAGCCTGGCAACAGAGCGAGACTCCATCTCAAACAAACAAACAAACAAACAAACAAAATCAAGGAAGGGGAGCATGTTGAAGTGAGAATATCTATCATATTTAAGGTCCTTCTCTTTTTTGATTAAACATCTCTGGCTGTAGAATGGATATAGATTGCCTGAAAGTATAAAATGAACTCCTTTCATTTTATACTTTCAGGCAACCAACTACAACTCCTTGGTACTCATTAAATATTACTATTAATGTGAAATACAGTACTGCAATAATAATAATCAGGGGTAGACCTAGGTTCTGGGGGGCCTGAAGCTTATACAGCTTTGGATCTCTCTTTAAGGAGAATAATACAAAACTACAAATACAAAATTAAGTATGAATAAGGACACTTATCTAGAATAAGAAACTTTTACAAAGCAATGATTTTTAAAAAGCTGACAAATACCAAAGCTTCACAAAATCAGAAAAATAATGTATTTTTAAATTGACTTCCTGGCATTGCTTTATAATCCTTTTTTCTCATATCTTTTTTGGCTGAATTTTCTTTGATTGCTCTATTCATATGACATTTTATATAATACCATTTTCTATAGAGAAAATAAGGATAATTCAACCTCTTCTGTAGCATGGTTGATCAAAATTTGTTTTTTGCTACTGACAATTAAAGAAAAATTTCTTTCAGCTCCACAATTTGTTTTTTTGGGGTAATATCAAGTAAACATTTGGGATTATTGTCAAATTTGAGAAAACTTCTATCAAGCTTCTTTTAAGAGCTGTGAGTTTTGAAAGAGCATTTTATAAAGCAGATTCCAGCTCTGTCCATTGCATGCTGCATTTCTCCTCCATGGCTCACATCCAGTGCTAGACGCTGAAGGCAATGTGCTCGTGATCATGGGACCTTCGTGTTATGATGCTGGTGAGTCTGCACAGGTCATGATGCTCCTAGAAGCCATTGCTGCAATCAGATGGCCAACAGTAACTTAGTTATCCACAAAAGTTCCTGCAAATCATACAAATAAATTTCATTAAACCCAAGCTAAATAGATCCTCAACTCAACTCCAATACCACCCACACAGGAATCTTAATTGTGGCTAAAATACCTTCCTCCTGCTAGTGGTACAAAATCATATGCCTATGTAAACACATGACTGGGACCCCGTCAGGTATTGAAAGAATCCCATGCAAGTGAGGGACTCCAAAGCTTTAGCTGCATAAGATTTATGGTAACTCTACCTCTGATAGTGACAAATAGCACTGAGGAGAAAATTACAGTTGACCCTTAAACAACGTTGGAGGTTAGGGGTACTGACCCCCATGCAGTAGAAAATCCATGTATAAGTTTTGGCTCCCCCAAACTTAAATTCTAATAGCTTATTGTTGACTGGAAGCCTTACTGATAATGTAAACAGTGGAGTAACACATATGTTGTATGTTATATGTATTGTATAGTGTATTCTTACAACAAAGTAAGCTAGAGAAAACAAAGTGTTATTAAAAATTATAAGAAAGAAAAATATATTTATTAAGTGGGAGTGGATCATCTTAAAGGTCTTCATCCTCATCTTTACTTTGAGTAGGTTGATAGGGAGAAGGAAGAGGAGGGGTTAGTCTTGCTGTCTCAGTGGTGGCAGTGGGGGAAGAAAATCCATGTATAAGTGGACCTGCACAGTTCAAACCCATGCTATCCAAGGGCCAACTCTAGTAGAACTGGGCCACCAGTTTGCTCAAGAACTAGCTGTGTGACCCAAGGTTAATCATTTTATTTTTTGTGGACCTGGATTTCCCATCTTTAAAGTGAGAAGTTCAAATTAGGGGATGTGTAATGTTCCTGATACCCATAACGATGTGTAATTCTGTGAACACTTTCTGAACAAGCCTAGCAGTGTCAGGGCAGATGGGGAAGAGCAAGAGGAAATTGTTATTCCTGCATTAAGGACCATCCCTCCTCCCACTTTCTCCTCCCACTTTCTCCTCCAGCAGAGGTTTGTTTAGCAAACAAATCCCGAGTTTTCCCAATACAGCCAAGCTATGAAAACTCTGTACCACCCAGTATTGCTACAATGACCAATGTGACAGGTCTATCTTTTATTCTCCCAGGGGTGAGGCATGAGTAGAGAACTGAGCTGTCTGAATGACTTACCCAGGCATTTCTCTTTTGAAAGCCATCTAGGGCAGGAGGAGAATTGCCTGGAGGCAGCTGGGCTCAGGCCAATTCCCTGGTTGGTCCTGAGCATCTCCTGTTTTTGAGGTCCCTAGAAGTCAGACTGTAAGTTTGGGAGGATTCCATGACCTTCTCTCTTTACCTCTTGGCCTTTGATTCCTCTCCTTTGATGGATGGACTGGAAATGGGAGAAAGGTGGGTAGTGACTAGTCCTGCTTGGGCAGTATGTACTTTGAATGCTGCTTCAAGGAAGTCCTGGGAATAGCCAAGATTCTGGTGTATGTGTGTGTGTTATGTAGAATAAATTCAGCTGCTAGAATAGTGACCAGAGAGGAAATTTCTTTTTCTGAATGTTTGTATCTATTTTGGAATTTGGGTGTCAAGGTAGAGATGGGGAAAGCTTTTGCCTTTCCAAGCACAGAGGCTAACACACAGGCAAGGAACAACTGTTGTTGAAGCTGAAACCTCATGGCTGTTTCCCTTGGCCTGCTACCTTTGGTACGAGTGGGATAGAGGTACTCAGAAAAGAAATGACATTTGAATTACATTTTGAAGACCCAGTAGAAGTTTCCTGGGAGATCAAGTTGGGAAAACACGTGTGTAATATCAAAAGGCATGCACTTACTTGTTAATCTGGAACTGCTGGCAAATAGAGACTGTCCACTGATACAGGGGTCTCCAACCCCTGGGCCACAGACTGGTAGGAACCAGGCCATGTTAGGAACCAGGCTGCACAGCAGGAGATGAGCAGTAGGCAAGTAAGCAGAGCTTCATCTGTATTTACAGCCACTCCCTATCTCTCACATTACCACCTGAGCTCTGCCTCCTGTCAGATTAGCAGTGGCATTAGATTCTCATAGGAGCACGAGCCCTGTCGTGAACTGCGCCTGTGAGGGATTTAGGTTGCGCTCTCCTTATGAGAATCTAATGCCTGATGATCTGTCATTGTTCCCCAACACCCCCAGATGGAACTATCTAGTTGCAGGAAAACAAGCTCAGGGTTCCCACTGATTCTACATTATGGTGAGTTGTATAATTATTTCATTATATATTATAATGTAATAATAATAGAAAATAAAGTACACAATAAATATAATGTGCTTGAATCTACTCAAAACTACCACCCCACACCCACCCTGTCAATGAAAAAATTGTCTTCCACAAAACTAGTCCCTGGTGTCAAAAAGGCTGGGGAGCTCTGTACTGATAGAAAGGCTGATAACGATGTATGGGCATTTGTCATTCCACATCTTGTTCTTTGCATTTATCCATATATATGCATGTTTAAACAAAAAAGGACATGCTACACATATATTTTTGTATATTTAACACTGTAACATGAATATCTTCTCACATTAATAAAAATGTCCTACAACAACATTATTATCAATGATTGAACATTATTCCATTGTATTATGGCAATTTGTTTAATGTTAGGCATTTAGAGTGTTTTCAATTTTTCACGATTAGCAACAGTGATGAAGTGATGAGGATCTTTGCAAATAGATGTTTGTCTCCATCCCTTGGGAATAATTGCAGTAAAATTGTTGGGTCAAAGGGTCTGCACATTTTAAAGGCTTTTGATTAAGTATTTCTAAATTACCCATCCAGGAAAGTTGTAGCAATTTACACTCTCTTCAGCAGTGTACGAGAATGCCTATTTCTTCTCACCCTCACCAGGGCTGGACTTTATCAGGCTTTTAAATCTCTCCCCATTTGAGAGGAGAAAGATGGTAATTCATTTTAATTTGCATTTCTTTGATTACTAATGTAATTGAATTTTTTAAAAAATAAGCCCATTATCTATTTGAATTTCTACTTTTGTAAATTGCCTGTTATTTCTTTTAGGTAAGGGAAAGTTTTACTTTAGGAAAATTCCCCTTAAAACACTAAGGTCAGATTTTTAAAAACATTATCTTTTGTTCTCACTCTTCAAAAACATGCCTCCCACTGGAAAAATGAAGAAACGATCTAAAAGGAGGAATGGTGTCTCTGTTAGTAAATGGTGAGTCTATCAGCAATGGGACTGGGGTGGATTTTAGCTTTTCTGCTTCAGTTCCCAGCTGTTACCTCAGAGTTGGCTCTCAGCCTTCTTAGTTTTTGTTCAGTACCTTTCACCTCTTTATTTTTAGTTTTTCTTTTTCTTTTTTTTTCTTTCTGTTTTTTTTTTAAATTTTTTAAATTTTTAAATTTTTAAATTTTTATTTTTTGAGACTGAGTCTTACTCTGTTGCCCAGGCTGGAGTGCAGTGGCATGATCTTGGCTCGCTGCAACCTCTGCCTCCTGGGTTCAAGCGATTCTCCTGCCTTAGCCTCCCGAGTAGCTAGGATTACAGGTGCCTGCCACCACACCTGGCTCTTTTGTATTTTTAGTAGAGATGGGGTTTCACCATGTTGGCCAGGCTGGTCTCGAACTCCTGACTTCAGGTAGTCCACCTGCCTTGGCCTCCCAAAGTGCTGGGATTACAGGTGTGAGCCACTGCACCTGGCCCACCTTTCACCTCTTTCACCTGCCTTTCATTAAGCTATTTGAGTACCTCCATTATCATGCCCCATCCTAGGTTTTAAGCTCCTAAAAGGCAAGGAAAGTTTCTTCTTTACCCTATAATGCCGTGCCACACCTAACACAGTCACTTGTCCATCACAGGTGCTCACTATGTGAAGTGAACAAATAGGGAATGCCACTTCCCAGTAGTACCATTTTACTGCTAGGCAAGTTTGAGCTTTCTAGCCCTTCCTCAAACTTGCTAGGTAGTCTAAGAAAAATGACCCAACTTTACAGTGCTTATTCTCCATGCCCCAAAGGAAAGATTGGTAATATTTGTTTATAAGATGCTGTGTGTTATATTGGTTCTTTGAAAATACTGGGAATTACTGTGGAGCTAAAAAACAATTAAGAGCATTCTACACATAAGTCATTAACTACACTTGAAATAAAATATGTGAGTTACCAGTGACATTTCAAGGACTATATTTGTTAATAACTGAGGCTTAACAAATAGAAATTATTTATCAACCTGTCTGAAATAGGAATCCAATAGCTGTTTCTAGTCTTATTGAACAATCCAATTAAGGGACTCTTTATATATAAGATGTTTGCCATTTTCCCATTTGAAATATTAAGATGATGTTATATTTAAAACCTGCAACTGGCTATTTGATAGTGGCTCAGTGTCTTCAGCCTTGGACCCTTGGGGGAGGTGAGTCTGCACTCTGCCTTGGCAAGGGGTCCAGAAGGAAGAACTCAGAGATGTCACTTCCAACTGAACTTGTGGGAGGTGGCCTGTGTCATCTACTCCGGTCCGCTTGTGTGTGCCTGTCTGCAGAAGATACTCTCTGTTGTAGATCTAGTGGGACTCCTAGAGCCCTGCATTTGTGAAAAACAATAGGAACTTAGCTCCTTATGGCCCAAATGCTGACTCAACATCAATATGATGTAGATATTGTACTTCCATGATGAGAGTCCCTTTCCAAGATTTTAACCTCTAAAACAAAAAGTTTGGGAGATTCCAGGAAGGGTGTTTTTTCACCTATGTCACAATTCCATGCATATGAATCCTGTTGAAGTTGTAGGCCTTGCTGGCTTAAGGGTTCCACACAGTAGAATGTGGCCAATAACACAACTGTATGCTAGCTGAGCTTGGTGCAAATGACAACGCACACCACGCTTACCCACTTCAGAACTGTTTTACGTGCATGCCAATTCGTATTCCGTCACGAGATGCTGAGGTCTAACCCTACAAGTCTGTTTCTCAGTGAATTCACTTGGAGCCTCGTTCTGATGAGATTCATTGTCAGAGTAGCCTGAGCTGTCAGTGAATTTGACTCTTTTGTCAGAATGTCTTTATTGAACTTCATGATATGCTCTCTTGTGAAAAGGGTTGAAAAAATTGTGGCTGCTAGTGGTGCTAACTGTTCACCATTGGGTTATGGATAAACACTGCCTGGTACCTCAAGTGAGGAAGACCTGAGGTAATATCTTGACAGCTAAAAAATAGATACTGGGATCTCAAAATGACACAATCAGACACTTTTGTTTTCCTAAAAATATCCCTCTTGAAGGATGTTTGAGCCGTCTAGGTAGCATTGTGACATCCATTTTGCTTCTAATCCCATGATCCAGGGGAGTAACATAAAGTCACAGAGGTGGATCGTGACTGTGAAGATGAAATTTTAACAGTAACATCCACTTTATTCTAGTCTAGACCTGCCTGTTAAAAAACAGTACCACTAGGTTGTGCTAGAGTATAAACATAGCACGATGTGCGTTTCCTGCCCAATCTTTACTTTATTGGCTATTTCTTTCTTTCTTTTTCTTAAGAAAAAAAAATTCTCTGTTCTCTGTAACTTAGAAGAAGAACATATCAGAAATATCATTGTGCTCACTGTTGTTTGAAATGAAGGACCTTTGAATGACAATATTGTGATTTTTGTGAAGGCCAGAGGTAGTGAGATGCTCAGAAATATTTATACTTACTCCCAGATACCACTTAGTTACCTTCCAACGTCTGGTGCTCTGGGCTAAGGACTGCTGCTCCTCTTCAGTCTTCTCATTGGCGCCTCATTTTCTGTCGACTTGTCAACACTGGAAAGCTCAAGGCTATCTCTCGGGTCCTCTTTCTTCTCTTCCCTGTGTAATTTCCTAGGGCGTCTTCCTCAGTCCCATACCGTGTGTATGTCAAGGGCAATGATGTCCCAGCTATATCTCTGGTCCTGACTTGTCCGTGAAACTCCAGACTCATCTATCCAGGATGACCAAGCATTTCGGCCTTCTGGGACAGCTCTGCTTTATACCTACTCTCCTGTTATTAGTAGGACTCATTTCTCTCTCAGAAAATTTCAGTCATGTCATCCAAATACACGAGGTTGGTATTTAAGTCAGATCATGTCACTTTTCCAACTAAAATTCTTTTATAGGAAGGATAGTAAACAGTTGGGAACAATAATAAAATTGACCATATCACTAAAATCGGCAGGAAACCTAGAAGGTATTGAGTGCCATTGTGCTATGTTATTTGCATTTGTTCTCTCATTTAATTTAAACTTCATTTCAGCTCTGTTTTGTGAGTATTGCTCTAGGCAATTTCAGCTAAAGCAAAACACAAGCAACCAACCAATCAAGAACAAAAATGTAAGGCTCAGAAAGATTAAAATAACTTGCTTAGGATTACACAGCCAGTTAAGTATTAGAGCTGGGTTTGAATCTTAGTTCTCTCTAGTGCTAAAGCCGAAGGATTATTTGTTTTTTCCAATTACTTTGTTGATGTGATGGCTAATTCATGTGTCAACCTGAGTGGGCTAAGGGATGTCCAGGTAGCTGGTAAAACATTATTTCTGCGGGGGTGTTTCCAGGAGAGATGAGCATTTGGTTCAGTAGGCTGAGTAGAGAAGATCCACTTTCATCAATGTGAATGGGCATAGTCTAATCTGTTGTGGGCCCGAATACAACACAAAGACAGAGGAATGATGAACTTACTCTCTCTTCTTGAGCTGGGACATTGGAGCTCCTGGTTCTCTGGCCTTCACATTCTGGAACTTACACAAGCAGAGCAACCCCTATCTCCAATATCTCAGGTCTTCACACTCAACTAGGAGTTACACAGTCAGCTTCCCTGTTTCTTAGAACTTTGGACTTAGACTGAATTATATGAGCTTCTCCAGGTTGCAGATGACCGGTCATGGGACTTCTCAACCTCCATAATTACATGAGCCAATTATCACAATAAATCTCTCTCTCTGGTTCTGATTCTCAGGACAACCCTAATACAGTTGACAATCAAGCATCTTTCTTCATCTGGCCTCAGAAACACTTTTTTTTTTTTTTTAAACATGTTTTCATGTTACTTAGGCCAGTTGCTTAGTGATCTATCAATAGTCATCATCAAAGTCTTGTTGAAGAGTTTTCCTGTGTGATTGTATTGATTAGAATTAGATTTGGCTATGGATGATGGGAACTAAAATCACTATTTTTTTCCTTTATTTAAGAATAAAGGAATTCTATTTCTTTATTTAAAGAAATCTGGAGGTGAGTGTTCTGGGGCTCCACACTCATGGCTCTGGTTTCCTTCCATCCTAATGTGGTACATGATTACCTGCCTTAAGAACACCCTGGGCTCTGGGATGGCTGCTGGGAATCCCCACTAAAATTGGTCTGTTACTAAGGGAAAAGGGGAGAAACCAGCAGTCTCTGCTCTCCTGACAGGCTTTGTTTTCTTTTATTTCTCATTATTTGAGAATTTGTTTTTCAGAAGAAGTCTGAGTATGTAAGGAATAAAGCCTAAAATGAGGTCTATTTGGCATCTGATTGACCTACCTATAATTTCCAATTTTCCCTGTGACTGTTTTGTTGAGCAAGTTTTGTAACTTCTATGACCTAGATACTTTACACAATTATCTCATTTAATTCTCACTAAAGCCTCCAAAGTAAGAATTATCTCTATTTTACAGATGAGGAAACTAAGGCTCGGAATGTGTTTTTAGTGCATATCAAACAATATATAATATGCAATGATTAACGCTTCAAGTGTGCACAAGAGGTATTCAAAACTCTTCTTGACTTGTTTTAATCAAGTTTCCCTCCTGATCATCAAATGGGACATATAATCCTTCATTTTTTTTCTTTATCTAGGTTTTCACAGAAAAAAAAACAAAACCAACAACAACTAAGCCTCATGTGATTAGAGATGATAGAAAAATGTCATGGTTTTAAAAAATTCACATGCCTGCAATCCAACCCCAGGACCTGTGATTTGGTGATTTGGATGGGTGTGGGAGTCTGTAGTTGAGAAAGGTTATGTATAACTCCATTAGTGAGCTTCTGGCACAAGAAGAATAACTGTCAAGAGTTGCTCTGCTGATCTTAGTTTGGTATCTTCTTGATTTGAAAAGTCTCTCCTTATTCCAGCGTTTGTGCTGTCATATTAAACTGCTATCTCTGAATTTCTTGTTACACTGACATTGTTACCATTCTCCTGGGTGTCGATATAATGTTTCTTCTCAGAAATTCTCTCTTTCAAGAGATGGCTCTCACCTTTTCCTGTGTTTAGGGGAGCCGTAGTTCATCTTGTCTTTCTCCCTTTGCTTTTCTCTGGAGTAAAGGCTGGTAAAGGAGAATGAGAAGAAAATTATTAAAAGTTCAAATTGGCAGGTAGGATTTCAAAGAACAGAAGTAATTGTATTCAAGACACGTCTCCCCTGTGTTTATGCTCACAAAAGGCTGTCTTCGCAAGAACTCTACAGCACCACGTACACTGTTGGCCCTCTGCAAATCAGCACCAATGACAACATTATAATTACACTTCAAAAACAAAGGCAACGAGAAGTTGCATCTTAAATATCCTTTATTTGGTTGCTCTAGGAACTTCTGTTTGAGTACAGCATTGGAGAGCAGGTGCAGAGGTTAAAAATATGCTCATAAAAATCTAGAACCCAGTGTCTTTTTGTTACATTCATAATAAATAAGAATGCTTTCCTGGAGGCTCAGTCATTAAGGGAGGTGATGGGGCAGGAAATGGGAGTTGTTCTTCTCTTGGATTCTGTTTATAATGCAGTCAAACAAGGGTAAGGAGACTTAGCTAAAGCTTTTTTGGGCGGGGTGGGGAGGTGGGACTAGAAGGCAAATTTATGCTAATAATTAACCATGAACCTGTCAATTTCTCATGTATTGTGCTAAAAAGGGTCTCTTGGCATAAGCATAATAATAGCAACTCCCATTTATATAACATCCACTACTTACCAGACAGGGTACCAGGGACTTCATAGACATGATTTCAAGCTGCCACAGCAAAATTGTGGGTGAGTATTATGTAATACTCTGAGAGTCCCTGAGAGGGCACACAAGGGATGCATAGCTAGTAAGTGTCAATACCAAGATTTAAACCCACAGGGTCCAAAGTGCTTGCTCCTTTCTCTAGACTATTGGCTTGATTAGGACTCATTTTGTTGCAAGTAACTAAAGCCTAGTTCTGAATTTCGACCAACTCAACTTAAACCACACTCTGGGTTTAGTAAAGCTAATATAATTCAATTCCAGTTTACATATAAAAGAGAATTTATTACAGAGATACAAAGGTTTCTCACCAGACGCTAAAGTGAGTCTGTGTCTCCTGAGTGAACTGGAACCAGTGCTTAAGTGTAGGTAGGACTCACGCAGATTTGCTTTTTTTTTGCACACCTCAGTTCACTTTTCCTTCTTGCTACAGATGGCCTTCTTCTGGCTCCAATACTGCCAACAGTTGCTGAGTTCAGCATGATACTGTCAAGGCACCTGAAGAGACACCAGATTCAATAGTCGTGATAATGATTGGCCCAGCTTAAATGAGCTGCCCACCCCTGGACCCATTAACTGGGGCTAATGGGGAGGTTAAAACTATAGAAACATGCTTGTCCCCACAATGGCCAGGTGGTATAAAAATGGAAGAGCATATCTCAGAAAAGTAGTTTGTGTGTGTGTGTGTGTGTGTGTGTATGTGTGTATGTATTTGCATGTTTGTCTGTATGTGGAAACTAGTAGACAAAAAGTTGTCCAGTATGACTGTGCAGACTGCAGGTATCTCCTGGTTGTGGGGTCCTAGTAGCTGCACAATTTGCCACACATCACTTTTAATTCTATCCCTGTGGATGGCTCCCCACAAGGGACAAAAGTAGAAGGATTTGCATGCTGCCTGAAGAAAGCCATGAAAGAAAAGAATTTGTCCATAATCTGTTCTCAGCATCAAATCTAAATGTCTGTTAACTATTTATAAACTAACTCGATTTCCATTCATTCATGTACACATTATTCATTCATTCTCACACTCACTCCTTGTGAAGAGACCACCAAACAGGCTTTGTGTGAGCAACAAGGCTGTTTATTTCACCTGCGTGCAGGCGGGCTGGATCCGAAAAGAGAGTCAGAAAAGGGTGGTGGAATTATCAATAGTTCTAACAGGTTTTGGGATAGGCAGTGGAGTTAGGAGCAATGTTTTGTGGGCAGCAGGTGGATCTCACAAAGTACATTCTCAAGAGTGGGGAGAATTACAAAGAACCTTCTTAAGGGTCGGGGAGATTACAAAGTACATTGATCAGTTAGCGTGGGGCAGAAACAGATCACAATGGTGGAAAGTCATCAGTTAAGGCTATTTTAACTTCTTTTGTGGATCTTCAATTGCTTCAGGCCATCTGGATGTATACCTGCAGGTCACAGGGGGTACATGGCTTAGCTTGGGCTCAGAGGCCTGACACATTCAAGTACTCATTTTTCATTTAATATACTGAACACAAGAAACAAAGCCTCAAATATAGAGGCTGCCATTGCCTATAGGATAAAATCTAAACTCCCATTAAGGCCTGCCTTCCCAGGTCATCTTTTGCTCTCCCCTGCATGTACTTGGGGCCCTAAGATATGTTGCTGTGTTCTTTTACCTTGTTTACTTGATAGATGAACACCTATTGGCTTTAAGGGAAAGTTCCAGCATTCTCTCCCCAGCCTTGTCTTTGCAACACTCTCCTTGCTCTTAATGCAAAGCTAAGTCACTCCTAATGTTACCATAGTACTCAGTGAGCCTGTCTTCAGGATGCCCATTAACCTACAGTATACTTGTCTGTCAGTGAGAAGATGGTGTCTCCTGGAGACACTTTGTCAAATGCTAAAAAATTGTATGCAGATCAATACTGATTGTGATGGTAGATGTGCCATCACAATCAGTAGATGTGCCCTCCCTCTTAGACCTGGCCTCATGGAGAAGAGCACAAGGTGCATGGGTAGATGCAGTGGCTGTGAGCCACCTCCACTACAGAACAGCTTGCACTTCTCTGTTTGTGGGTCTGTTTCCACCATTGTGCCACTGGCACAAATTGTTTCTCACTAATTGTGGATCCCTAGTGACTAGCAGAACTCTTGGCACAATTTTGTTTCTCAATAAAGGTCTTTTGGTTCAATGCAAAAATGAGTAAAATATAAGACAGGAACATTAATTGCTATAGAAATATCTCCTTGGCATAATAAATGTGTTTCTGGTTTCTGCCCCAAGGATATAAGACATCTTGGGCTCATGTATTTCCTACTACCTACTTCCCTCTCCCTTTCCCTTTATGTTCTTCTTTGCTTTTATGGATTTTTTTTTTTTTTTTTTTTTTAAGATGGAGTCCCACTCTGTTGCCCAGGCTGGAGTGCAGTGGCATGATCCCAACTCACTGCAACCTCTGCTTCCTGGGTTCAAGTGATTCTCCTGCCTCAGCCTCCTGAGTAGCTGGGACTACAGGCATGCACCACCATACCTGCCTAATATTTGTATTTTTTAGTAGAGACAGGGTTTCCATGTTGGCCAGGCTGGTCTCAAACTCCTGACCTCAGGTGATCTGCCCGCCTCAATCTCCCAAAGTTCTGGGATTACAGGTGTGAGCTGCTGTGCTTGGCCTGCTTTTATCATTTTTTATTATAGAAAGGGTCTATGGTCATTTTAGAACAATTGAAAATTGAATAAGCAAAAATAATTTGTCATTTTACTATTAAGGAATAACAACTATTGACATCTACTTTCCCAGATATTTTTCTATGCCAAAAATATACATCAGTGTGGGTTATTTTTAAAACAAATTTAATCATCCCCTTTAAATAGAGATTAGGCAAATATGTAAATGTACAAATCACAAAGAAATAGGTCTAAAAGGGATCTTATTTAAGATTAGAGTTTCAAACAGTAGTGTTCGCTGCTTTGGGAGATGCTAAGTTCCTTGTCCCTGGATGTATTTAAAAAACCAAAAAGATTAGAAACTTCCTCATTTGCAAGTTGTAGGGATGATTCAAGTCTTTGACAATAGTCATATTAAAGAACTAAAGTCTGAGTTTCTGATCTGTTTGGAGAATCCTCATGGATTCTAAGAGGAACCCACATTTCTAAAAGTGTCTCCTGTGTTGACAGCCAGAAGGCCTAGTGTTCTGCAGCCCTGTCTCAACCAGCATAATCCTGAAGGGCAGCCTCTCAGAGGTTAATCTTTGAACACACTCTTAGGTTTACTTACCGCTTTTCAGGCTGACAGATGAATTTTCGTTCCACAATGTGGCGTACTTCAGTGTTGCCTAATGTAGTCATTGTGTAATTAGCATTAATTTAGTTATAAGATAAAATGAAACAAATTTGGCTTTTTGAAAAGGAGGACTTTCATACAAGGCCAAACTTAAGGGAAAGAAAGCCAGAGAACATTTCAACTCAAGAAGCAATTTGCTTTGCACAAGGAAGTCGGAAAATTACAGCCCATCATACCTAATTACTACACACATTTGCGTTTGAATGTGCGCTCTCCCTCCACGGAACTGTCTCCAAGTTTCTTCCCCTTCACCTCTCAGCAGCCAGAATCCACTGCTGATGGAAAATAGTCATTGGAGCAACAGGATATTGTCCGTTTCCCGACTTGGTCACAGGAGGTTCTGACAGATTGAGTGTTGTACAGGGTCCTGTTCCAAACGAAGTAATGGGCATGTGATCATGAAAAATAGGATGGAGGAGAATGTGGATATCCCCATGAAAACTGATGGAACCAAATGTAATTCTCCTTCAAACTTCAAGGATTTAAAGAATATGTGTAGATACTACCCCTCCAAGAGATAGTGCTTAATTCTACTCCTTCTTCTCCAGTGTGGGCTAGACATAGTGACTGCCTTCCAAGAAACAGAGTATAGAGAGCAAAAATAACGTCACAGTGCAGAAATATGGCATGCATCACTTAAGTGATAAACCAAGTGAAGGCATCATCAGCTACATCATGTGTTTCTCACTAACCCTGGATATATAATGGAAAGGACCTCTGAAGGTCCATCATCCTCATCTAATTAAAAAAATTAATCAGACTAATCCAATTGGGGGCCATTCTACACGTTACCTTTTCACTACTCCTCAATACTGTCAAGGTTGTGGAAAAAAGGTGTAAACCAAAAGTAAAATTTTAAGCCCCTTAACCAACTGAATGGACCCTTCCTCTTGGCCAAGAGCCTTCCAAAGTTCATCTGAAAGACTAGTTCAGGCCATGATGGGAAGTGGGAGTTGAACATGTCTCATTATACCCTCCTCCCTTTGGAATTCAGGCACAGCTGACCAGCATTAACATTAAAACAGATCTTAAGACTGACAAAATAGACTTTTCATAGCAATAAGACACCAAATTCCAGCCTGACTCTAGTATAGCATCACATAACAGATAGCAGGCCCTGAAAGAAATCAAAGTATTTTATCCCAAAATATATGTATTTGACATATTTTGAAATGGTCTAGCAAAAATCTGTCTATTGTGGGGAAAATCTGCAATTCTATAGAGAATCCCTATTCCTTTCTAGATCTTTTCCCTGCTCCAGGAGAGAATTAATGAAGAATCGGGCACCTTATTAGGTCTGGTAAGAGATCTGAAGCCTGTTACATAGAGGTTTTGTCTGCATGAGAAAACCTTGGTCTCCAGAACCCCTTTGTCTTTTGTTTGTTTTTGTTGTTTTGAGACGGAGTCTTCCTCTGTTGCCCAGGCTGGAGTGCAGTGGCACAGTCACAGCTTACTGCAACCTCTGCCTCCCAGGTTTAAACAATTCTCCTGCCTTAGCCTCTTGAGTAGCTGGAATTACAGGTACCTGCCACCATGCCTGGCTAATTTTTGTGTTTTTAGTAGATACGGGGTTTCACCAGGTTGGCCAGGCTGGTCTCGAACTTCTGACCTGAGGTGATCCACCTGCCTCGGCCCCCCAAAGTTCTGGGATTACAGGCGTGAGCCACCACGCCCACCCCAGAACCCCTTTGTCTTAACTAAGACATTCCTTTCTATTGATCCTGGGCCTTTAGATAATAACTCTTTCAATAAATTGCCAATCAGAAAATGTTTGAATCCACCTATGACCTGGAAGCCCCTTCTTCTAGTTGTCTCACCTTTCTGGACCGAACCAATGTATATCTTACATGTATTGATTGATGTCCTGTGTCTTCCTAAAGCGTATAAAACCAAGCTGTAGCCTGACCACCTTAAACGCATGTTCTCAGGATCTCCTGGGGCTGTGTCATGGGCCACTGGTCACTTGTATTTGGTTCAGAGTAAATCTCTTCAAATATTTTACAGAGTTTGACTCTTTTTATCAACAAAGGAAGACTGAGAAAACTGCCACAGACCAGAGGAGACTGGGGAGAGATAACAACCACATGCAACATGGTACACTGGGTGGGATATTGGATTGGAACAAGGACATTAGTGAAGCTGGTGAAATCCAGTAAAGTCCAGAGTTTAGTTAATGATAAAGTACCAGGCCAGGTGCGGTGGCTCACACTTATAATTCTAGCACTTTGGGAGGCCGAGGAAGGCAGATCACTTGAGGCCAGGAGTTTGAGACCAGTCTGGTCAACATGGCACAATCCCATCTCTACTGAAAATACAAAATGTAGCAGGGTGTTGTGGCAGGTGCCTGTAGTCCCAGCTACTCGGGAGGCTGAGGTAGGAGAATTGCTTGAACCCAAGAGGCAGAGGTTGCAGTGAGCTGAGTTTGCACCACTGCACTACAGCTTGGGCACCAGAGTGAGACTCTGTCTCAAACCAAAAAAATCAATAATGTACCAACGTCAGTGTTTTAGTTTTGACAAATGTATCAGGCTATTATAAGATGTTGACAATAAAACAACCGGTTATAAAGAAACTCTTTGTGCTATCTTTGTAACTTTTCCTTCAATCTAAAATTATTCTAAATTAAAAAGTTTATTAAAAATATTTTAAAGATTTTTTTTCTCTCCATGCAGACTTCTCTTCTGTTTCCTTAAGGGACTTGGTTCATGCCTCTGAAACTGACCCATCAGGTGGTTTTAAGGAAATCAGAATGTTCCTCACAAAAAGAGTCTACATTTTTGATTATATGGCTCAAACACCAGATTTTGGATGTAATTCTTAAGAGTAAATGGTTAGAGTAGCCATTCATTATCAACTGCTTGACAATTCACCACAGAGTCTGACAAACAGAAGAAGGTCAAAATGCTTAACCTAATTATGTAATTATGTGTACAGTCACTCACAACAGTCTATATAATGGCAGGGCACAATTATAGTTACTCCCAGTAAATGGGCATAAAGCTGATTGATGTTAGAATGGTAGACTTTATTTTGTGGAGGAATTAATAAAAAGGGGTTTTTAGAATTAAGATGTTCAAATATCTCTCCAAGTGCAATAATGCCTTTGCAGCATCTCTGAATCATGAGGAGCTCTCTGCTTGTATTTGTCTAGCCAACCCACATCCACTTTGTGAGAGTGAAGAACTTTGGTTTTCAATCTTGGTGAATGTGTGCTTACTTTACATGATAGGTTGACTTCCTTGAAGAAAATGGGAGCCAAAACTTAAGACAGAGTCAGAAATAATCAATAAGGTTTTTGAAAGAGGTTTCCACCCTGTGATAGCCATGGTTAACCAAGATAACTGTTGCCTCTATTTGGAAAGACCCTCTACTTCCTCACTGTCCATCACTGTTAATCTTGTTTCCATGATGAAACATTTCGTGATTAGACTTTCCCTTCCTCTCATACCTCTCCCTCAACTTGCATTAACCATCCTCATCCACTGAATTCAGTTTGCACTTGATCATGGTAACTTGTCAATATTTCTGTGTCCTTTTCAGCTGCGTTGAGAACTCCCATTCTGCTGGCATCCTTTGAGTCCCCTTCATCTGTGGCTAAATGTATTGATGAGCATCTAATAGTTCTAATAAACAATTGATTAATGGATGTATAGAAGGACAGACAAATGGACATTCTGTCAAGTGACTGCTTATGATGGAAGCCACAACTCTCTATGACTGTATGTCCTGGTGACTTTCAATCAATAATTTTAAACTCATCCCTCTTCAACCTAGGCAGGGATCTCTCAGTATTAATGTCCCAGCCATGTGTCCCAGATTCATGGAAAGGATCAAAGTCAAAAGCAACTTCTATCATCATGACATTTACTTGAAAATTCAACATAAGTGGAATTCCAGAAAAGAGGCATGAAACAAATTTGTACTCCTTAAGTGGGAGCATTGAACTAAGAGATCATTGAATATCTCCTTAGTTTTTGGAATTCAGCCCTGGCAATTAGAGAAGAGATGCCTGATGTCCTCTTTATGGGTTATGTGATCCTACACAGCTGCAGATGCTTTTATGGACTATTAAAATTGTGACTTAACTGGCTAATTGCCAAACATTCATGGCTTTTAATAGACTATTTTCCTCTCGGTGTCCTGCTGTAATCTTTGATCCTTGAAGACTTGATCCATAGTGGAACTACCACCTTCATCCTTGGAAGCTCTTTTTTTCTATTATCTTTCCCATTTACCCTCTTAACTAATTTAATTTTATAACCAAGCCTGCTGATACTGATTTTCTGGAATCTCTGTTTTTTTTGGGTGTGAACTGTAAAAACGACAAAATATCATCAGTTTGTATTCAGCCTTATTTTCACCTAAAAACAGTTTACTCTTACCTGCTTCCTCTACTTCACGAAATATAATCTGGGTAAAGACTGAAGAACCTGGTATAAAATTATTGACAACCAAGAATCCATCTGAAGCAGGTGCAGTGTCCTTGGCAGAGTTCTAGGGTGACATCTGTGGGTCTTTGTTGCTCCTGGATGGAATGTGTATATTTCCAAGGAGATATACAGAATATTCATAAATAGATGGTAGAGTCTGTATGAATTGAACAGTGCTTCAAGCACAAGTTCCTGTTGATGAGAAATGAGACCTCTCTAGGAGAATGTTTTATGACATTATCCATACACTCTTATCCATATATATTACCTAGTGATGATAAAATTTTGAACATATTCACTGAAGAAGGGGTTTGTGGGAATTATAATACAGATACAGATAAAAAATACATTGAATTCTTTGGAAATGAAGACCTAGGGCATAGGAAAAGATAAATAGGATGCCTAATTTTCTTCCAAACTGCTTCCTGTTTAGTTGTTGCACTGTGGTTATAATTGATATACCAAATCTTGCAACAAATTTTCATTGCAGCTGGCCACATAGCACTGAGATTCCTGGATATATTTGGTGGGAAACATTCTGCTTTGAAGATGAGATTTGCTGGGATGAAAATCACAGTTGAAGTCCTTTAGAGGTGCTTGTGTGGACCAGCTGGTCCAATGAGGTCATGATATGATTTAAATACTTCTGAGGTGTGCCTCGTGAGATGAGAAGGCTATACTATACAGATAGGATGGGTGATCGCTTTTCATAGAAACTTGAAGCTGTAGTCCCCAATAATCTGGCCTTCAAGCAAGGGAGAAAACTATGGGAATACTTACCCTCTGATCCTTGGTATGTTTGACCTTAGCTGTTGATGATTATGTTTATGAAGTAACTCACTCAGAAGTATAAGGGCTTTGTGTTTTCAACCTTGGACATAGGTTGTATGATTTACTGACTCTTCTTGTTACTGTTTGAGTTTTCTTTTCATATATAACATTGTGTTTATTATTGAGATTAAAGGTTGGTTCATCCCAAAAAGTGTAATCAGTACCAGAGTCAAGCTTTTATAAATGACGTGGATCCTCCTATAGAAATAAGAACTTGGAAAATTGCCTTCTGCTACCGGATAGGAAATCCAGTGTCTGTGGATCTTGATTACTTTGGCCTACAGTGTGGCAAGTATGGATACAATGGAAGGTGATCCCAGGTGGCAAGGGAATGAAGGCATCCACCAAAAGCAGGCTGGCCGAGGGCACTTAGGAAATCATACCTCTTGGGAAACCCTAAGTGGAAAAGGAGAAAATTCTATTATGGCAGAGCCAAGCTAGCTATCTTCCAGAGCCATTTCTTCTTCTTCTTTTAACACAACAGCTGGGCTACAAGTTCCATTCTCCCTTGCAGTTATAGTTAACGTGTGACTGAGTTTTGATCAATGAGATGGGGTAGGAAATGATATGTGCCATTTTCAGGCCTGTCATATAAAATCCTCCTGTGAGAGGTCCTCTGTACTTTTTTTTCAGTTAGCTTAAGGCAGATGAACATGTTGATCATGGAGGGTACATGAGAAAAGGAAAGCCACAAGATAGAAGGAACCTGGGTTATTGAATAACCACTTACAGAAGCCCTGCCCACCAATTAAGAATATCTCTTTAGGACCTTCTATGAATTTTTAAAAACCTTTTTTTTTTGTGATTGGGCCATTCATATGTTTTTTTTTGTGGGGGGGTGTTTTAGTGGGTAACATTATCTTAACTCACCTGTATACCTTACAAATTTACTTGTCTATTTACCAATTAGTTTCATGTTGTATTAGTCTGTTCTCATGCTGCTAATAAAGACATACTGGAGACTGAGTAATTTATAAAGGAAAGAGGTTTAATGGACTCACAGTTCCACATGGCTGGGGAGTCTTCACACTCATTGCAGAAGGCAAAGGAGAAGCAAAGGCGGCAGGCAAGAGAGCTTGTGCAGGGGAACTCTCATTTATCAAGGCCATCAGAACTCATGAGAGTTATTCACTACCACAAGAACAGTATGGGGGAAACCACCCCCATGATTCAATGATCTCCACCTGGCCCTGCCCTAGACAGGTGGAGAGTATTACAATTCAAGGAAGATTTGGGTAGGGACACAGCCAAACCACATTACATGTCATGGTAAAACTTGGAATTCTGGAGATATTTGCAAAGTTTATGTCTTGGTTCTAACTTACTGTATGAGTAGCTTGGGAGGAAGCTGGATCACCAGATGCAGAGAATCAATCTCTGAGATACAGGTGGTACTTCATTTCTTCCATCCCAGTTCAACCTTACGGCGTTTGTGCCTTATTTTATTAATGGAGGCAAGAAAGTTTGCATGTAAGTTATGCTAACTTATCTATGTTCCTTTTCTTTATCTCTTTTTCTTTAGCCAAAGGAGTTCATTTACTAGATCTGGGGAATTAATTTATACTTATGTAGCAGAATGAAGGGAACTGGGGTATATGACAATTATAGCTATTAATCTTACCATACCTGAAACATTAGTTGAGCAGACACTTCCTAGGCCGAGATATCTGTGAGAACAGAGACCTTACTGACCTATTTACAATTGCATCTCCAGTTCTTGACAGTATTGCCACCCAATAAATATCTCCCGATTATATTAACACAGTGCTTCCAATAACGAAGCCAATCATGGATAAATTGGGGAGAACACTGACAATAAAATGAAAAGAAAATCTTAGTCTTTATCGCCTAGAATGTGGTGGATGCTTTCTTTCAATAGAACCAAATACTGTAGCAGGAATATGAATTAATAATCATTCAAAAATGAATATAATGTCTCATTCTAGATCAAAGCCACACCCTCAGTTTAATTCCTGGTTGTTGATTTATTTTCAAATAATTCAGCAGATGCTGGATATATCTATAGAATGAAACTTGCTAAATTTAACTAGGTCGTCACTTAGCCCTCTGTGTGTGTGTATTTGTGTGTATAGGAATCCGATTGGTCTTATATCTGATTCAGAAAAATAGAGTCCTGGCTTTGAGTGAAAACGGAAGATAGGCGGTTGTCTTGGAGGAATGATTTGTGGGAGGCTCCATAAAGCTCCAAGCCCTAAAGTATCTCCCTGACTTGGCTTTAACTGATCGCTGAAACAAGGAGACTTTTATTCTTTTGATTTATTTCATTATTTCCATTAGGTTTACTGGTAGGAATAGTATGTTACGTAGATATGAGTAATTAATGCATTAGTAATTAATGGCCACGTTTGTATTTTGCAACATCTGTAGATATTTTTGGTTGTTACAACTGGGGCTGACAATGGTGGGGTGGTTATGCTACTTGTCTCTAGTGGGTAGAGACCAGGAATACTGCTAAACATCTTGCAATATATGGGACGCCTCCCTCTTTCCCATTAAAAAAATAATTATCTGCCCCCAAATACCAATAGTGCTGAGCCTGAGAAACCCTGCATTAGGGTGAAGCAATTCGTCGATAGATTCTACTGAGAAGATAGTTAACAGAGTGGTTTTGAGAGAGAGTGGGTGGGGTGGACAGAAAGGCATAAATTTAAAATTGTGGAATGGGAGGATGAATGCTGGGATACCTTTACACCCCAGAGGCTCCCGGCTAACATATGTGAACTGAAAGGGAAAAAATTACTCCTTCTTGGGAAATATGCCAACTGTAGAGCTGTTCTTTAAAATGTCATGGTGCTGTCTTAACAAAGGTCAGCAGTGGTGTGGGTAGGGGAAAGGGCAGAGATCTTGAACTGAAGTCCACACTGGCCTCTTTTATATGCCTCACTCTATCCTGGAGCATGAGGGACACCTTTAGAAGAGCTTCATGCCTTACCTGAGTTTTCTGAGGGCACACCTGTTCTGTGAGACTCCTGGGCATATTTCCAGCAGATGAACATACACTACCATTTTCTCTCTCATTCTTCATCTTCAGAGTCTGACACGCTGCCAAAAATGGAAAGTTGGCTTCTTAGCATGAATATCTTCTTCTATTGACTCCAGTTTGACATCATAGAACATCATCAGGTTATGGAACAGGAAGAGGCCTGAAAAATCATGTCTTCTTGTTTTCTTAATTGAAACATGAGGAAAGCGAGTGGGGTCAAGGGAAAGTAAATGGCTTATCTAAAGTCATTATGGAAAAATGAGGATTAGAACTGGATTTACCACCTCCCAGTCTAATGTTTCTCTATCTCTATCATGTCATCTTTTGCAGAAACACCTGAGTAAGACAGAAACTTACTAAAATCTTTAGGAGATTTTGCAGTTTAAATGCTTGGTATAGGTTTTTTTCTTTTTCACTGTCATGCATTCCAAATTCAGTTTTTAGAAACCAGATTTTCAATGCTTTTTATTGATCTCCTGTTGAGATTGCTTTGCATTCTAGTCACTATTGCTGGTAAGAAATTATCCTGATTTCAGTGGCTTGAAAGAGTCATTTTATTTTTCTCACATTTTGGTGGTCAGGCATTTGGAAACAAGTCATCAGGGCAGTTCTTTCCTGGTGTCTCTTGTATGGTTGCAGTCAGAAATTGGCTGGGGTTGCAATTATCTGAAGCCTCAATTGGTCTGGACATCTAAGATTGCTCCTTTCCATTATTTGGTTGACATTTAATGCCAATAGATCCCAGTTCAGCTGAGAGCTTAATTGACTGTCTACTGGAGTACCATATGGGTCTTTCCATATGACCTGGGCTTTGTTATGGCATGGCTTCCTTATGGTAGTCAGTCCTCTTACATGGAGACTTAGGGCTTCAGATGCAAGTATCTCAGTGACCTGATGCCCATTTCTTAATTCTCAAACTGTAACCCAGGATTGCATTGCTTTTCATGACCTAGTCTTGAAAGGTAAGCAATGTTATTTCCATTGCATTCTATTTGGTACTAAGAGAGTTACTAAGATTGGCTAAGATTTAAGAGTAGGTGACATAGATACCATATCTTGGTGGTACACGTGACAAAACATTTGTGGACAAGTTTTAAAATCATCAGTTTGGATTTTAGAGTCAAAAAGTTTCCACTAAATAAATGCTAATTTGGCTATTTTTTTAAAAACTTGCTATATTTCAAAATTCAATTTGTAAAATAGTAAGAAAGTTTACATTTGCTTTTGAGTAAATTATTCAACTTCTCTTGGCCTCAATTTCCTTATCATTACAATAAGAATAATGATATCTAAATTTTAAGATGAGAATTTTGTTTTAAGAACTAAGCAGTAAATGGTGTCTGAAACAAAGTAGACACTGAATGGTAATAATCATAATATTGGCCTGATGCAGTGGCTCACGCCTGTTAATCCCACTACTTTGGGAGGCTGAAGTGGGTGAATTGCTTGAGCTCAGGAGTTTGAGACCAGCCTGGGCAACATGGTTGAAATCCTGTCTCTACCAAAAATACAAAAATGAGCCAGGTGTGGTGGTACACTCCTGTAGTCCCAGCTACTCGGGAGGCTGAGGTAGGAGGGTCCTGGGAAGGTGGGCTGCAGTCCAGTTGAGGCTTCAGTGAATTGTGATCATGCCAGCCTGGGTGACAGAGCAAGACCCTGTCTCGAAAATATATATATATATATATATATATATATATATATATATATATATATATATATATATAAAATGCTGTTGTCTACATGGGTTGCCAGTTCATATCTTGATGCCTATTTCTTAACCCTCAAATTGTACAGAACATCTCTGAAAACAGCACTTCAGATTGGGGTAGGGAAGACCATTACCCACTACTTTAAAGAGTACCCAAGTAGTGGAGTACCCATGACATAACATGAGTCCCTGAAATGAGAGGCACAAAGACAGCAGGGTCAAATCATTCCTGCTTCATACTTCTGCTTTAGACTAGCTTGCTGAGAATGAGCTGGGAAAAGGGCATCTTCCCAGTGTTTTTGGAAAGAAGGTGACTTGTCGAGGCAGGGACAAGCCTCCCTGTCCTGAATGCTCAATTTTTTTTGTTGTTGTTGTTTTTTGTTTTTTGAGACAGTGTCTCGCTCTGTCGCCCAGGCTGGAGTGCAGTGGCCGGATCTCAGCTCACTGCAAGTTCCGCCTCCCGGGTTCACGCCATTCTCCTGCCTCAGCCTCCCAAGCAGCTGGGACTACAGGCGCCCACCACCACGCCCGGCTAGTTTTTTGTATTTTTTAGTAGAGACAGGGTTTCACTGTGTTAGCCAGGGTGGTCTCGATCTCCTGACCTCGTGATCCGCCCATCTCGGATGTATGTTTTGGAGGTGGTGCATTCAGAGGGGATGAAGGCAGCAAGTGGCAGCTGCTGGTTGAAGGAAGAAGGCAGCAACCCATTTCCTTGACGACAGTGTGAGCCTTGGGTGGTAGACACCTGGAAGTGTTATTTACTTGCTATGTTTAGAATCCTTTTAGAAAAGCTGAAAACTGTTTGCCACTTCCTTTCAGTAATCCTTAATTCTAACCTGCAAGTTTTGTGCTATAATTTGTCAACTGTGCTTGAGAAAGACTTCACAGCCTTCCTAGAAATAGAGATGGAGCCTGCTTTCCGATCAGCATCATTTAAAAGAAAACAGAGAATCTTTCAGGCATGTGAGGTTGTTGATTGCCGTCATTATTATGATGACTGGAGACTTTGCAATTTATAGAGAGACCATCAACGTGCCGGGCATTGTTGACAAAGCACAGGATTCAAAATTGTTTCTGCCCAGAGGATGCAATCTCATCCTTCTTAGATGTTTTGTTTATTTTTTTTTCTCTCTCCTTAAGAGTATTCTGCTAAATTGGGAACATTGTGATCCTGGTGGAAAGTTGATCTAGTAAGATGTATCTCAAAGGATCTTCAGACCTATTTTCAGATTATTCACCGTTTGTCTGTCATAGCCATAGCCTATTTATTTATCTGTCAACATTTTATTGAGCATTTAGTGTGACCCAGGCAGTAAGCTAAGCATTTCTACATTTATTATGGTATTTCTAACTCAACTGTCCAAGAGTTAGGTACAAGTATTAGTCCAATAATGTGGATGAGGAAATTGGGTGTTATAGAGGTTGTGGAAATTAGCCTAAAGTTGATCTGAATTAAACTTACATTTTTAACCCTTTCTCTTCTCTCTTTTTCTCCCTGTCTCCCTCTACCTGTCTCTTTCTGTGCCTCAGCCTCACTAGCCTTCTGAATGTCCCTCAACTTTGCCACAGGACTTTGCATACTAGCCTCTTTTGCCCTGAGCAGTTTTCTTTTCCATTTTCTGCTAGTTTACTTTTGTTTGTCTTTCAGCTCTCAGCTTAAGTGTTGCTTCTGAAGGGGTCCTTTTCTGATTCACATCAAATAACTCTATTTTATGCTCACATGTCACAATAAACTCAGCACCTATTCCCAGTTGCACTTTTATATTTGGGTGACTCTGCACAATACATTCCTCCCCAACTAACTTTGAAGCTTTGTGAGAACAAGGAT
The DNA here is from genome assembly GCF_008728515.1 of Papio anubis. Lineage (NCBI taxonomy): Eukaryota > Metazoa > Chordata > Mammalia > Primates > Cercopithecidae > Papio > Papio anubis. The sequence goes on along the minus strand of NC_044982.1, from coordinate 102,968,753 downwards.
TGTCTATATACATGCTATCTATGTATTTGTAGCACCTAGCACAGTGCCTGGTACATAGTAAATGCTCAACAAACATCTACCAAATAAATGAAAAATAGACCACATTCTATCTTTACCTTGTGCTAGACCATGAATACCCTTTTTACCAAGGAGGATCACTGATATCCTTGACAATTCATTATATAAGACTCAATGTATGATTGGGACATTTGTAAAATTCTGGGGTTGGAGAACTATGAGCAAAGATCCTGGTGAGGTTGTTTTCAAGGTTCCATCTAAGATACTCCAGTCAGAAAATAGTATATGCCATTTATTTTATTTGGTTTTATTTTATATCTTAACATTTTGTTACAAAACAACATTACCTACCACCCAGCTTCTGTAGTGATAGCAGACTTCTTTCTTATATGTCTTCACTATTTCCACACCAACCCCCATCATTATTGAAACAAATATCACAGTTATTCAGCCCATAGTCTTTTTAAGCACTTCTTTCTTACGAACCCATTTCAACCTTGCCAGGAAATGTTTTCCTTCAACTTAGACTAAATTTCTAATCATGCAGTTTCTGCCTGTTCCCTCTTGTGTGAAGACAGAGTGGCTGGTCACTATTTTTGGTGTTATATAACCATTTTTAGTAATTGAAGTTTGTGATTAGTGCTCCCTTCAGTCATTCATTACCAACTTCAAATTTAATAATGTCTTTTATTTAACCAATGGACCATCTCTAGTGAGTGTTCAAACTGCATGACTGGAAGAACAAATTTATTTTTGGCAATATGGTTTTCTTGAGCTATGAGCTGTATCCTGTGCTCTCGGCTCATGAGTTTGGAAAAGGTTCTGTCTTACTCTTTAGAGGCTAAGAAATAGAATGTTATGGGCTTGTTCTTTCAATCTGGCAGGGCACTCTATTTCTGTGAGATCAGGGGCACTACTCAAAGTGCAATGGGATGGACTATGTTTTTCCCCAGTCTAGTAAAATTGGGTCTAGACTCGTGGAGAAAATTGAGAGGGTGATTTTAGGATCCTTTTTTCCCCTCCACTTTAAGACTATGACGGATCAAAGGTCCTTTTTTTTTTTTTTTTTTTTTTTTTTAAGATGATGTCTCACTCTGTTGCCCAGGCTAAAGTGCAGTGGTGTGATCTCAACTCACTGCAACCTCTGCCACCCGGGTTCAAATGATTCTCCTGAGTAGCTAGGATTACAGGCACGTGCCACTATGCCCGGCTAATTCTTTGTATTCTTAGTAGAGATGGGGTTTCACCATATTGGCCAGGATGGTCTCAATCTCCTGACCTCATGATCTGCCTGCCTCAGCCTCCCAAAGTGCTGGGATTACAGGTGTGAGCCACTGTGCCAGCCAGTGGTGCCTATTTTTTCACACTGTGTTTGACTGCCATGTTTCGAATATGATTTGTTTGCCCCCACCAAGTCACATGTTGAGATCTGAACCCCGATGTTGGAGTTGGGGCCCGATGGGGCCCTGGGGCCTTGCACAGAGTAGGCATTCAGGAAACCATGGAATGAGAGGTGTTTGGATCATAGGGGCAGATCCCCCATGAATGGCTGAGTGCCATTGTCGCAGCAGTGAGTGAGTTCTCACTCTTGGTTCCCACATGAACCGGTTGTTGAAAAGGCCTGGCACTTCCATTCCTTCTCTCACTTCCTCGCTTACCCTGTGATTTGCACATGCAGGCTCCTCTTGCCTTGCACCGTGAGTGGAAGTAGACTGACACTTTCACCAAAAGCAGATGCCGGGGCTGTGCTTCTTGTACAGCCTGCAGAATATGAGCTAAATACACTTCTTTTCTTTATAAATTACCCAATCTTAAGCTTGAAAAATAACAACACAAAAGACATACTAAAATGCTGACACATAGTTGGCACTCTATATTTGCTTGCTCAGTTGCTAGATTGACAGAAAAATTGAGCTGTGCACCTTGTAAACTTCTGTAACAATGTTCTCACTGGGATGGACTTTACATCTTGGCATCAAGAGCAGAATGGCAAGACTCTGTCAGATTGCATATTAAGTTTGAATCCCATCTCATATCATTCCATAGTTTCTTGAATGACTACTGTGTGAAACACCCCATGCTAGGATCAGGGAAGAGCAAGAGGAATGAGTCAAAAATCTTGCTCTAGAGGAGCTCACAGTCTAAAGTGAGTGTGGGAGATTAAAGGTGGCTGAAAATTCTTTTCTACTTCTCTAGTTGAGGGGTAGAGTCTAACTCCCCTCCCCTTGAATTTGGACTAGCATCCAGATTGATTTGATTAATCAGTAGAATGTGGCGGAAGTGATGTTTGACCTTCTGAGGCTAAGACAAAAGAAGCCTTGCAACTTTCACCCGGTTCTTGTAGAATATTTGATCTAGGGGAAGCCAGCTGCCATGGAAGAGGTCCAAGTACCTTAACACTATTATGCTGAAAAATACATATGTGGGCATTCTGGTCAATAGTCCAAGTGTGCCCAGTCTTCTAGCTATACCTGTCAAGGTGCCAGACGTGATTGAAACCATCACAGACCCTCCAGTCTAGTGCATCTGCCAGTTGAGTGGCACTCAGTGACCTCAGTTAATACCATGGGAAGCAGAAGAATCTCCCAGCCAAGTTCTAGCCAAATTTACCTACCCACAAAATCCACAGTTAGAATTAAAAGGCCATTGTTCTAAGGCACTAAGTTTTGAGGTAGTTTGTTACCCCCAAAATAGACAATGAGAACAGAGATGTAAGAAAATAACCAGGATCAAGTAAGAATTTTAATAAAAGGTGTGTACAAAGCCTTGTTGGACAATGAATTAGAACAAATAATTGTGTTCTTGGAGAGGCCAGGCTGCCACAGCACCCCACTTGGTGGGGCACCAATCACATTGTAGTCTTTGTGAACAGCAGCCCTGGAGTTGTGCAGAGCCCAACATGAGCAGACATATGTGGCAATTGTGTGTAATGGGGGCTGGGAAGGTAGGTTAGCTGGGAAAACCATATAGAAAAGGAGCTGGAGCTGAGAATTAACATATGCTACAACGAGTGGGGAGAAATGATACTCAAGCCTGCGTCAGCCTGAGCCCAGACTTGAGAGCAGAGGTACCCGTGATGCTCTTGGTGCATAATAACTGGTTCTGTATCGTTGGCATGGAGTGTTGGGGTAGGAGGAGTGGCTGCAGCTGAGCCTCCAGAGGCAGAGTGACGTAAAGGGCGTCATTTTCATACCCTGATAAGGAGTTGGGAGGAGGAAGGCAACAGGGATACATAGAAGATTTTAAAGCAGGGAGTGACACATTCAAAACGCTATTTGAGAAAATTGCAGTTCAAAACCCCGCAGACTACGTAAAACACTGTTCTTCCAACTCCCTGCGTCTCCCTGCAAGCTTGGTAGATACATTTTTTTTTTTTTAATAGAAATGTCTTCAACAACAGGGGATTACTCAATGTTTCATTTCAAAGGATCATTAAAGGAAAATCAAGGCACATCACATCCTGCCTTCTTTAACTGCTCATTTATTATTACTGTGGGTGAGATAACGGCTTTGTGTTATTCTTCTAAATAGTGTAAAATATTTATTGGTAAATGTAGCAGTACATAAATTAATGCCAATTGAGATTGTTTTTCTCCACTGATCACCATAATTTTTACTTAAAGTAAAACCATTTATACTGCTCTATTCTGGCTCAGCACTGAGTGAGGGCATTATGAACTGAATGTCTGTAGGATGGCACTGTCTCTTAGTTTCTATGGGATGGCAGGATTCTCCTGGTGAGCTGTCTCTCTGGTTTGTTTGTGAAATCAATTTCTTTCCTATTTTTTAAGACCACAGTACTTGGGAAGAGAGCACATGGAGGTGCAAAATTTTCTTTTCTCTGTCACATCTGAATTTACTGAAAGTGACTTTTATAAGTGAAGATATTCATTATTTCACTTATTTGAAAGTTCACAGGTTGGGGGGGGGGGTCCATAGAGTTCATCTGGTGGCTTGCTAGTCACTGAGGACCCAAAATTTGTCTTCATATGACAATATCCAAACACAGGAAATATTTTTGTGTTTTGTTTTAAATTATTTTTTAACTTCTGGAGAATATCTTTTTCCAAAATCCTGCAGATGTCCTCTCAGGTTTTCTATTGCTGATCTGGGTTCATATTCTCCTCTAAACCAACCACATGAAAGAGAAAAAGCTTAGAGGAGATGAGCCATGGCCTATTCCCTGGGCAGGGGAGAGAGACCCACATCCTCCATCAGCACTCTACCATCCTGCATTCGAAGCAAATGGGGTTTTCTCAGAGGCAACTCCAGAGGAATGGCTGATGTTTGTGCGGCATACGATGTTGGCCACAGGTCAAACCAATTTAAGGATGTTGATTTAATATATACCATATGCCCAGTCCTATATCTGTGCTGGCAGATACAACAGAACCATAGAAGACAGCGCTTGTTCTCAGGGAGTATCAGTGGGCATTGTAATAAAGCAGGCCATTCCTTAGCTTGAGGAATTAATTTAATAAAATATAGGGATTATCTATTATACCTTGTGAGGTGGGAATAGAGAGATGAATAAGACCTAGTTCTTGCCTACAAATAATGTGCAATTCCCTTCACCGTCTGCTTTATTCAATCTGGTCATACTGCAGATGGATTCATCCCCCAGCCTCCCATGCCCTGTCATGCTGCCCTCGGAACACACAGAGCTGCATCATAGCGGGAACACTCTTTTCTCCCCTTTCAACTTGGTTTCTCAAGAGTCTCCCATCCAAGTACTAACCAGACCTACCCTGTTTAGCTTCTGAGAGGTTTCTCAAGAGTCATCACTCATGGATCTGGCTGGGTTCAATGTTTCTTTCTAGGATTCTCTCTACTTCTCCCAGTTTACCTTTGTCACAGCCCTTGCTGTCTTGGGTACTGTCTGCCAGCTGTTCATTTCAGCCAGCCTGGAGCCTCATGAAGGAAGGTTGTGCCGTCATCCATTTTTATCCTCAGTGCCTAGCTTGGTGGCTGGAATATAGATGATTCCCAATGAATGTCTGCGAGATGAATGCATGAATCATTGAATGAAAATAAATTATATCTGGATCTTTTATTCCCCTTTAATCAGTTTTTACCTTATTAGTTTTCCTCTTTCCCTTTTCTCCTTCCTCTTTTTCTTATCTCTCCATTTTCTCTCTTATTTTCCTTTTCCTTGCTCATGATTTATAATCAACTAATGACTTTGGCATTTTAAAAGTTACTCAACATTTGTACAGCCTTTCCAAAGGCTTTTATGCCTCTCCTCTTCACAGAAAGATGAGGTATGCTACAGGTCTATCCAGAAATGTCCGTACTGATCAGGAAGTCAATTCCAGAGACTTCATTTTCTTCTGTGAGCCATCTTTGGGTTCACTTTCAAAGGGCTAGAGTCCTGAAAATTCCCCCAAATAATGGATCAGTTTCTGGACTGCTCCTCCATTCTTATTTCTAGTTTTTCATAGACTACAGAGGGAGAGGCACCCACGTTGGTACACGTATATGTCACAGTTGCCAGGGGATGGTGTGGACTTGGGGATTCAGAGAATGATATCATCTGTTAACCTTCAGTGCAGATGTGATGAGAGGCATTAGCAAAGCATATGCCAAGATTGCCCTTGTTAGCCCAAAGCTCCCAGTGGAGAAGACGTTAGAGTAAACCCAGGTCTTCCTCCTGGGTAAGTGTAGACATCAAGTATCTTGAGATTCCCTCTCAGAATAGGAGTTAGACAGTTAAATTTTGATACCTTGTTCATCAAGTAATTTACAAATCAAAATTAATTGATTTTTTTTTAAAACCAGGGTGTTCCTGAGTTTAATTGGGGCACACCTGGGTGAGAGGGCCTGGCACCTAGAAGAAGGTGTTGGGTCTCTTGGTGGTGAAGCATGGCTTGCCTTGACAGCACAGGACCCAGTGGAGCAGCGGGAACTTGTTCTTGGAGTTGTGGAACTGCTTGATTGTGGGCTGGTGGCACTTGCTGGGAACAATCTCCTCCAGCTTCATAAGCTAGATGGAGTGGGCGGGGCATGGTGTGGGGATCCCATGTCTGGGTAGCACTGGGTGACAGTGCCCGTGGTGGTCAGGTCTTGGTATTCCCCGTGCATGTTGTGGCTGCTCCTCCGGGAGTCATAGTGCAGTCAGATGCCAAATTCTTCACCCTCGGGGGGGCTTCTCAAATACCTGCACATAGGTGTTAACCAATTAGTTGATTTTTTAAATTAATTAATTAATTTTTTTTTTTTTCCTTTGAGACGGAGTCTCACTCTGTCTCCCAGGCTGGAGTGCAGTGGCCGGATCTCAGCTCACTGCAAGCTCCGCCTCCCGGGTCCATGCCATTCTCCTGCCTCAGCCTCCCGAGTAGCTGGGACTACAGGCGCCCGCCACCTCACCCGGCTAGTTTTTTTTTTTTTGTATTTTTTTTAGTAGAGACGGGGTTTCACCATGTTAGCCAGGATGGTCTCGATCTCCTGACCTCGTGATCCACCCGTCTCGGCCTCCCAAAGTGCTGGGATTACAGGCTTGAGCCACTGTGCCCAGCCAATTAATTAATTTTGATTTGTAAAAATATTTATGTTGATTACTGTGGGTTTTTAAAAAAATTTTTAAAATTTTTTATGCTCTCTTAAATTTTGTGCTGAAGCAAGTAGCCCTGGCTGGAGTTTTGAAGTCTGATTTTAACCCTTTAAGAGCCTGGGGTGTCTTAAAGCTGGGACTGAAGAAAGTGTAGGCATCATCTGCCTTTGGGGATGTTGTTGGACTTCATGGCCTCCTTGTAGTTCTTTTTGGTTCGGTTTGGTTCCATTCAACAAATATTTGCACACCTTTTATGGAAGATCCTTGTGCCAGGTGCAGGAAAGAGATATACACAAAACTTGATTTCTTCTTTAAATATCTTCATACCTAGTGGAGGTGGAGTGGGAAGCAAGATTATACCATGATACCAACACCATGTTGTAAGTGCAATGTCAGAGCCGAGCCCAGAGTGATGTGGAGATAGAAGGGACTCCAGACCCAGCTTGAGGGTTGGATGGGGATCTTGTGGAGCCGGAGTGCACTTGAAGGGTGAGCTGGCATTGACCAGGCTGAGAGGTAAGGAAAAGTGCTGCAGGAAGAGGGAAGAGTGTGATCAAAGCTACAGAGGCATGAAATGGCATGGTTTGATCAGGAAACTCCAAGAGGTTCTGTGTTGCTAAAGCATATATTTCAGGCAAGGGTGTTGTAATGAATAATGAAGCTGAAGACATAAGAAGGACAAGATCATAAAGAGCTTTGGAAATTCTATTAATGAGCTATGACTTTATCCTACATGTGATGGGGAATTATTGAGGCCTTTGAAGCAGATGAGGAGCATGAGTCTTATAAATGGGAAGATTAAGGCTTTGCCTTAAACAAAATACCCTCTCCTCCAAATATCTTACAGTGCGAAGAGCACTGGCCTGATTTTGGGAGGCTGGACTGAGTGGTACTTCTGGCTTTGTGTATGTATTACCTCAGGAGACTCAGCAAGTCCACACTGTCTCTGAATTCAGGGTTCTTTTCTGTATAACAGAGGATAAAGTGTCAAGTATTGCAGAAACTCCTTAGAGTTTTTTCATAATAGGATTTGGCAGCACCCTGGGATTCTCTTGAGAAAAGGAGGAGTTCATTCTTGTCAGTCAGGGAAGTCTTTTCATCAGAACATTTTAGTGGATTTCTGTCTCTTTCCTTTGTGCTGTATTTAAAAATAAGCCAGCCAGCTGCGGTGGCTCATGCCTGTAATCCCTTTGGGAGGCCGAGTCAGGTGGATAACGAGGTTAGGAGATAGAGACCATCCTGGCTAACATGGTGGAAACTCGTCTCTACTAAAAACACAAAAAAACTAGCCAGGTGTGGTGGCACACGCCTGTAGCCCCAGTTACTTGGGAGGTTGAGGCAGGAGAACCGCTTGAACCCTGGAGGCGGAGGTTGCAGTGAGTGGAGATCACACCACTGCACCCCTGCCTGGGCAATAGAGCAAGACTTCATCTCAAATAAAAATAAGCCAAGTCTACTGAAATAACAGACCTGTGCTATCCTGGCCCACAAAGTCCCTTTTGCTTCCTTGTTTTCTGTGTAAATCATTATTGCTTATTCTTTTGTTTGTCTTGCTGATGTTACTACAAGATAGGTCTGCAAAGAGGGGTTCCGAAGACTAAATATGGAGGGAGGCACAACCCCTGGTTCCCTTACCAAGTGAGTCCCCTTGTCTGTCCTTTTGCTGCAGTAAGTCTTTCTCTATGGCAGGAAGTAGAGCTCTACCATTCCATGTGCATCCCTGATCATCCAGCTCCTTCCTCTTGCATTCTTAAATATGGCTGCCTGTGTTCTCATTGCAGAGCTCCTCCGACAAGAAGTCCATCCTGACCATCCTCAAGGTCCTCGGAGATCTGCTTTCTGTTGGTGAGTAGGCCATGTCCTTATGCCTTCATATGGTGGACGTGGAGCCTGCTGGCTGTGATCTCTCCCAGGCACCTCTGTGACCTGGGGGTTTGCTCTTGCTTCAATTTCCTGTGAAAGGCAGCATCACTAGCCCATCTTTTTTCTGTAAGGTTAATAAGACCCAAGTAACCTGGACTGATTGTACTTGCACTCCTCAGTCTTCTCACCTACCATTGAGGGTGAAATTAGATTTAGTAGTAACCCTCCGTGGTTCTACCCCTCTTCTTGCTCTGCTCACTTCCATTGTGACCTATTTAAGAGAGCCGAGTATCAGAAGCTACCTTGGCTATTTCAAGTAGAGGCAGGAATATCAGGCAGGAGCTGAATTTGGAAGCATGTAAGCATCACGTTTTCAGAGATAAGATAACAGAGTCGACTACATTGGAATCAACGGGATTAACTGGAGCATGCTTCTATTCGCTCAAGTTCTTACTGAGATTTTTGAACATTCTAACTCTCACTCAATTTGCATTTTTATGTATGCTGGCCACATTACTTTAGAAAGAAATACTAACACCAAACAAGCAATATCAGAAATAAATGACACTCCAGACCCGTAGATCCTCAGGATTATGGTTTCAAGGAGAAGGGGCCCATCATATTGGGGTCTTACCATGGTTTGTGCTATGCTCCACTGGCAGGATGACTTACGTTTAGTCTTTTGTGTGGGACCTGTGTAAGTGAAGTCACTCGTTTTCTTGGATAGTGCTGTCTTACATTTGTCCAGAGGTGTCTGAAACTCTTAAGACGAAACCTTGAAGTTCTCCCTCTGATAAGGTGGTGATTACTGTGCCTCTTGCAGAGAATGCTACTTTTCATTAGGATAAAAAATCAGGTGGTCTTCTTTGATAACGCACCACCCTGTTGGCCACCTTTGTTAGGTCAACTTTGCCCTGTGCATAGAGAGAATCAACCAAGGCCAAGCTGAAATGAAATCGTTGCTTTTGAGTTTGTCCTTGGGCAAGGTGGAGGAGATCCCTGTTCAAAATTGTACTTAGGTAGAAAGATCAATAGTTCATCATAGCTCTAGACTCTCTTCAAAATTCCCTAGATAGGATGACTGGATGTTTCTTTCTCAAGGGATTATTCCAGTGGTTTCTGTAATTTTCTCCCATCAGTTTCTGAAGGCCAGCATCAGAAAATCATTATGCCATCAATACAATGATTCCAGATTAGGCCATCATCCCAATCCTTGTTACGGAAGATTGAAATGTATAGCAGAGGGATACTGAGATTCCCTCTTCTAAGTATATGATTATACAAAAGCGTATATGCATATTCACATACATGTACACACATACACATACATATACCAAATATTCAACAGATTCTCAGGTAAGCTCTATTTATTACAGCCGTTGCAGCCAAACACAACTAGGTTCTTAAATATTCCACTATTTTCCCATTTCACAACCCTCTTTCCTTAACGGATAGTGCAACTTTAACACAGGTTGCTTCAAGAACTACACAATTTTATGTATTGAAATGAACTAATTCTTACTCTGTCTCTAGCTGTCAGGTCTGTCTTCTGCTCCAAGGAAAATGGGGATTATTACTTGTGGCTCATCTTTCCTCTGGCTTCCCCTCAGGCACAGACCGGAGAATTCACTACATGATCAGCAAGGGTGGCAGTGAGGCTCTTCTGCAGACCCTGGTAGACACAGCGAGGACAGCTTCTCCAGACTATGACATCCTCCTGCCTCTCTTCCGGCTGCTGGCCAAAGTTGGCCTGAGAGGTACTCATACTCCAATAACTAAAGCTGACTGAAAAGGCACTTCTAGGGTTGTTATCATGAGTGCAATTTGGGAAGCTCTGGTGGAGAAGCACAGGGAGGAAGTGGAAGGGAGGTTCTGGACACCTTGATGGTGATGGCAGGAGCAGCCCCATAGGAGAGGGAATTTTGTTGAATTTGATGTCAGCTCATCCAAGGTGTGGTGCTCAGCACGGAGCCCAGAACAAACATGGACTACATGGGGGCATGGATCATATGGGGGAAAGGAGGGGAGATAGTCCAATGCAGTTTTTAATCATTTTAAAAATAAATAGAACATGTCTAAAAGTTGCATCACAAGGTTGTGGAGAAAAAGGAACACTTACACTGTTGGTGGGAGTATAAGTTAGTTCAACCATTGTGGAAAACAATGTGATGATTCCCCAAAGACCTAAAGACAGAAATACCATTCGATCTAGCAATCCTATTGCTGGGTGTATAACTAAAGGAATATAAATCATTCTATTATAAAGACATCTGCATGCATTTGGTCATTGCAGCACTATTCACAGTTACAAGGACATGGACTCAACCTAAATGCCCATCAATAATAGACTGGATAAAGAAAATGTGGTACATATACACTGTGGAATACTATATAGCCATAAAAAAGAATGAGATCATGTCCTTTGCAGGGACATAGGTGGAGCTGGAGGCCATTATCCTTAGCAAATTAAAGCAGAAACAGAAAACCAAATACCTCATGTTGTCACTTATAAGTGGAAGCTAAATGATGAGAACACATGGACACAGAGGGGAACAACACACACTGGGACCTGTCTGAAGATCAGGAGGGTAAGACGAGGGAGAGGATTAGAAAAAATAACTAATGAGTACTAGCTTAATACCTGGGTGCTGAAATAATCTGTACAACAAACCCCCATGACACAAGTTTACCTATGTAACAAACCTGCACATTTACCCTTGAACTTAAAAGTTAAAAAAAGAAAGTCTATTACATAAGTGTACTAGTTTCCTGGAGATGCCATAATGAATTGCCACAAACTGATTAGCTTAACACAACAGAAGGCTGTTAGGAGATCAGAAGTCCAAAATCAAGGTGTTGGCAGGGTTGGTTCCTTCTGGAGGCTCTGAGGGAGAATCGGTTCCATGCCTCTCTCCTCTGAGGGTTGCCAGAAATCCTTGGTGTTTCTTGGACTGTAAATGCATCACTCCAATCTCTGCCTCCGTCTTCACATGGTGTTCTCCTCTGTATCATTTCCTCTTTGTGTAAGGACATCAGTCATAGGATTTAGGACCCACTCTAATTTATAATAAAATCTGCAAAGACTCTATTTCCCAAAAGAATAACATTCTGAGCTTCTGGGTGGACATGAATTTTTGGGGGCCACTATTCAACCCACTACAAGTCACACAGAAGTGGAACATTCCTAGTTGAAGGGAAGATGGAGGAAGGACCTAGAGTTCTTTCCATTTTGGCTCCATAGTCATTTCTCTTTCACCAAGGAAAACCCTGAAACATTTCCTGAAAACTCTAGAAGTTCTTGGAGCACAGTTTAAAAGCATGGGCACTCAGGACTCACACAAACATTGCAAACGAGTGGCAAGTGTTAAGTTCTAATTGTGTGCTGAGTCTTATATAGGTCACAGCTGAGAAGCTCAGATCCTCTGAAAGGTGGACCTTTGATGTCCCGTGCTATCAGTGACAGCCAAGGGCCCAGGGGTTCTGGAGCACTCTTCTTTTAAATATTTGGATCTCTCCTCTAAGTCTATTCAACATTCTGCTGATAATAATGGAGAACTAGGCTTTTGCCAACACCTGCATGAGCATGTCCCAGAAAAAATCAATACAATTCATTCAATGAATATTCAACAGATATATTTACTGGATATCTCCTAGGGCCAGGTGCTTCAGGCACTAGGAACACCATGATGACCAAGGCAGTTAAGGACCTGCTCTCATGAAACTTATGTTCAAGGGGAGAAGGCCAGCAAATCAACAAATAACTTGGCGATAGCAGACTATGATGAGTGCTGTAAGAGGAAGCAAGAGTGATGTTACACTAGACTGGTCTGGTCAGGAGAGGTGACATTGGAGCTAAAACTTCAAGAATGAGAAGTCAGTAAAGCAAAGAGTGGGCCAGGTGGACTCCAGGAAAGGACCACAGAGACTTGATATATACCATAAACGGTATAAGCTGGGGAGTCACACCTGGGTTTCAGGCCTGGCCCTGACACTTATTAGCTATGTGACCTTGGACAAAGTACTTAAACTTTCTGAGCATTGTGCCCTTATGTATAAAATAGAGCTATCTGTACAGTTGACCCTCCATTTTTGTGGGTTCTGCACTCATGGATTCAATTAACATTGGATTGAAAGTATTTTTAAAAATTGTATCTGTACTAAACATGTACAAACTTTTTTCTTGTCATTATTCCCTAAACAATACATTATAACAACTATTTACATACCATTTACCTTAGATTAAGTATTATAGTAATCTAGAGATGATGTAAGGTCTGAGGATGTGTGTAGGTTATATGCAAATACTACACCATTTTATATCAGGGACTTGAGCATCTGTGGATTTTGATATCTGTGGGAATCCTGGAACCAATCCCACGTGGATACTGAGGGATGACTCTACTTAATTCTAGGGTGCTGTGAGGATTAAACAAGGTATTGTATGTCACATGCTTATCATGTGGTTCAGGGCCCTGGCAAACTAGGGTCGTATGGATATTGTAGGAGAAAGAGAGACATGAGAGATACACCAGGCCAGTGATTTCCAAGTTATTCACCTTGATATTACTATTGTAGTGATTACATCACCACAGTTTCTGCCATCAAGGGGTTATAGTCCTTGACATTGACATTCAGGTTGCCATGGGCTGACCTGAACAGAACAGAAATGAGGTTGGCTGCTCATGAAGGAATGGGATAGATATATCTCTTTTCTGATGAAGGGAATGGGTTATGTAGGTTCAATTACAACCTCTTTGCTGTTGTCCTTTGGTCCAGAGGTACGTATCAGTAAACCAGGTTTAGGATTTTTTTCTGTTTTATTCATTTCTGCCTGCAATAAATCTGATAGTGATGTATTCTTGCAAAAACAAACATGATGATTTAGACATCACCCATTGACTGGTATCATAGTGGGGACAAGGAACATAAAATACGTGTTTCTTTTTCTATGCTTATTTTCTAATTATTAAAATAATGAGGACTTATTTGTAACACTAGGTGTCAGTTTATTTGGAGCAGTAATTTATAAATATTAGAGAGGAAATGGGGGGTGTTCCAAGATGGCCGAATAGGAACAGCTCCAGATGGCTGAATAGGAACAGCTTCAGTCTGCAACTCCCGGTGTGATCCATGCAGAAGATGGGTGATTACCGCATTTCTAACTGAGGTACCTTGTTCATCTCATCGGGACTGGTTGGACAGTCGGTGAAGCCCACGGAGGGTGAGGTGAAGCAGGGCGAGGTGTCACCTCACCTGAGAAGCACAAGGGGTTGGGGGATTTCCCTTTCCTAGGCGAGAGAAGCCCTGACAGACTACCTGAAAAAACGGGGCACTCCCACTTAAATACTGCACTATTTCCAAGGTCTTAGCAACCTGCAGACAAGGTGATTCTCTCCTGTGCCTGGCTTGGCAGGTCCCACGCCCACAGAGGCTTGCTCACTGCTAGCGCAGCAGTCTGAGATCAATCTGTGAGGCAGCAGCCTGGTTGGGGGAGGGGCGTCTGCCATTGCTGAGACTTGAGTATGTAAACAAAGCCAGGAAGCTTGAACTGGACAGAACCCACCACAGCTCAACAAGGCCTATTGCTTCTAGACTCCACTTCTGTGGGCAGGGCATAGCTGAACAAAAGGCAGCAGACAATTTCTACAGACTTAAACATCCCTGTCTGACCGCTCGGAAGAGAGCAGCGGTTCTCTCAGCATGGTGTTTGAGCTCTGAGAATGGACAGATTGCCTCCTCAAGTGGGTCGCTGACCCTCATGTAGCCTAACTGGGAGACACCTCCCAGTAGGGGCCAACAGACACCTCATATAGGCAGCTCTCCCTCTGGGATGAAGCTTCCAGAGGAATGATCAGGCAGCAATATTTGCTGTTCTGCAATATTTGTTGTTCTGCAGCCTCCTCTGGTGATACCCAGCAAACAGGGTCTGTAGTGGAACTCCAGCAAACTCCAACAGACATGCAGTTGAGGGACCTGACTGTTAGAAGGAAAACTAACAAACAGAAAGGAATAGCATCAACATCAACAAAAAGATAATCTACACCAAAACCCCATCTGTAGATCACCAACATCAAAGATCAAAGGTAGATAAAACCACAGAAATGGGGAGAAACCAGAGTAGAAAAGCTGAAAATTCTAAAAATCAGAGTATCTCTTCTCCAAAGGATCACAGCTCCTCGCCAGCAATGGAACAAAGCTGGATGGAGAATAACTTTGATGAGTAGGCTTCAGATGGTTGGTAATAACAAACTTCTCTGAGCTAAAGGAGGATGTTTGAACCCATCGCAAAGAAGCTAAAAAACCTTGAAGAAAGATTAGATGAATGGCTAACTAGAATAAACAGTGTAGAGAAGACCTTAAATGACCTCATGGAGCTGAAAATCATGGCACAAGAACTTCATGATGTGTGCACAAGCTTCAATAGCCAATTCGATTAAGTGGAAGAAAGGGTATCAGTGATTGAAGATCAAATTAATGAAATAAAGTGAGAAGACAAGGTTAGAGAAAAAAAGAATAAAAAGAAATGAACAAAGCCTCCAAGAAATATGGCACTATGTGAAAAGTCCAAGTCTACATTTGATTGTTGTACTTGAAAGTGATGGGGAGAATGGAACCAAGTTGGAAAACACTCTGCAAGATATTGTACAGGAGAACTTTCCCAGCCTAGCAAGGCAGGCCAACATTCAACTTCAGGAAATACAGAGAACACCACAAAGATACTCCTCGAGAACAGCAACCCCAAGACACATAATTGTCAGATTCACAAAGGTTGAAATGAAGGAAACAGTGTTAAGAGCAGCCAGAGAGAAAGGTCGAGTTATCCACAAATGAAAGCCCATCAGACTAAGAGCAGATCTCTTGGCAGAAACCCTACAAGCCAGAAGAGAGTGGGGGCCAATATTCAGCATGCTTAAAGCAAATAATTTTCAATCCAGAATTTCATATCCAGCTAAACTAAGCTTCATAAGTGAAGGAGAAATAAAATCCTTTACAGACAAGCAAATGCTGAGAGATTTTGTCACCAGCAGGCCTGCCTTACAAGAGCCCCTGAAGGAAGCACTAAACATGGAAAGGAACAACCGGTACTAGCAGCTGCAAAAAAATGCCAAATTGTAAAGACCATCAATTCTATGAAGAAACTGCATCAATTAATGGGCAAAATAACCAGCGAACATCATAATGACAGGATCAAATTTACATATAACAATATTAACCTTAAATGTAAATGGGCTAAATGCCCCAATTAAAAGACAGACTGGCAAATTGGATAAAGAGTCAAGACCCATCAGTGTGCTGTATTCAGGAGACCCATCTCATGTGCAGAGATGCACATAGGCTCAAAATAAAGGGATGGAGGAAGCTCTAGCAAGCAAATGGAAAGCGAAAAAAAAAAAAAAAAAAAAAAAAAAAAAGAGCAGGGGTTGCAGTCCTAGTCTCTGATAAAACAGACTTTAAACCAGAGACAAAGAAGGCCATTGCATAATGGTAAAGGGATCAATTCAACAAGAGCTAACTATCCTAAATATATATGCACCCAATACAGGAGCAACCAGATTCATAAAGCAAGTCCTTAGAGACCTAAAAAGAGACTTAGACTCCCACGCAGTAATAATGGGAGACTTAACATCCCACTGTCAACATTAGACAGATCAACAAACCAGAAGGTTAACAGAGATATCTAGGACCTGAACTCAGCTTTGCACCAAGCAGACCTAATAGATGTCTACGGAACTCTCCACCCCAAATCAACAGAATATACATTCTTCTCAGCACCACATCACACTTATTCCCAAATTGACCACATAATTGGAAGTAAAGCACTCCTTAGCAAATGTAAAAGAACAGAAATCACAACAAACTGTCTCTCAGACCACAGTGCAATCAAATTAGAACTCAGGATTAAGAAACTCACTCAAAACCGCACAACTATGTGGAAAGTGAACAACCTGCTCCTGAATGACTATTGGGTACATAATGAAATGAAGGCAGAAATAAAGATGTTCTTTGAAACCAATGAGAACAAAGATACAACATACCAGAATCTCTGGGACACATTTAAAGCAGTGTGTAGAGGGAAATTTATAGCACTAAATGGCCAAAAGAGAAAGCAGGAAAGAAACACCCTAACATCACAATGAAAAGAACTAGAGAAGCAAGAGCAAATAAATTCAAAAGCTAGCAGAAAGCAAGAAATAACTAAGACCAGAGCAGAACTGAAAGAGATAGAGACACAAAAATCCCTTCAAAAAATCAGTGAATCCAGGAGCTAGTTTTTTGAAAAGATCAACAAAATTGATAGACCACTAGCAAGGCTAATAAGAAAAGAGAGAAGAATTAAATAGATGCAATAATAAATGATAAAGGGGATATCACCACCGATCCCACAGAAATACAAACTACCATCAGAGAATACTATAAACTCCTCTATGCAAATATACGAGAAAATCTAGAAGAAATGGATAAATTCCTGGACACATACACCCTCCCAAGACTAAACCAGGAAGAAGTTGAATCTCTGAATAGACCAATAACAGGCTCTGAAATTGGGGCAATAATTAATAGGCTACCAACCGAAAAAAGTCCAGGACCAGATGGATTCACAGCCGAATTCTACCAGAGATATAAAAGGGAGCTGGTATCATTCCTTCTGAAACTATTCCAATGAATAGAAAAAGAGGGAATCCTCCCTAACTCATTTTATCAGGCCCAAATCATCCTGATACCAAAGCCTGGCACAACAAAAAGAATTTTAGACTAATATCCCTTATGAACATCGATGTGAAAATCCTCAATGCAATACTGGCAAACCAAATCCAGCAGCACATCAAAAAGCTTATCCACCATGATCAAATAGGCTTCATCCCTGGGATGCAAGGCTGGTTCAACATACACAAATCAATAAATGTAATCCATCACATAATCAGAACCAAAGACAAAAACCACATGATTATCTCAATAGTTGCAGAAAACGCCTTTGACAAAATTCAACAGTCCTTCATGCTAAAAACTCTCAATAAACTAGGTACTGATGGAACTTATCTCAAAATAATCAGAGCTATTTATAACAAACCCACAGCCAATATCATACTGAATGGGCAAAAAAACTGGAAGCATTCCCTTTGAAAACCGGCACAAGACAAGGATGCCCATGCTCACCACTCCTATTCAACATAGTGTTGGAAGTTCTGGCCAGGGCAATCAGGCAAGAGAAAGAAAGAAAGGGTATTCAATTAGGGAATGAGGAAGTCAAATTGTCCCTGTTTGCCGATGACATGATTTTATATTGAGAAAACCCCATCGTCTCAGCCCAAAATCTCCTTAAGCTGATGAGTAACTTCAGCAAAGTCTCAGGATACAAAATCAACATGCAAAAATCACAAGCATTCCTATACACCATTAACAGACAAACAGAGAGCCAAATCATGAGTGAACTCCCATTCACAATTGCTACAAAGAGAATAAAATACCTAGGAATCCAACTTACAAGGGATGTGAAGGACCTCTTCAAGGAGAACTACAAACCACTGCTCAAGGAAATAAAAGAGGACACAAAGAAATGAAAGAACATTCCGTGCTCGTGGATAGGAAGAATCAATATTGTGAAAATGGCCATTCTGCCCAAAGTAATTTATAGATACACTGCCATCCCCATCAAGCTACCAATAACTTTCTCCACAGAATTGGAAAAAACTAAAGTTCATATGGAACTAAAAAGAGCCTGCATTGCCAAGACAATCCTAAGCAAAAAGAACAAAGCTGGAGGCATCAAGCTACTTGACTTCAAACTATATCACAAGTCTACCATAACAAAAACAGCATGGTACTGGTACCAAAACCACACATCTACAATCATCTGATCTTTGACAAACTTGACAAAAACCAGAAATGGAGAAAGAATTTCCTATTTAATAAATGGTGCTGGGATAACTGGCTAGCCATATATAGAAAGCTGAAACTGGATCCTTTCCTTATATCTTATACAAAAATTAATTCAAGATGGATTAAAGACTTAAATATTAGACCTAAAACCATAAAAACCCAAAAAGAAAACCTAGGCAGTACCATTCAGGACATAGGCCTGGGCAATGAATTCATGACTAAAACACCAAAAGCAATGGCAACAAAAACCAAAATAGACAAATGAGATCTAATTAAACTAAAGAGCTTCTGCACAGCAAAAGAAACTAACATCAGAGTGAACAGGCAACCTACAGAATGGGAGAAAAATTTTGCAATCTACCCATTTGACAAAGGGCTAATCCAGAATCTGCAAAGAACTCAAACAAATTCACAAGAAAAAAACAACCCCATCAAAAAGTGAGCAAAGGATATGAACAGACACTTCTCAAAAGAAGACATTTATGCAGCCAGCAGACATGCAAATAAATGTTCATCATCACTGGTCATCAGAGAAATGCAAACCAAAACCACAATGAGATACCATCTCACACCAGTTAGAATGGTGATCATTAAAAAGTCAGGAAATAACAGATGCTAGAGAAGATGTGGAGAAATAGGAATGCTTTTACACTGTTGGTGGGAGTGTAAATTAGTTCAACCATTGTGGAAGACAGTGTGGTGATTCCTCAAGGATCTAGAACTAGAATTACCATTTGACTCAGCAATCCCATTACTGAGTATATACCCAAAGGATTATAAATCATGCTACTACAAAGACACATGCACACGTATGTTTGTTGCAGCACTATTCACAGCAGCAAAGACTTGGAACCAACCCAAATGTCCATCAATGATAGACTGGATTAAGAAAATGTGGCACATATATACCAGGGACTACTATGTAACCATAATAAAGGATGAGTTCGTATCCTTTGCAGGGACATGGATGAAGCTGGAGACCATCATTCTTATCAAATTGTCACAAGGACAGAAAACCAAACACCGCATGTTCTCACTTATAGGTGGGAATTGAACCATGAGATCACTTGGACACAGGGCAGGGAACATCACACACCAGGGCCTGTCAAGGGGTGGAGGACTGGGGGAGGGATAGCATTAGGAGAAATACTTAATGTAAATGACAGGTTGATGGGTGCAGCAAACCAACACGGTACACGTATACATATGTAACAAACCTGCACGTTGTGCACATGTACCCTAGAAATTAAAGTATTATAAAAATGAAACAAAGAAATATTAGAGGTGAAAATTTTATTTTCTTAAAAATGTGTTTTGACTTTTTATTATGAAAACTTTCTCTCATATAGAAAGATGGCCTCTTATATACATAAAACTTAGTTCTAACCATTGTTAACATTTTGCCATATTTTCTTCACCTATTTATTTTTATCTGAAATATTTTAAGAGAAATTGCAGGTAGCATTTTCTTCCTAAATCCTTTCAAATGCATTTCTTTGAAAAGAGACATTTCCCTACATAATCACAATACCATTATTACAAACCCAATAAAATTAAAAATACATGCGTAATTTATATTCATTCCAATTTCTCCAAATGTTCCCAACTGTCTTTTATAGACATATTCAAAGCAAGATCCAATACAAGTTGACACATTACATTTGAATGTTGTATCAAGAATTATATTAATATTAAATATTCTCAATTCTAGAATTGTCTTAAAGAAAAAACTTTATTCCCATTTGAACTGCGGTTAATGTATGAGGACAACCTAAATATAGGGGCTTGAGAGTTATTCAACCCGCAAGCTTCCACGTAAATATGTGTAGCCTGAATTAGCTCTTTTTATTCATTTGGTTCTAGTGGGGACATATTTAGCAGCATTTGTCACTAGGTTTGAAAAATGTCTTTGGCTATGATTATCCTCCTCCTTCACCATCTTCCCCTTCCTGCACTCCACACATTGTACAATCCAGAATCAATGTGAAGTGCAGCTAAGATAGATTGATTTGTGTTCTTAGATAAAAAGATTGGACGGAAGGCCCTGGAATTGGAAGCACTTGATGTGACATTGATTCTGGCCAGAAAGAACTTATCCCATGGCCAGAACCTCCTTCACTGTCTCTGGGCTCTGCGTGTGTTTGCCTCCAGTGGTAAGTGACTCTATTGTGGCTCTCGGGGATGGCTTCCAAACCAGGGCTGGGACACATGGAAACTGCGTGAGGGTCTGCTTGGAAGAAAAGCATGGGTGAGAGATTCACATGATAGTCCCAGCCAGATAAATAAAGGAGGCTGACAATCCAGAGGCTGTGGAGGTGAGAAGTTATTTCTTCATTTTATCCTTAGCCAGGTAGAGCTCTTGAGTCTGCTCCTAGAGATGGACTTCAATATTGTTTCTTCTTGACAGTCACACATTACAGCATTCTAGGCTTTTCTATGAGTACTACAAGGTAAAAAAGATATGACAGGAGAAGGGCAGACTTTATTTAGTCCTTGTCACATTGAAGTGTTGTATCTGGGTAGAATGACTCTCACATCACAGATCTCCCTACCATATTCCTGAAATTGCTCATTGATTACAACATCCCTTATGATTTAAAAAAACCTGTGATCCTTCTCAACAGGGTCCTCCAGGTAGTTATTAGGAACATTATAGCTCAGCTGATACTTATTTGCTATCTCCTGATTTGATTTATTTCAATTATCATAGCAATTTTGTATTTAGACCCGTAATTTTATAGCTTAGATGGAGAAACTTTAAAGAGTAAAGCAGGGCCAGGCACGGTGGCTCACACCTGTAATCTCAGCACTTTGGGAGGATGAGGTGGGCAGATCGCTTGAGCCCAGGAGTTTGAGACCAGCTTGGTCTCTACTAAAAATACAAAAAATAGCTGGGTGTGGTGGCATGTGCCTATAGTTCCAGCTACTTGGAAGGCTGAGGTAGGAGAATCACTTGAACCCAGGAAGTCAAGGCTGCAGTGAGCAGTGATCATGCGCCTGCACTCCAGCCTGGGTGACCTTGTCTTAAAAAGAAAAAAAAAAGGGTGAAGCAATTGCTTGAATTCATATAGATAAAAAGTCACGAGGGCGGAATTTCTAACTCCAGAACTCATGTTAATTCTATTCCATATGGAAACTTTTTACTAATACATTAGATCCTATATCTCCTATCTCATATGTAATGAGCATAGACTTTCATTTCTTCTTTCTGAGTTCCCTTCCTATGAAATGAAAGTGACAGTTATTTAAGGTTATATAGTCGATAGGGGAAAGAACGTGGGCTTAGAGCCAAAAAGACCTGAGTTTGACTGTGATTCTATTTCTTATGAGTCATGAAGCATGAGTACTTAACGTGTTGAATCTCAGTTTCATCCTTTACAAAATCATAGTAGTAATAATGATTACTATTACTCTGCTAGGGCTGCCTTAATGCCTTAACAAAATACCACAGTCTATGTGACTTAAACAAAAGAAATGTATTTTCTCACTTTTTTTTTTTTTTTTGAGATGAGGTCTCACTCTGTTGCCCAGGCACTGGTGTGACCTTGGCTCACTGCAATCTCTACCTCCCAGGTTCAGATAATTCTCTTGTCTCAGCCTCCCGGGTAGCTGGGATCGCGGGTAGCTGGGATCGCAGGGAGCTGCCATCATGCCTGGCTAGTTTTTGTATTTCAGTAGAGACAGGGTTTCACCATGTTGGTCAGGCTGGTGTTGAACTCCTAATCTCAGGTAATCCATCCATCTTGGCCTCCCAAAGTACTGGGGTCACAGGCGTGAACTACTGTGTGCTTTTTTTCTTGATGTTTCTTTGTGTGTTCAAATTCCCCCTTTTTATAAGGACATAAGTCCACATTAGTCTAGGGCCCACCTTAATGGCCTCATTTTAACATAATTCCCTCTCTAAAGGCCCTATCTCCAAATATAGTCCTACTCTGAGGTACTGAAGATTAGAGCTTTAACGTATGAATTTAAGAGTGGACACGATTAGCCATAGTGGAGCTCATAGACTTGGTAGATGGGGTAAATAGGAGAATGTTCATGGGCATGTTTGTCACATGGCAACTGCTTGATAATTGCTAGTTTCTCTTCCCTGCCCTATACTTTTCCCTTACTCTTTTGAAGTAGTAGAATGAGTACAGATATGGGGAGTTAATAGGTGACTTTTTATTTCTAATTACCCCAAGAATGACTAAAATGCCTGATTTTTTTTTCTTTTGTTTCTTTTTCCTTTTTTTTTTTTTTGAGACAATCTCTCTCTGTTATCCAGGCTAGAATGTAGTGGCACGATCTCGGCTCACTGCAGCCTGTCTCCTGGGTGCAAATGATTCTTGTGCCTTATAGCCTCCTGAGTAGCTGGGATTACAGGTGTTCACTACTACACTTGGCTAATTTTTGTATTTTTAGTAAAGACAGAGCCACGCTGGTCTTGAACTCCTGACCTCAGGTGATCCACCCACCTCAGCCTCCCAAAGTGCTGGGATTACAGGTGTGAGCCACTGTGCCCGGCCACAATAACTTGATTTTCGTTGGTAAATTCTCTTAATAAACATGGAGGACTCATAAAAAGAAAGTATTTCTGGGGGAATAACGGGATAGACGCTTGAATCCTTGTTCACAGATGGAGCCTCTACTCACCCATCTCCCATATATTGACCTGAAAACCAGAAAGCACTGGGGAAAGGCTGAGTAGATTTGTATACACCCAACTCTAATAAAGGAAAAGAGGAACTGTGGCTTTGTATAAAGGACAACTCTCATTAACGAATAGACAGAAGGTGTGCCACCCATGTTTGTAGTGTGCCAGCAGACTGAAATGTGAAGCATTTCCTGGTTTCCTAAAGCATAAATAGGCTGAAAAACTTGCCTTCCTTAAATATAATGGTTATGAAGATATAGAAAAATTCCTTCAGCTGGAGTTCTGATAAGTCCTGGGATTTTCCTGTGGGTATGAGGAGGTGGCTATCTGATTCATCTTCTAAGCCTTTGTTGATTATACCAACTCACTGTTCCATAAGGTATTTAAAAAAATTATACTGTTACTCTCTATACATTGAATTTACTGATGAGAGGCGAGCAGAGTTCAAGAAGCCTGTAGATTACTATCTTTTCCATGAATTATTAGCCACTGTTGAATGTTCCAGCAAAGCTTTCTAAACAGCTCCTATCTTCAGAAGGAGTTGGCTGGAACCCTAATGAGTCTGTGAGAGCCAATGAACCCTTCAGAAGTTCTCAGATGGCCAATGAGGATGTTTACAGAGCTGCCAGAGCTCTAACCTCGGACAGGCACCCACAAAGGTGAACTCAGTGAGGATTTCTTATTGTTATCTTCTTCCAATTTCAAGCCTAAAATCTTCCATGTTAGAATCAGTGCTTTTAAAATTAACTCTTCCCTTACTCAATACCAGAGTTTTTTTGAATTACTTGCCAAGAGTTTTCTCTAGTATGTTTTCCCAATTCGGAAGCAAGAGCTGAGTGAGTAGCCACAAGAGTGGAAGATTGATGGACCGGACTAGGGTGCCAAATCTCTGAATTTTGATCCAGGCAATTACTTCATGTACTAGCCTCAGGAGGGACATATGCATAGTGGATGTTCCAGGAACATGCACTCTGCAATAGCAAAGACATCAGTCGCAGTCCCTATCTGAAAGACTGTAGTGGGATGAGGAGTCTTCAGATTTCCATTTAGCTCCCTTTCCTGAGGGTTGGAGCAATTCAGTGTCAGCCACCCTTGTTTCCCTCTCTTTGCTTCTCTAAGATTTCTTGTTCCTACTTTTCTCAGATCAAGGCTAGCCTAAAGCACGAGGCATTCATAGGCCTTTGTCTTAAAAACACAAGTCCAATGGAGGAAAGACAGACAAGAGTCACACCTTAAAAGATAACCCTCTTTCCTTGTACCACTGAAAATTTTGTCCTCCTGCTTACTGGCTCTATTTTGTGTCCTGTGGACTCCTTATTTTTTGACATGAGCAGAGCTCTACCTAAAGTGATCTAAGTGGAGTAGGGTCCTGGGAATATTGGAGAGAAGCTGGGCATCCTTGGAGACAAGAGTAACATCCAAAAGTTGTATTTATCTAACCAGATACCTCTTTTGAGTTTCTTTCTATCATTCAGATCTATGGCAATGTTTTTATAACCACCCAGTTGGCCAAAAAGGCAAAAATTTCCCAGTCTAGTTACTGCTGGGCAGGAAGAACTGATTCTTCATTGACTTTCTAGTTGGGGCATAGTCAAGTCATTACCTTAGTCATGTGGGAGACCCGAGTATGAAATTGTAGAGGAACGTGCAACCAGGGTAGAAAAGAAAGGGAGCTATCTTGTTTATCAGGTTGCCCCTTAAAGATTTAAAGGAGGTATTGAGCCTTAACTCATCCACATGTGACCATAACTACTGTGCTTTTGTCTTTCTTAGTCTCCATGGGAGCCATGCTGGGAATTAACGGAGCCATGGAACTGCTTTTCAAGGTTATTACTCCTTATACCCAAAAGCGCACCCAAACAATCAGGTACAGAGTGCTATGTAATACTTCTGCCCTTTTTGTAACAGGCGGAGAGATGGAGATTGCCCCACATATATTTTCATGATGTTTCCAGCTCAGTTTAGTGATCATTTCTCCCTTGGAAATATGGTACCATGTCTTTATCCCTTCCCAGCTTACATCCCTCCACACCCATGAGTCATTTCCTCTAATTCTCATGATAACCCTGAATGGGTATATTATTATTCTCTTTTTCAGACGAGGAGGTTAAAATGTGTTGAGAGCCTTATCCAAGGTCACCGTGCTAGGAGATAGTAGAGTTGAGATTTGAATCCAGATCTTTCAGACTCAAAACCTCATGTTATTTTTGCCTGAAGCCCTCAGGTATATACATTTTACTCATAGCAACTCTACCATAAATAAATATAATCCTCAAAAGACATTTCAGAAATGACAGGGTCTCTAAAGAGACAGCCAGTTAAACTTCTGGCATGAGTTCTGGGCCTTATAATAGTCCATCATGGTCATGTGCTAGTCTTGAGATGTATTTTTATGATTGGAAAATGAAACTCAGCCTGTTCTCCCTGCCTCTGCTTGCTGGAGTGGAGTGAATCATCAAGTTAAAAAGGGAGATGGTTAGACATGAAGGCTTTAGAGATATTCGGGACCATTAAGATCCATCATTTATGGGAGTGACTCAGCGAGGACCTTGAAAGAATATTAGAAGAAATTCAGCCAATTTCCAAGATAGATGAGGTAATTTGGCGAGTAACATTTCCATGCCCAACCATGATATTTTCTGCATCCTAGCATCAATCTTAGGCTCATGTTCCACCTGATTATTTTTCTCTTGGGTCACTACAGTTATGCCATTATCATCCATTCTCACCTGCAGCTCTCTACACCAAGCATTTCCTAGAGTGAAATACATTATATCTCAGTGAAAAAAAAATCTCATCCAATAAGTTGAGAAATACTGTATTGAATACTGGTTTCTTTACTGTAAGACTTCTCAGAGTCTTTGTAAAGCCAACACATATTGAGAATATCTGTTATTTAGTATACCCTGATCCAAAATTGATTTAGTCGGGGAACTGTCTTTTTTTCTTTTTTTTGAGATCACTTTTTTTAGGGGAAGGAGGGGGGGTCAGTGTTCTATGTCTCTCATTTTGGAAGCATCTTCTCTAGGGTGTGAATTTATTGCAAAGTGAAATTCAATTAAATTCTACTAAGAACCCTCATCTAGTAGGTAAAAAACTTCAAAATAAAAAACTCAGGGACCAAAAAATTTATTTTCTATAATTATACTTCACTCTGTTTTAAATTTACATTTATGCCAGATAACAAGAAATATAAACCAGTGTCTTATCAGGAATCTAACTCAAATTAGTGATTCTTTGGTTCATCCAGGGATTTCACTCTTCTCCCGCCACTTCCTGAGGTATATCTGAGTTCTAAGAAGCCATGGCAGTGCCGGGGTGTTGATGGAAAAACACAGACTGTCCTCAATCATCTCATGTCCATTTGGACATATATATGAGTTGGATATGTCTCATTTTTATCATTCTGTGCAGGCCTTTGCTGCTGACATCTGCAGTCTCAACATGTTCTTTGGTTACCAATCTATGAACTTTATCTTTCTGCCCTATTCACAAGGCTTCTTCTAATCTGATGCTATCATAATTCAGCTGTTCAGAAGGTCAGGAATATCTGGTTTCTTCCTTCAGATTATATGAGAATCTCTGTGATGTCTGCTGGGCTCATCCACATGCGGGTCTCACTCAGTCTTCTCCTCTTTGCCACTTGGGTACCATGTTGTTTGGAAGGCTCCCCTAGGAAGCTCATCCCATATAACCATGGGTATCAAGGCATTAGGTCTCTCCTTTCTGGGGTGCTCAGAGCTTTTATTGTCTTCCTCATTCAGGCCAAGCTTGTGGGGTAGGGGCGAGAAATCAACAAAGCACAGAAACCTCCTCCTCAGAGACTCACGCTAGTTGCCATTTTTAATGCTTTCTTTTCCTCCTGCAAAGGGAGTTGAATTCAGGCACAGATTTGATCAAAGTGCCAGAGGCAAGTGGGAAAGTAACACCAGGGATTAATGGAGTGGGAGTAGGGTGCTTCCAATAACAAAAGGAGCCTTCCAGGGACCCCAGACATATTTCTACATGTCTGGTTTGTTCTGTAAATTTTGGGCAAAGTGGTTCCCCTTCTTCAGTCTAATGCCATATTAAAACCAAACCTCTGTAGGAAAGAGGCTTTTCCACTAACCGTTACAATACAGCTGTCATTGGCATGTGTTTATTAGGTGCCCTGCACTGTGCTAAGCTCTGAGCATGCATTACCTCCTTTGAGCCTCTCATCTGCTCTGCAAGACAGGTGCTATTATTGCCCCCAATTTTACTGGAAAATAAATTGAAACTGAAAGAAGTTAAGTAACACGCCGGGTTTTAGGTGGGAGAGCTGGGATTTAAACCCTGTCTAACAGATGAGCCTCAGCTCTTAAGCCACCACTGGGGTATCTTACACAGTCTATTGCCAGCATTTTATTTCTACAACCATCATATGTAAGACAATCATATGTAGTTAAAGTTTGCTTAAATTTCTTTTCCATCTAAATGGCTTATACCCGTGGAACGATTTGCTTAATGATAGAGCAGTTTTACTCCTCCGTCAAATGGCTATTTCCTCTCAAAGGCTAAATATCTATTCCCTCTGCTTTTGAATTCTTTCCCAAAGCTACCTTGTTTTCTATCTTATCCTTACTCATCAACAGCAAGATAAGAACAAAGGTAATGAAATTGGAAGACCTGCTCTGTAAGCCTCCTTGTACCAGATTCCTTGGCAAGTCATTTAACTTTTCTTAACTAAACTTTGACATTTCTTAAAGCATGAATGTCAAGTCTTACCTCCTAGGTTTATCATGGGCAATAAAAAATAATGTGTAAAGACATTGTGCGCTTTGACATGCTATGACATTGTTAATCATTATTAGTACAAATACTGTGGGATATCTGGTTGTCTGCTGCAGATCAGACAGCAGAAGCTAGGGAAGAGTCTGGAGATGAGAACTTCCTGCCAATTTCCATCTTTCACAAACTCGATCCTATGAATGGTAACTAAGACATACCCAGATGAATTCTACTCAAGCCATTTGGATGGCAGAACCTGTGGGCTCGAGGGGGTCTTGCAAGGAGGGGATGAAATAGCATGTCAAGGGACATAGATAGCTCTACTACGTATCATCCTCCAAATGCTAGCATGCTATGGGAGAGTTATTCCGGGATGTCTTTGTGGGAGCAGATGCCCAGTGTTGTGTCACGATGACTCCTCCCTCCTGTGGAGATTAAACCTGCCCTACTTCTCTAGCATGAACCTAAAATTAGATGTGCAGCTGTCCTCCAATGAAGCCCTGTCTCCAGATAGTACGCAGGGCAAGATTTACAACAGAAGCTCCAACCACATACCTGCTAGAGAGAAGGGACATGAAGAGCAATGTCACTAACCCTCTGCGGCCTTGTGCCAGCCCTCGCCCCAAGGCAGGCAGCTATTTCAGGCCTCCTCCACTTCCCAAATACGCCCCATGCTGCACACACTTGTGTCGACTTGTGCCTACTTCCTTCCTTTGGCTCCTCATGAGTCCCATGCTAGTGGGAACAGTTATGGTCAGACTTAGACTGCTACGATAGCCCTCTAGTTGGTCTCCCTTCACTTCAAAGCCATCAGAAATTTGCCTCAGCTTCCTTTTCCAGACTGGTTTCTCACCCCTGCTCTCATCTCTCTTTCCAGCCAACTGTCCCTGAGTGTGGCATTCCCTCTTCTTCCCCACTTCTCTCCCTTCCTCTGGAATGCCATGCTGCCTTGTGCAGTGGTAGAAGTCCTACCCAGTCTCCAGACTTCACTGGATGCCACCTGCTCCATTTCACCAGAGAAAAGGAATCTATTCTCCTCAACCTTTGGACGTGCATTCTATTGAACCCTGTACTATGTTGGCCTGGGTGTCTTTTCTCCTCTCTAAATTCTATATTTCCTAAAGTAGAAATCAAATTATATGTATCTTGTTATTTTCCATTCCTCCTAGCCCAGTGCCTAGATGATAATAGGCTCTTAATTAAATTCAAACGAGACCGAGCATGGTGGCTCACGTCTGTAATCCTAGTGCTTTGGGAGGTCAAGGCGGGAGGATCGCTTGAGGCCAGGAGTTTGAGACCAACCTGGGCAACATAGGTAGACCCTGTCTCTATAAGAAATTAGTTGGGTGTGGTGGTGCACACCTGTAGTTCTAGCTACTCAGGAGGCTGAGTTGGGAGAATTGCTTGAGCCCAGGAGTTTGGGGCTACAGTGAGTCATGACTATGCCACTGCACACCAGCCTGGGGGACAAATTGAGATCCTGTCAAATAAATAAATAAATAAATAAATAAATAAATAAATTACAGGCTCATGCCTGTAATCCCCGCACTTTGGGAGGCTGAGGTGGGTGGATCACCTAAGGTCAGGAGTTTGAGACTGGCCTGGTCAATGTGATGAAACCTTATCTCTACTAAAAATACAAAAAGTAGCTGGGCATGGTGGTGGGCGCCTGTAATCCCAGCTACTTGGGAGGTTGAGGCAGGAGAATCACTTGAACCCAGGAGGTAGAGGTTACAGTGAGCCAAGATCGTGCCACTGCACTCCAGCCTGTGAGATAGAGTGAGATTCTGTCTAAAAAAAAATGAATAAAATTAAAATTGAAAAGAAATACTTTAATAGAAAAATTATTAGTGAATTCCCTATGTAGTAATGAATGAAAGCCTGAATGTACTGAGTAGGTGCTATGCTAGGCACTTCATATTTGTTACCTTTTTCCCCCGATTGCAGGCTGGCTGCACATGCGGGGTTCTGCCCCATCCAAACATGTGTGAAACATCAGTTGGCACACCTCCCAAGGGCTCTACTGCATGAGGGAGTGAGGTGACTTCTGGGAGAGAACTCACTCTGAGAGACTGCGAAGCAGCAGCCACTGGCTTGAAAGGGAGCAGAGTTACTCTCACTGGAGGGAAGAAAAAAGTTCAGAGTCTTTTCTATTATTTAGAGTTGTCTGGGGGAACCGACAGAGATTGGGGAAGGGAAAGATCTGAATTGGAGGGGCGTGTGGGGACAGCATTCACATTAAAACTTTGCCGTCTATTTGAAATAGGCTTCCAGTGTTTGGTCTGTTAGTGAACTCAGCTGGGGCTTAAACATTTCTGGGGGTGCTTTTTATAGAAGTAGGGAGGAGGAAATGACACTGGGCCAGAGTGTGCTACCTCTTGCTCGTTTGTTCCACTGTGGACAAGCTTGTTTATCTGCACTAAAGCTGTCTTTGAGCTGTCCAGACTCACTAAGTAGGGAAATTTATTGAGGCAAAGACAGATGACTTGTCTGCAACTGACTCATCTTGTGACCTTAGGAAAGCTTCTGATTACTCCACGTCTCAACACTTTTTCTTCTGGAGGCTGTCCCTTTGTGCCCTCATTCCCAGGACAGGCCTGAGGGTTTTGATAATGATAAGGACCACTTCCACTGGCCACACACTTGACCTTTTCCAAAGCACAGCCACATCCCCTCTGATCCTGTTGTATTCTCACAGTGTAATATTGAACCTAACCTTTGAAGCTGGGTTATCAGATGTTATCATCAGTGTGTCTCCCAGGATTTTAGACTCTGCTGGCTTGCCTTGCTTCATAAATATCATAGGCAATTGGAAATGGGTTGGATCTTCCTAGCAGAGGCCAGGTCTTGAAGCCCATTGTACTCTCTGACCATTGCTCCACACTTCGAGAAAGAGGACTCGGGGCTGCCCATAGGCTGGGATGGCTCCCTCACCCCTCACCTTCACTTTCTCTGGAGCTATCCCAAGGACACAGGAAGTCAGGAAGTGTGTTGCTCAAGACCACACTGGTCTCACCCTCACAGAGGATAACATCTTTAATATCTCCACCTTCTTAATGCCCTCCCAGATTTTCAGCAGGAAGGTCATGCTATGATACATCTCTTCACCTTCAGGGTCAGTCTCATGCTATGAGATTGTGGAGGTCAGAGTACCTGGGCTTAAACACCTTGGCAACGGGAGGAGATGGATATGTTTGGTCTTCAAGCCAGCTTCATAAGCAAATTCTTCACCTTAGTCTCCTGTTGGCTGTCCTAGTAACTCCTTGTGCTTGGAATAGTGTTAGGTGATATTCTCCCTTCAAAGGACCAATCTTCCAGGGCCTCCCTGGCCTTAGAATTCTGCCTGAGTGCAGGATTACTGGGCATCGCTTTATTGGCAGCCCTTTCTGGTGATTTCATCTTCAATTTATGAGCTAGAAAAAATATCCTGCTTCTCCTCTCCCTGCCCCCAAATCACTCACTGCCTTTGCCCAAAGCCAGGTCTTCTGGGCTTTCTCCAACCATCACACCATTCCACCTTATCTGATCATAGTAGCTGATAGATGAGTGAGACTCAGCTAGAGCTAATGGATTCCATGAGATCATGAGTGATTGGATGACTCAGTTACTTTTCACTGAGGCAATGAGAATCCAAGTTACAAGAAACAGTGATTTTTTTCTGCTTCTTAAAATAGTTACTGAATTCCTTCTGGGTTTTCATTCCCTCCCAGCCCCAACTGAGGGCTTTGTGACTCTACATTAAACATTAGAGTCTGTGGTCTCCAGGGCATGGTCTCACAGTGGGGCTTCACTCTATGTCTCAGCACTTTCTGCTTGTTCCTTGTCTCCAGAGCACTCTAATTCAAATACCTTGGAACAGGAGCAAAAAAATTCCACCCCAGCCTCACAAGTGCTGATATTGGGGGCGTGCACCATGAGCTCAACTTACTAACAGAGTGATTATTGCATCTGCAACCTGACTCCAAGCATGTAGCTGATAGGGAATGAATAGTTTCCTACATGAATTAAGCCTTGGCAACTAGATTTATAGGGTTAAAGCCCTGTCATCTTCTTAAGAAGCCACTGAGCTCTTCCAGATTAGGGCAAGCCATAGACATTCAAGTTGTAGGATCTAAAGTTTGAAGGTCTTAAGGGACCTTCTTATCATCTCCTTCATCTTAAAATGAGGTCACTGAAACCCAGAGAGGCCGAACCAAGCCTTCTACCCTAACTTCAAGGCACCATTTATTACTCCAAGACACTTTTCTGCATATTACAAAACAAACATGCCTTGAATTAGGACTTTTATTTGACAACATTCTATGTGCCTGTCTCAATGTTAAGTGCTGGAGAAATGTTGCTTGGGGACCTCAAGTTGCTGACAGCCTGTGCCAACAAGAATGACGTAGTGTGGGAGGAAGGCCTTGCATTCTGACCCAGTCTTGGGCTTGTGAAATGACCAGCTCCCTATCCTGTGGGAATGCCTTTATAATGCCTTTCTCAGAAATGCCCAGAACTGAGCAGACAGGGCCTCTGCTTTGGGCTCTGGGCCTCAGGTGACCCTATACTTTGGAGAGTCTTCCTTGAAATGTCTCAAGTATTCTTTTGGTGCTTGAGAAGGGCTTGGTCTGGCAGTGCCATCCAGGGGGGCTTAGTCCTTGTTTCTCCCCTTTGGGGTGTTCTCTAATCCCCTGTCACCTGGGTGGTGAACCAGATTCCTTCAGGAGGAGGAGCTTAGGAACTCATCATGCATGTAGGTTGTCCTGGTTGAGGTGTGTTGGACTGGTGAGCAGATCTTTGCCATTGCTGGTTCTGTATTTATTCCTGAGGATGACATGCTGGACAGTGAGAAGGGTGCTTGATATGTTGATATTGGATGGATCAAATAACTTACACAGACGGGCCTCCAAAAACAAAACAAAACAAACCTCCCTTGGTCCTTCATATCCTGGGGAGGCGTTACATGCACCACTTTCCCCTGATGAGGGTTCTCTACAGAAATTGCATTTCCATCTTTATCTGCTGAAGCTTTATCTGCTAAAGCTTGTACTGCTCACACTTCTCCATAGATTTCCCTCAATTTTCCCTCTAGAGACTAGAAGCAGGTTCTTAGGAACTTTCAGTTGTCATAGAAGTTAATCTTCTAGCCCAGCCTGACTCAGCAAGGAACTTATGCAAATAAATTTGTATTTTCCTGTAAATCACACCTTCCTCACAACATTGTAACCACCTACAAATATGGAGGAAAGGGAGTTTGAGGAACTGGGGGGAGGTACAGAAAGACAGAAAGACTCTTATCAGGAGGGACTCTTGTTGTTTCACCTTTTACTTTGAGGGAACTGCTATTTCTTTTTTTCTTTTCTTTTAGTTTCTTTCTTTTTTCTTTTTTTGTTTTGAGATGAAGTCTCATTCTGTCACCCAGGCTGGAGTGCAGTGGCATGATCCTGGCTTGCTGTAACTTCTGCCTCTCGGGTTCAAGCAATTGTCCTGCCTCAGCCTCCCAAGTAGCTGGGATTACAGATGCGCGCCACCATGTCTGGCTAATTTTTATATTTTTAGTAGAGATAGGGTTTCACCATATTGGCCAGGCTGGTCTTGAACTCCTGACCTCAGGCAGTCTGACTGCCTCAGCCTCCCAAAGTGCTGGGATTACAGGTGTGAGCCACCGTGCCTGGCCCAGGAACTGATATTTCTAATAGAATTCTAAATTCTTCAGGGACCGATTCCACACTCAGGCACCACAAATTATAAAGCAGATGGGGGAAGAAAACACACTCTGGTTTTCCTGTGAGGTTGTGAGTGGGTGCAGTGTCTGGAGATGTGCTTGTTTAGCAGAGACAAGCCAACTCAGTTGACTGAGAAGGAAAGGGTCAAAAGGAGGCCATCACACAGATGTATAGCCATGGAAAGCTAGCTGCTTTTAAAAGTTTAGGCAGAGATTGCACAATGAGGACAGATTGAAAGCTTTCTAAGTTCAATTATAGTGCTATTTTAATATTAGATCTCTATGTGATCATTAGTCATCTTCAACAAAGCTAATGAGAAAAATGACTAGAGAACAATAAATGGTTATTTAAAAGGAGTGAATTAGTATAAATCAGGTCTGAGTTTCTTTCATATGGTGCATCATAGGTATTCGATAAATGCCAGTTGAATGAATGAACACTGTTGTTTTGGTTTGCCTGAGTTGCACTCTTTTAACTATCCATTGATTCATTCAGTAGTATTGTGGGGCTTTTAGTATTGTCAGAGATTTGTGGGCTTGAGTTGAAAAGACACAGTCCTTGCCCTCAAGGAACTTGTAGATACATGCACACATTAGCATGTAAACAAATAAGATAAATGTGATCATGGGGGGATATTTAAGAGGGAGAATTTCAGTCTGCTCAGGAATTAGCAAGGAGGAACTCACTGAGAGGGCAGATTTCGATTTGAAATAGGGAAGGAATTTCTGGATGTTAATTTTATAAGAGCACCACCTTCTAGATAGAGGCAGAAGCAAGAGCGAAGACAAAAAAGCATGAAAACAATGAGTCATACGTATCAAGACAAAAAAAACCCTATAAAAAATCACTTTGAAATGTGAACAAGATTTATGTGCAAAAATATCAATCACAGTGTTATTTATAATTGGAAATAATATAACCTGAAAAAGCTCAATAATAGGGAATGCTTGGTAAAAGTGATATATTTCCACATTATATTATGAAGCAACACACAAAAATAGGTTAGGAATGATGTTTGTTGTGGGAAGCAGCTTATGATAAAATATTGACTAGAAAAAGTAAGTCTCAAAGTTTAGAATGATATAATCTACATTCCCAGCAGCATATGAATGTCCATTTAATTGAATCCTCACCAGCAATAAATATTACCATTTTTCTAAATTTTTATTACTTTGATTTGTGAGATTGCTGTCTTGATCTAAATTGCATTTCTCTGATTATTGGATAGTTGGATATTTTTATGAGTTTCTCTGTTTTTTATTTCCTCTTTGTGAATTACATATTCCTATTCTTCTATTGTCTACTAAGATATTAGAGTGTTTCCACCTTAAAAAAAAGAACTAGAGATAAAATATATAAACCAATGTTGATGGACATTAGGCAATGAAGGGTCATGATTCCTGAGAGATAAGTTCTTAAATTCCCCCAGCTCATTGTCTTAGAGAGCTTCTAGGTTGCAGTGCAGGGACAGTGAACCCACTAGCAGCCCAGCAGACTCCCTGAGTTAAAGAAGCAGTTGGGAGACAGAGCTGAAGGTCTGGAGAAACCAAGGTGCATAACATTTGTAGGACAGAGTACTAGAAAGAGAGCTGCACAGAAGGAGAACTCTGGAGATCTTCAGGGATTACCCTCAGGTATTTAGCTGGATATGCAAACGTGCTTATAGGGAAATTAGACAAAGCCAAGGAAAGATCACCTGAAGGAAATGGAGGGAACGATATCTGACACACACACAGGACTGGAAATAGTACTTGGTTCTGAAAGACAGACTGGAAAACCTCATGACTCATGGGACATTGGATAAAGTATACAGGATTTTGCCTCAGTAGTGAGGAATAAAGTCATCCCTCGATATTCATAGAGGATATGTTACAAGACCTCTTGTAGATACCAAAATCTGGGGAGGCCCAAGTCCTTCAAATAAAATATTGCAATAGTTACATATAATCTATGCACATCCTCCTGTATGCTTTTAAATCTTTAAATTACTTATAATACCTACAAATGTAAATGCTATGTAAATAAGTTGTTAGACTCTATTGTTTAGGGAATAATGATAAGGAAAAATCTGTTCATATTCAGCACAGATGCAATTTTAAAAAATATATTTGATCCACAGTTGGTTGAATCCATGTGTGTGGAATCCATGAATACAAAGAGTTTACTATTGTTACCTCTAGACTGAGCGTTAGCTCTAGACCAGGGCTCTAGTCCTGTCAAACAAATATTAAAAGCAAGACCTGGAATCATAAAACTAGTTCCAAGTAAATTAGCTGCATTCCAAGTCAAAGCCTCAGAATATTTATTGGAACACAAAAATATTCACTAAATGAGGTAGAAGTCACAATGTAGAGAATCCAAGAAGAAATTATCAGGCATGCAAAGGAACAGGAAAGTACTATCCATGATGAGGAGATAATTTATTCAATCAAAACCAGAACTGAGATAGATGTTATAATTATTAGGCAAGAACATTAAAGAGCTCTTCTAACTATATTTCACATGTTCAAAAATTAAGTAATGACATAGAAGATACAAGAAAAACCCAAATTGAACCTCTAGAGATGAAATCTACAGTGTGTAAGAGATAAACACACTGGATTGAATTAAGGAAAATTAGATGTGGCAGAAGAGAGATAAGCTTAAAAATGCAGAAACAGCACATTTCCAAAATGAAACACACAGAAGAGATTTAAGAAGAAGAGAGCACTAGTGAACTATGGGACAACTTCAAGCAGCCCAATACATATAATTTGAGCCACTGGGGAGAGGAGAGATAGGTAGGGACAGAAAAAAATATCTGAGGAAATAAAGGCTTAAATCTCTGAAATACAAAAAAATGATAGGGACACAGGAAACCATGTACATAAGAAACATGAAAGAAACAACTCCAAGAAAAATCCTAAACTTTTCAAAACCAGCCAGGTGTGGTGGCTCACGTCTGTAATCCCTGCACTTTGAGAGGATGAGGTGGGCAGATTGCCTGAGCTCAGGAGTTCGAGACCACCCTGGGCAACATCTCTATTAAAAATACAAAACTTAGCTGGGCGTGGTGGCTCATGCCTGCAATCCCAGCTACTCAGGAGGCTGAGGCAGGAGAATTGCTTGAACCAGGTGGATGAATGTTGCAGTGAGCCGAGATGACACCACTGCACTCCAGCCTGGGCGACTGAGCGAGACTGTCTCCACAAAAATAAAAACAAACAAACAAAAAACTTCTCAAAACCAATGACAAACAAACAAACAAACAAAAAAGTCTTCAAAGCACCCAGGAAAGGAAAAAAGATGCATTATATACACAGAAACAAAAATAAGAATCTAACAGATTTCTCATTGGAAACAATGCAAGTGAAAAAACAATGGTGCAGCATCTTTAAAGTGTGGAATTCTGTGCTCAATGAAAATAGCTTTTAAAACTGCTGATGAAATAAAGACTTTTCAGACATACAAAAACTAGAAGACATTATCAACAGCAGGCTGTCATGCCAAGAAATATTAAAAGAAAACTTCAGGCAGAAGGAAAATGATACAGGTGGAAAGATGTATCTATTCAAAAGACCACGGAGCACTAGAAATGGTAACATGAGTAAATATGTTTGACTTTAGATTATTATTTTAGTCTCTTTAAAAATAGCTAAGTATTTAAATAAAGGTAATCACAATGTAGTCTGGAGTTTATATTTTTTGTAAAGTTAAAATATATGACAACAAGAGCATGAAGATCAAGAAGAGAGAAATGAAAGTATTCTATTATAGTTGTCTTACGTATTAAATGGTACATTAACAATTAAAGATAGACTGTGATAATTTGAAAATGTATACTAAAGCAACCACTAAAACAGTTAAGTAAAGAGTTATGACTAATAAATTGACAAGATGGTAAATTGTTATAAAAACATTCAATTCATCCACAAGAAGGCAGGAAAAGAGGAGAAGGTGATTAAGGAACAGGTGTCACAAATAGACAAAAAATTAACAAGAATGTAGACTTAAACCTAACCATACCAATAAGATGTCAATGTTGCATACTCTATGTAAAGGCAAATATATAATCATATTGATAAACCAGTGACTCAATTGTGCTGTATATAAGAACCACAATTCACGATTGCAAAAATATAGAACCAGCCCAAATGCCCACCATTCAACAAGTGGATAAAGAAATTGGGGTATAAATATACCATGGGATACTACTCAGCCATAAAAAGGAATGAAATAGTGGCATTTACAACAACCTGGATGAAATTGGACACTATTATTCTAAGTGAAGTAACTCAAGAATAGAAAAACAAACATGTTCTCACTCATAAGTGGGAGCTAAGCTATGAGCATGCAAAGGCATAAGAATGATAAAATGGACTTTGGAGACTCGGGGAAAGGGTGGGAGGAGTGTGAGGGATGAAAGACTACACATTGGGTACAGTGTACAGTGCTTAGGTGAGGGGTGCACCAAAATCTCAGAAATCACCATTAAAGAACTTACTCGTGTAATCACACATGTTCCCCAAAAACCTATTGAAATAAAAAATTAAAATTGTGCTGCATATAAGAAACACACTTACAATTTCTTATTGATATATAATAATTATACATGTTGATGGAGCACATGTGATATTTTGATACATGCGTACAATGTGTAATGAAATCAGAGTGTTTAGGATATCCATCACCTTGGACAGAACTTACTCATGTAATCACACATGTTCCCCAAAAACCTATTGAAATAAAAAAATTAAAATTGTGCTGCATATAAGAAACACACTTACAATTTCTTATTGATATATAATAATTATTCATGTTGATGGAGCACATGTGATATTTTGATACATGAGTACAATGTGTAATGAAATCAGAGTGTTTAGGATATCCATCACCTTGGACAGTTATCATTTCTTTGTGTTGGGAATATTTCAGATCTAGTTATTTTGAAATATATATCATCGTTAACCATCATCACTTCACTATGCTATTGAATACTGGAACCTATTCCTTCTGTCTGTGTTTGTACCCACATTAACTGATTTCTCTTCTCCCATCCCCACTCCCAGCCTCTGGTAACTATCGTTTGACTTTCGCCCCCATGAGATCAACTTTTTAACTTAGACACTCAGACTGAGAAAAATGTGAGTGGTAGTTGTCTTTCTGTGCCTTGCTTATTTCACTTAACATAATGACCTTCAGATCCATCCATGTTGCTGCAAATGACAGGATTTTGTTCTTGTTTAATGGTGGACTAGTATTCCATTGTGGATATAGACCACATTTTAAAAATCCGTTTATCTGTGGATAAACACTTAGGTTGATTCCATATCTTGGCTATTGTGAACAGTGCTGCAATAAACATGGGAAGCAGGTGTCTTTTTAATATACTGATTTCCTTTCTTTTGGTTAAATATTTAATAGTGTGATTGCTGGATTGCATGATAGTTCTATTTTTAGTTTTTTTTTGAAACCTCCATATTGTTTTCTATAATGGCTGTATAAATTTACATTCTGACTCACAGGGTATACAAGTTCCCTTTGCTCCACATCCTTGCCAACGTCTGTTATTTTTTGTCTTTTTGATGATAGCCATTCTAACTAAAGCAAGACGATATCTCATTGTGGTTTTCAATTGTGCTTTCTTAATGATTTGTGATAGCAGTTTTTCATGTATCTGTTGGCCACTTGTATGTCTTCTTTTGAAAAATGTCTATTTAGATCCTTTGGCTACTTTATTATTATTATTTTCCCCATTTAAGCTGTTGGCATTAGTCGATACTCTCAGATGTCTCTACCAACATAGGCTTCATAAGAAGCCTTTGTCTACTTTTTATTGGAATTATTTGTTTTCTTGCTATTGAGTTGGGTTCCTTGTATGTTCTGGTTATTAGTCCCCTGCCAGAAAGTTTGCAATTTGTTTTTTCATTCAGCAGGTTT
Source organism: Papio anubis (assembly GCF_008728515.1). Classification (NCBI taxonomy): domain Eukaryota; kingdom Metazoa; phylum Chordata; class Mammalia; order Primates; family Cercopithecidae; genus Papio; species Papio anubis. Next base: position 102,929,434 of record NC_044982.1, on the reverse strand, counting down.
TCTCTTCATTGTGCTGATTGCTTCCTTTTCTGTGCAGAAGATTTTTAGTTTAATGTAGTCCCATTTGTCTGTTTTTGTTGCCTGTGTTTTTGAGAACTTAGCCATAAAATCATTACCTAGACCAATGTTCTGAAGAATTTCTCCAGTGTTTTCTTCTATTAGTTTCATAGTTTTGGGTTTTCTATTTAAGTCTTTAATCCATTTTGTATTGATTTTTAAAAAATTTTATTTTATTTTTTATTTTTTATTTTTATTATTACACTTTAAGTTCTAGGGTACATGTGCATAACATGCAGGTTTGTTACATATGTATACTTGTGCCATGTTGGTGTGCTACAGTATGTGGTGAGAGATAGGGGTCTAGTTTCATTCTTCTGTATGTGGATATCCAGTTTTCCCATCATCATTTATTGAAGAGAGTGTCCTTTCCCCAAAGCATGTTATTGGTGCTTTTTTCAAAAATCAATTGGCTATAAATAGGTGAATATCTTTCTGGGTTTTCTGGTCAGCTCTGCTGGTCTGTATGTCTGTTTCTATGACAGTACCATACTGATTTGGTTACTATAGTTTTGTAGTATATTTTGAAGTCAGGTAGTATAATCCCTCCAGTTTTGTTCATTTTGCTTGGGATTGCTTTGGCTGTTTTGGGTCTTTTGTGGTTTCATATGAATTTCGGAAGTTTTTCTCTATTTCTGTGAAGACTGTCATTGGTATTTTGATGGGGGCTGCACTGAGTCTGTAGATTGCTTTAGAGTGGTATAGTCTCAAGATTAATTGTAACAATATCAGTTTTTCCAATCCATGAGCATGGGTGTCTCTCCATTTGTTTGTGTTGTTTTCAATTTCTTCATCAGTGTTTCGTAGTTTTCCTTCTAGAGGTCTTCACCTCTTGGTTAAATTTATTTCTAGGCATTTTGTTATTTTTTGTAGCTATTGTAAATGGGGTTGCTTTCTTGATTTATTTTTCAGCTAGCTTCTTATTAGTGTATAGAAATACTACTGATACTTGTTTGTTGATTTTGTATCCTGTGACTTTACTGAATTCCATGATCAGTTCTAAGAGTTTTTTGGTGTAGTCTTGGTTTTTCTATATGTAAGATCATGTCATCTAAAAAGAGAGACAATTTGACTTTCTGTTTTCCAATGTAAATGCCTTTTGCTTCTTTCTCTTGCTAAAGATTGTTCTGGCTAGAACTTTCAGTACTATGTTGAGTATGAATGGTGAGAGTGGGCATTGTTGTCTTGTTCCAGTTCTCAGAGGAAATTCTGTCAGTTTTTCTCAATTTATTATGATATTAGCTGGGTTTGTCACATGTGACTTTTATTATGTTTATTATGTTTTACTATGTTTCTACTATGCCTAATTTATTAAGAGTTTTTATCATGAAGGAATGTTCAATTTTATCAAATGCCTTTTCTACATCTTTTGAGAATACTGTATGGTTTTTATCTTCCATTCTGTTTATATGATGTGTCGCAGTTATTGATTTGTGTATGTTGAACCATCCTTGCCTCCTGGGATAAATTCCTCTTGATCATGGTACATTATCTTTTTGGTGTGTTGTTGGTTTGCTAGTATTTTGTTTGGTATATTTTGTTGAGGACTTTTGCGTCTATGTTCATTAGGGATATTGATCTATAGGTTTCTTTTTTTGTTTTACCCTTGTTTGGTTTCAGTATCAAGGTAATGCTGGTTTTGTAGAATGAGTTAGGAAGAATTCCCTCCTCTTTAGTTTTTTGGAATAATTTGAGAAAAGTTGGTATTAGTTCTTCCTTATAAGTTTGGTAGAATTCATCAGTAAAGTCATCTGGTCCTGAGTTTTTTTGTTGTTGTTGTTGGGGGACTTTTTATTACTCATTCAATCTTGTACTCATTACTAGTCTGTTCAGACTTCCTATTTCTTCCTGGTTCAGTATTGGTAGATTGTATGTATCCAGGGATTCATCATTTTCCTCTAGGTTTTCTAATTTGCCAGCATATAGTTGTTCATAATAGTATGTATGATTCTTTGTATTTCTGTGGTATTAGGAGTAATATCTCCTGTATCATTTCTGATTTTATTTATTTGGGTCTTCTCTCTTTTTTGTTAGTTAGCAGTTTATTTATTTTATTTATCTTTAAAAAACTTCATTTCATTGATCCTTTGTATTTTTTAGTCTCTATTTCATTTAGTTCTGCTCTGATCTTTATTATTCTTTTCTACTAATTTTGGGTTTGGCTCTTGTTTTTCTAGTTCCTTGAGGTGCATCACTAGATTATTTATTTGAAATCTTTCTACTTTTTTGACATAGGCAATTTTTTGCTATAAACTCGCCTCTTGGCACTGCTTTTACTGTATTCCACAGATTTTGGTATGTTATATTTTTACTTTCATTTATTTCAAGACTTTTAAAATTTTCTTCTCAATTTCTTCCTTGACCCAATGGCCATTCAGGAGCATGTTGTTTAATTTCACGTATTTCTAAATTTCCTTTTGTTATTGAGTTCTAGTTTTATTCCGTTGTGATCTGAAAAGACACTTGCTAGGATTTTGATGCTTAAAATTTTCTGAGATTCATTTTGTGGCCTAGCATATGGTCTATCCCAGGGAATGCTCCATGTGCTGATGAGAAGATGTGTGTTCTGTGGCTGTTTGGTGAAATGTTTTGTAAATGTTAGGTCTATGTGTTCTAAAGTGCAGTTTAAATCCAATGTTTCTTTGCTGATTTTCTGTCTAGATTATCTGTCCAATGCGGAGAGTGGGGTTTTGAAGTTCCCAACTGTCATTGTATTGGAGTCTATCTCTCCAGTAAGGTCAATGGTGGGTAGAGCAGATTAATCTCCAAGTTCCCTGACGGTGCTAGTGCGGAGAGTGATGCCAGGTGGGGCAGACCTGTCCTGAAGCCTGCTGATGATGCACATAAGCACCCAAAGAGGCAAGCAATATTGATGTGTAGGTCCCTAGATGATGTGGTCATGGTGGTGGCAGTGGTGAGGACAGGCTTGTCCTCAGGCCCCGGGAAGGCTCCCAGACAGACCAGTCTGCAAGCCTGCTGAAAGCACATACATGCTCACAGTGTCTGTGTCTGGGGATGCAGGGTTGCTGTCAGTGGCAGCAGCCCCAGGAAGTTGGCTCTCAGGCTCTGGGGAGTACATGCTTCAGCTCCCTTTGTCCTGGAGAAAGCTTCCCCGGTGCACTGCACTGCCATTCCCTGTGGTGTAGGACACCGCGTGGGCTAGAATGCTGGAGACCTGGCTGCAATGCTGGGTCCAGCCAGGCTTCTTGGTTGACATGAGGAAATATCAGTGGGGCTCCATGGATATGGAAATTCAGGGGCTGTTGGGCCCCAGGGCAGGATGTCATCTGGTGGGGACTGGGCTCCTAAAATGACTGTGTGCTGCAGCTGCTTGGGTCTGGGGAGTGTGTGGGATCCAGCATGAACAACATCTCTGGAACAATGCCATGGCATGAACTCTAGGCAGCTTCATATACTAGTCTCAGGGACCATGAGGGGTGAGGGTCTCTCTTGTGGCTAGGATTGCAGGAGTTGTGGGAATTTGGAGTCCTAGGGATCTTTTGCTAACCTTTTCTCTGCACTGGGGAGTTTCTTCTGACACGGAGCTGTTCTCAGTCCTGGCCAGGCCAGATGCTTACCTTCCCTCTCCTTCCATGCCTCAGAGATTCCCTGGGTGTCTCCAAGTAGCCATCTTGAAGTCTCTCCACTCAGGGCTGTGTATAAAAATATAAAATCTGAAGTGGGTTAAAAGTAAAAGAATGAAAAAGATATATCAAGTTAATGCTAATCAAAAGAAAGCTAGGAAGCTTTTTCTAATACCAAATAAAGTAGATTTCAGAGCATAGAATATTGCCAGGTATAAAAAAAAGTAATTCTATAATAGTAAAGGGTCAGTTTATTAGGAGCAAATAAAAGCCCTAAATGTTTATGTACCTAATAACAGAGCTTCAAAATAATTGATGTAAAAACTGATAGAAATGCAAGGAAAAATAGATAAATCTATGACTTTAGTTGGAGATTTTAATAACCCTCTCTGAATAACTGATAGAATAAGTAGAGAGAAAATCAGTAAGGATATAGATGATTTAAATAACACTATCAATTAATGTGGCTTAATTGATATTCATAGGATACTTTACCCACCTACAGCAGAATATACATTCTTTTCAACTACAATGGAATTTTTACCAAGATAGATAATATTATGAACCATAAAGTCAGTCACAACGAATTTATAAGAATTCAAATGATAAAAAGTATGTTCTCTGACCACAAGGGAATTAAATTATCACCAACAGAAAGGTTTCTGTAAGAGTCTCCCAAATTTGAAAATTAAATAATGTACTTCTAAAGGAACTATGGGTCAAAGAAGAAATCAAAAGAGAAACTAGAAAATATCTTGAACAGAATGAAAATGAGTACAGCATATTAAAATCTCTGGGATGCCACATTCTTGGAGGAAATTTATAGACCGATAGGCACATATTAGAAAAGAAGAAAGATGGACTCTCTAATCAACAACCTCAGCTTCCACCATAAGAAAGGAGAAAAAGAAGATTGAAATCTAAAGTAAGTAAAATGAAGGAAATAAGAAAAATCAAAATAGAAAGAAATAAAATTGCAAATAGAAAACCAATAAACAATTAAATCAAAAGTTGATTTATTGAGATCAATAAAATTGATAAAACTCCATTCCAGCCTGGGCGTGGTGGCTCACACCTGTAATCCTAGCACTTTGGGAGGCCAAGGCAGGTAGATCACGAGGTCAGGAGATCAAGACCATCCTGGCCAACCTGGTGAAACCCTGTCTCTACTAAAAATACAAGAAAATTAGCTGGGCGTGGTGGCATGTGCCTGTAATCCCAGCTACTCAGGAGGCTGAGGCAGGAGAATCACTTGAACCAGGGAGTTGGACGTTGCAGAGAGCCAAGATCACACCACTGCATGCCAGCCTGACGACAGAGCAAGACTGTCTCCAAAAAAAAAAAAAAAAAAAAAAATTCTAATCCAGACCGATAAGAAAAAAAGAAGACACAAATGACCAGTATCAGAAATGAGAGGCAAAATTGCTACAATTTCTGTAAATATGCAAAGGATAATAAGGAAATACTACTAACAACTTTGTGCCAATAAATTGGACAACTTAGATGAAATGGAAAAATTTCTTGAGAAACGTGACTAACAAAGCTCACCCAAGAAAAAAAAGGTAACCTATATAGCCCTATATTTAGTAATCAAATTGAATGTATGGTTAAATTATCCCCACAGAGAAAAGTCTAGGTTTAAATGGGTTCCTTGATGAATTCTACCAAAAATTTAAAAATAAATAATAGCAATTCTCTACAAACTCTTAGAGAAAATTTAAGAAGAGACAATATTTTCCAACGTATTCAATGAAGCCAGCATTATCCTGATACCAAAAGCAGGCAAATACTTATTAAGAAAGAAAACTTCCAACCAGTATCTCTTAAGAATAGAGATGCAAATATTCTTAACCCAATTTTAGTAAATTGACATCGACAATATATACAAGATCAAGATCAAGTGATATTTGTCGCAAGAATCCTGGACTGGTTTAATGTGTAGAAATCATTATACATAATTTATTATATAAAAAATTTAAAAAACCCAACAATATATGATTATCTCCATGGACCCAGAAAAAACATTTGACAAGATCTACCATTTCGCAATAAAAACTCAATACATTAGAAATAGAAGGGAACTTTCTCAATAAATCACATCTATAAAACTGTTAAGTGACATCATGCTTCGTGGTTAAAAGACTGAATGCTTCCCCAGTAAGATCAGAAACAAAACTAGAATGTCCACTCTCATTAAATCTATTTAACATTATACTGGCAATTCTAGTTCGTGAAATAAGGCAAGGAAAAGAACTAAAAGACATCCATCTGGGTAAAGAAGATGTAAAACTATTTGCAGACGATTATCTTTGTAGAAATTCCAACGGAATCTATACACAAAAAATTACAAGAACTAATAAATGAGTTTACCAAGGTTCCAGGTAACATACGAAACAATTATATTTCTACATAGTGAAACAAATTATTGGAAATAAATCACTGAAATTTTTTAATAATATAGTTTACAATAGCAATATAAACGTAAAAACTTAGGGATAAATCTGCCAAAAGATGCAAAAGACCTGTACACTGTAAGCTACAAAGCAACGCTGAAACAAATGAAAGAAGACATAAACAGATAACTAGAGGTAATGGTTCAGAAGACTTAATATTGGCAAAATGTCAATTTTCCTCAAATTGATCTATAGAGTAATTGCATTCCTAGTGAAAATTGTGAAGGCTTTCTGTATGTTGTAGAAACTGATACATTGATTATAAAATTCATATGGAAAAGCCAAGGACCTAGAATAGCCAAAGCAAATCTGAAAAACAAAGAACAAAATTGGAGGACAAAGAATACTTTAAGACTTATCATAAAACTGCAGTATGGAAGATAGTGGGGTATCAGCGTCAAGATAGATTAATGGAATAATATAGACACTTCAAAAATAAACCCACATGCATATGAACAATTAATTTTTGGCACAGGCAAATTTCATGGAGGAATAATAGTGTGTTCAATAAATGGTGCTGGAAATTCTAGATATCCATATGCAAATGACAGATTTCAGCTTATACTTTACAACATAAAGATGAATATAAAATGGATAGTAGACCTAAATGTGCAACCTACAGCTAAAACATTTCTAGAAGAAAACACAGAGGAAAACCTTTGTGATCTTCAGCTAGGTAAAAGTTATTTATATAACAGCAGTGGAAGCACAATTTATAAACAATTGATAAACTGAACTTTATCAATATTAAAAACTTCTGTAGCTCAAAAGGCACTATTAAGAGAATGAAGACACAGGGTACACACTGAGAGACATTATTTGCCAATCATGCACCTTGTAAAAAAGTTGTATTCTGTATATACAAAGAACAGTTAAATAATAAAAAAGAATCCAATTAAAAATTGACAAAAGATTTGAACAGATATGTCACTAGAGAAGATATACAGATAGCAAATATGCACATAAAGTATGCTCAACATCAGAATTAATTAGGGAAATGCGTACTAAAACTGTAATATGATACTACTATATACTTTGAGAATGGTTAGAATTTAAAAGACTGACCATCACGAGAATTGGCAAAGAAGAACACGAACACTCATGCTTTGCTGGTGGGAATGGAGAAATGGTGCAACCACTTTGGAAAACAGTCTGGCAGTTTCTTAAAAATTAAACACACACCTATCATATCATTCACCCACTCCTGTTCTAGGTATTTATTTACAAAAAAGAAATGAAAGCATATATCCTTACAAAGACTCATTTATAAATCTTCATTGCTGCATTCTTTATTTGCAATAGCCAAAAACTGGAAACAATTCTTACATCTATCAACTGGTGAATAGATAAACTGTAATGCTTTTATACAACAGAATATTGTTCAGCAATAAAAAAAGAAAATTACTGATATATGCTGTAACATGAATAAATCTCAGAATAATTATGCTGAGTGAAAGATGCCAGACAAAAAAGTATATACTGTATTATACCATTTGTATTAAATTCCAGAAAATGTAAAATAAACTATGGTGAGAAAAGGAAGATGAATGGCTGTCTGGAGATGGGGGTTGGAGGTAAATATGGAGTAGGAGGGAGGGATTATAAAGAAGAATGAGGAAAATTTGAGGAGGATATTGATATTCATTATCTAGATTGTGGTGATGTTTCAAAGGTACATACATGAAATCTCATCAAGTGGCACACTTTAAATGTGTATAACTTATTGCATGCCAATAATAAGTCAATATGTCAGTCAAAAAAGTAAAAAAGTTCTCTTTATCTTAAAGAATATGCACAGTAAAATATTTAAAGAAGGATACCAATAACTAGTTATTTTGAATGGTGGGGAGTAAATAACTTTATTTTTTGTATAACATTAGAAATTACTTTTATAATTATAAAAAGTAAAATGAAAATAATTTCAGTACTATCTAGTCTAAAATATATTCTTTTTTATTGTGTGGCTACAGGCAAATGCATTGTAACTAACACCACCATCATCAGTAATTAGATCATGCATTCATTCATTCAAAAAGGAATTGAGGGGAGTTTTGACAGATGAACTACATTTAACTTGTCAGTGTTGGGGATAGAAAGGAAGGGAATAAAATAGAGAAGGGTTTTTTGAGCAGAGAATAAAAGCATTAGAAAATGCATAAAGCAAGAAACGGCTGGTTTTGGTGGGACAAATAATTGGTTAGATATTAATATAAGGTAATGTTTGAGATGGCTGGTAATGGGAGAGAAAGGCATAAACCAATTCAAGGTCTTGTCTCTATATCTTGTCCACTTTCTCCCTTGTTTCCTTTACTTCTCTCTGCTCCTCTTCCTCCCTTCCTCTCTTCTTCCCTTTCCCTTCTCTTCCTTTCCCTTTGTCATCTTGGGTTTTTTGCATGCTAGGGAAATTCCTTGTATTTGTTTACAGCTTGAATGTTTCAGTTTTCTGCTACATCCTGTCTGCTGTTCACTGTCTCCCACAAAGTCTCTAACTATATATTTCTCTCTCTATATATAGATATTCAGTTATGTATATTCTTAGATTTATGGTCTCATGACAGCTTTGGTCTAGTGTTATAGACCCAAATGGCCCCTAGAATATTCTCAAGAATGCAAATCAAGTACTTCCAAATTAATTTCCTTTTTTCTAAATTACATTTACTCTCTTTCACAAGAAGTTACCCCTTGAATATTTAGGAAATTGATTACCTCCTTTTTTTGAACTAAAGAATAGTTTTCTTTGCTTTTTCAGCATTGCAGAAGCAGAGCTGTTCTCTCAGTTTTAATTAATAAGTCACATTGAATTATGTTGGAGTTTGATATAGGTCTCCACTCAAATATTTTATAGGAGGATCTCTAAGGTCAGAATAAAAGAAGCAAAAGGAAACCCTAATAGTACAATTTTAGCAGTTTACATGTGGCAACCTGGAGAAGGAGTGTAGTGGAACGGGTATATACCCATAGCAACAGATGTTGTTATTTTATTTCAGTATCACTGACATGATGCTCCCCATCATGGGTAATTCTCATGTGTGTGTGATTAAGAGCAAACCTTGAGGAGTTCTCATATGCAGGTTTGCTAAGGAGGAAGGTAATCAAACTCATGCTTGTCCAAAAGATTCTTACGTGGTTTTGACCTTGAGTTCTTGTTTCTCTGGGATAGGGGATTTCTCCAGTGTTTACTGGTGCCTCTGTCCCATCTCTGGCTATCAGAGAGTCTTCTAAATATTTTACTTTGGCATGTTCCATTCTTGTTTCTCAGGAAACTGCTAAAATTTTTGCAGTTTGAATATTTCTTTTTTTTTTTCTTTTTTTTTTTTTTTTGAGACGGAGTCTGGCTCTCTTGCCCAGGCTGGAGTGCAGTGGCCGGATCTCAGCTCACTGCAAGCTCCGCCTCCTGAGTTTATGCCATTCTCCTGCCTCAGCCTCCCGAGTAGCTGGGACTACAGGCGCCCGCCATCACGCCCGGCTAGTTTTTTGTATTTTTTTGGTAGAGACGGGGTTTCGCCATGTTAGCCAGGATGGTCTCGATCTCCTGACCTCGTGATCTGCCCGTCTCGGCCTCCCAAAGTGCTGGGATTATAGGCTTGAGCCACCGCGCCCGGCCGCAGTTTGAATATTTCTACGAGACTTTCTAAAGGGTAAATAAAACAATTTTTGGCTCTATGACATAGCAGTAAGCTTTTTAATTCCATAGAATCTTTAAATGCTTTATGCAAATGAAAAAGTAAAAGATACTCAACCCAATACCCTTGCTTTATAAACAGGGATAATGAGTCCAAAATAGGTGATTTCCTATAATTTACACAAGTAAATAGTGGGTAGAAAAGCTCAGAGAAGACTCCAGGTCTCCTGATGTCCTATGCAAATCTATTTTCACTACACCATGCTGTAGCATGATGACTTTTTCCCTCAAATTTAAAAACAGAAATGATTAAATGACTAGAATAAATAAATAAAACATGTGCAGTGGACGGTTTTACTGGAGCCCAAGGGTTCTAAAGAGGAAAGAGCCAGCGTCAGGCCTCTGTTTCCTTGACGTTGAACTAATTTGTTTTTGAAAATGGTCCACCCTAATCATAGTAATCTTCATCACACATTATAAAATCACATTTTATGTGGCGTTTCAGGCCAAATGAATCCCCCAAAAATGCTTTTCAGAGCTAATACCAAGGTCCCTCAATTAGATGATGCCGTTATGGAATTAAATAATTAAACTACAGAACTAAAATATAAAAGGGTAAGAGGGAACGTGGAAAATGATCATTCTGAAACAAGATCAAGAGTCAATGAGGCAAAGAAACATGAGTCAGATGGCAGCCACCCACTAATCCTGAGCGCTGGTGTGCCCCATCGCCATCTCTTGGTAGCCATGGGTATTACAACTGTAGTTCGCCACAGCCATAAGCTGGCTACACATTCCTTAAGACAGAAAGAAATAAAGTGTTATAATGTCTTCTTATTGACAGAGGTATGATTTCCAAGGGATGCAAAGAAAATTGCTTTTAAAAAATTTAACTTGCTGATTTTTCTTTCTATTGTTAGGAGAACCCAAATATTGACTTCTTAAATTTTGTTTGTAGTGGGGACAAGTGTTCATTCCAAGGTAGCATACTACTAGTATTCTTTTTCTCATCAGTGTCGCAGTGAAGGCTGAAATGAGTTCATTGAATAATTAGTCATAAGGTCAATAGTAATTCTGTTTGTTAAAGCAGAAATATAAGAGTGTATTTTGGAAGGCAATTGTTAAGAGGCTTTTGATTTTCCATGGACTTTTACACACGTTCTATTCTTTTTTTTTTTTTGGTCTCAAGGGGGCAAACAGCTTAAAAAGGGAGTCTTAAAATAATTTCCAGTTTCTTAAAAAGGGGATTCTAAAAAAATTGTTTTTTTTCCCTCAAGGTTAACTTTTGTTTTGAAAATTACCTTTTAAGTAGTTCCTATAGGGTGGGATTTCATCACTAGCACTGGTTTATAGGTGTCCAAAACTTGAACAACTGAATTCGTTGACATCTTTGGGAGAAGGTGTATTTGCTGTCCCCCAAAATGGGTTTGAAAATACAATATATTCTGTTCTTTCTTATAAGCGGGAGCTGAATGATGAGAACACATGGACACATTGAGGAGAACAACACGCACTGGGACTTGCAGGGGGCAGGGCATGGGGAGGGAGGGCATCAGGATAAACAGCTAATGGATGCTGGGCTAAATACCTAGATGGTGGGTTGATCTGTGCAGCAAACCACCATGGCACACGTTTACCTGTGTAACAAACCTGTACATCTTGCACATGTACCTTGGAACTTAAAAGTTGAAGGAAAAAACAAAAGAAAATGTCAAGCATTCCAACACGAGTCTCTGGACCTCATGTCATGATCAATAAAAGTGAACAATGGAGAATTCAGTGTCAGTGTAAAGATCGTTCTTTTGTGCTGTGGATGCTCCAGGACTTTCAAGCCACCATTTCAAGTGTAGTCTTAAACGTGAGGGCAAACCTGCTGTGGGCCTGTCCAAATGTTTGCTGTGGGAGTGCTGTTTTGTTCTCGAGGGCCAGGCTGACACGGAGCGCTCTGGCTGCCACAAAGGCCTCTGTAGGTAAATCTCACAGAGGCTATTATTACTTTCAAGAATTTAATCCATCAATACCAATAAAAATGGAGCATCAGTTAGCAACCCCAAATGTGTCAGATCTTTTTATGTACATTCTCTTATTTAGTTTTCACATCACTCTGAAGTTGGTTTTTATGTTGCTGTTTTACAAATGAGGAAACAGAGCCTGAGAGAAATTTGGTAATAAGCACAAGGTCATACCAGAATGAAGTTCAAGGCAGAGTGTGACTCTAAATTCCACACTCTTTTCAATATACAATGCACACTGCTTTTTCAAGTCAGCCAGCCCCAGGCTATGCTTATTTCCATTAATAATTTGAGGACATTAGCCTATTATTGATACTAATGCTACAGCAAACAAAGTTAAAGCATTTGTAACTACATCTTCGTTTTTGTGTTTAAGCAAAAATATACAAACTATGCTGCAAACTCACACGTGGGAATGAAAACCAACACACACCCACATCCACAAATTGGTTAACAAGGTTGTACATAGTATCAGCAATTAAAAAAGGGTAGGGGAGAAGGAAAGACATTGCTTTACATTGTTACAGGCTGATTTCTTTACAAGATTTTTTAAAGGGGAAGATCCCTGCTTACTTTTTCAAATGAATTATAATATGAAATACCAAACTACAGCACAGATAAGAGCCACCTTGTTGGAAGCTATAGTTAAAACTTTGGAGTTCTGACTTGAAACTTCCCTGCCCCATCACCTTCTCTGGGATTCCAGGACTTGAACGAAGATGTACTGAAAGCCCCTCACACTACTGAAAATAACATTAGGTCAGAAGCCATGGATTTGGGTTCAAGAGTAGGCTCCCTCTCTTTCATTGACCCTAACCAACTTTCTTAATGCTGCTGAGCCTTAGTTTTTATACCTTAAAAACAGGTATAATAGTGCTTGTCCTATGGAGCTGTAGTGAGATTTAAGTGGTATAATGCATATCAGGGCCCAGAACAATGCATTGAATTTAACAAGTTTTAATAATAAATACCACCCTTCATCCCTCAAGAGGCCTTCTCTAAACTGTCCAGATGATATACAGGTCACATGCAACTACAACTTTCACTGTTCAACCAATGCAGTATCCCAAGGTGTAGCAAATCCTGTCCTTTGGCTGGCAAATATAGCTATCTGTATTGATATTTGAAGTCACCATCTTCCCCAAGCATTTGCTCAAAATGCTACTTCCTTTTACATTGCTTTACTTCCCTGCAACGTCAGGCATTCAGGGTTGGAAATTAAGTAAAGCATCATCCACATGCATTTCTTCAGGGCATTTCTAATCAATATAGTACAGAAAGGCCCAGATTAGGAAAAGATACAAGTACTTCTAAGATAATTTAAGGTTCTTCATCTTTCAGATGATACTAATGCTTGAAAATAGTGGCTACTGAATTAGCTTGGGCACATGGCATGAATGTATACACAGTTATCGTATTGTTTCTGTAACTCTTCTGTGAAACCGAGGAACTTAACATTTCCTGATTCAGAGGTTGTAATTAAAATACTCTGTGGTTGACAAAAAGGGGAAATTTTGGTAACTGATCTGTTGGCCCCTCACACTATAGAGCTGATCCTGTCAGTTCTTATTAATGATCATGCTTTCTTTAGTATTGAATAATGTGTCAGGAATAAAAAGTTTCCCCTAGCTCTTAGATGTGAAAAATGAGTTTGAAATCATCATCTTTATTTCTGTAAAGATTTTAAAGGAGCTATAGAAAACATAAAACAAAAGATTGTTGATAATCTTGTCCAAATTCATATTAGACTTTGCTCATCTATCTGCAGACTTGGCAGACATAACTAATATAGATTGTAACGAATTCTATTCAGCCTATAAACTTTTTACTAAAGGAAATAAAAGATATTACCTGCTAAATGTCTTGCACATCTTGAACACAACACTGCTGAAAAGGGGTGTGATTTGCTTACTTGTGGATCGAGGCTTTCATAATAAAAGTTCCTGGTCACTTTGAAGTTTCCTCAGAACATGCAGAAGCAATTGACAACACGTTTGACTTTATAAAAATGGAAAGTGATAGCTTCTTAGACATGTGCCTACAAGATGGTACATCTTGATATACTGTTGCTGGCCACAGAAAAGATTTTTAAACTTTGGCCTGCAGTAAACTATTTTCAAAGTGTGAGACAAGAAGAAATCTCTTCTAATTTGGAAATACATTGAAGATGAGAATGGGGGAAAAAAGAGTACAGTAAAACAGAGTTTTATATGCTGTTTTTCTGAAGCTGTTTGATCTTTGAAGAGACATTAAGTATCCTAGAAAAGGATAAATTAACAGTATGTGAATAGTTTTAGGTTGTGACAATTATATGGAAAAAAGACGCAATTTTTGGAAATAAGACAGCTTCAGATTTCAGAAAATGTCAATGAAAAGGGCAACCAAATTAAACAGAACTTTCTCAATTTCCTTACTAAATGTGTAATTTATTAGAGTACAATGTTGATTTCATAAGTTTAGATGACTTCTGTGCTTTAAAACCATTTTCCCTGAGGTAGGTTTAACTTTGTGTTTTAAAATCATGGCCACTTTAGATCTGGAGAACTTATGCACACATTTAAAGATGCAAAAGACCTGATGGACAGGCAGCAAGCTGGTCTATGGTAACAAGCCTGTAGATACAAAGTGGGTGGAGATTTTGGGGTGAAAACTAATCCTACATATCTAAAAGCCTGCTGTTGCCAGTAAATAAAATATTAAGTATTCTATTGTTATAGTTTGATATTTGACCCCTCGAAATCTCATGTTGAAATTGGATCCCCAGTGTTAGAGGTGGGGCCTGGTAGGAGGCATTTAGATTGTGGGGATGGATCCCTCATGAACATCTTGGTGCTGTTCTCATGGTAGTGAGTCAATTCTCGTTCCATTAGCTCCCATGACAGCTGGTTGTTAAAAAGAGCCTGGCAATTCCCTCCTCTCTCTCTCTCTTTCTCTCGCTGCTTCTCTCACCATTGGTGATCTCTGCACATTCTGGCTCCCGTTCACCTCTGCCATGAGAGGAAGCTTCTGGAAACCCTCACCAGAAGCAGATGCTGGTGCCATGCTTCTGCAGAACCATGAGCAAAATCAACCTCTTTTCTGTGTAAATTACCCAGTCTCACGTCTTCCTTTATAGCAACACACAAACAGACTAAGATGTCCAGGTGCAAATGCTTTTGTAGAGAGGATATATATCACCTTGACATTACCATGCTGGACTGACACCAGGCACCCATGTAACATAGGCTCAATGAGAGCAGAGCTGCAAGACAAAGTAATGTTACATTTGCTATGTCAGTTTTGCCTACATAAAAGAAGGATGTCCTAAAGGGTGCAGGCATTTGAAAGATGTATCATTAGAGAAGTAAATAGAAAGATTATAATTTTCCTATGTCTCATAGGACTAAAAGAAACTTATTTTTCATTGCATAGTGGTAATAATACATTTTTAATTAGTTTTGTTTATGTTCTCTTTTTTAAAAGTATTATGCACCTTAAAAATACATATTAATATAGCATGATGAATATATAGCATCTCATTAATATCCAAGATAATTAAAAATATTTAAATAAATTACTCTGTTAAAGAATAGAAAAAACTTATAAAATTATCATTACATTTTTCTCACATATATTTATTTATACCTACTATTAATTACTAACTGCCACTTTTAGTCTTATTTTGTTGTTTAAATATTAGCATTTATATAACAGAAAGTAAATAGCAAATAATAATGTATGATTTCAAATAAACATCTATTCTTCATATTTTATGTTAAAGTAATAACACATGTCTGTGTAATTTTTTAAAAATTATTTTTGTTTGTTTGGTACAGCTGTGTCTTGGATTGACTTTCTAAAATGTTGCCAATTCTACCTAGGTAAATGCACCATAACCAGCTCCTGGCCCACCTGGGTTCCCTCCTTCTCTTCCTACAGGCTGCATAAAAGACATATAACTTACTCAGGCTGTGTAAAGACAGACATAACTTACAATACCCATACCTCCAACCGAACATCTGAGGGGAAGCTAATAAGGTATCAAAGAACATGGACATGGACTAACAAATAATTTTACCACATTTATGCAGAATGAATAAAATACATAGAAAGGACTGTCCTAGTTAACAGAAAGTAACAATGTAGGGGCAAAACCCCTCTAAAAGAGATAAGCAAGAAGGTATACAAAAGACAGATGAATAATTTAAGCTGGGGAAAACATTACCCGAGAAACAAATGCAAATTTCCTACAACTGCTTTGCAGTGTAGAAGAATTTCAGGGTATCACAAATTAAGTGACTCAAGATCCAAAGGGTAGGATGCTAAAACAACAAAATGAGCTGATAAGAAAGATGACTGAAGAAGACAGAAATCGAGAACACAGGCTGGGCGTGGTGGCACACGTCTGTAATCCCAGCACTTTGCAATTCGTAACACAATGCTGAAAATATACTATAGGTGAAAAATGCAGATACAGGTTATAAAACATTGTGAGGCTGAGGCAGGTAGATTACCTGAGGTCAGGAGTTTGAGACCAACCTGGCAACATGGTGAAATCCTGTTCCTTACTAAAAATACAAAAAAAAATTAGCCAGGTGTGGAGGCAGGCGCCTGTAATCCTAGCTACTTGGGAGGCTGAGGCAGGAGAATCACTTGAACCTGGGAGGTGGAGGTTGCAGTGAGCCAAGATTGCACCATTGCATTCCAGCCTGGGCGACAAGAGCAAAACTTTGTCTCAAAATAAAAAAAAAAAAAGAAAGAAATTGAGAACACAAATTCTGCTTTTAAATGAAATTAACAGACTAGAAGCAGAATAGATAGAGCAAAAGAGTTAATTTGTGACAGAGAGAGTAAAGGCTTGTAATGATAACCCTGAATGTAGAAGAAAAAGTTAAAGAGATTAATGCAACTAGAATGACAATAATTTATAACAAGCCAGGGATGATGCTGTTATCAAGAACAACTGGTCTTTCCGAAGTAGAAAGAGAAAGAACTCCAACAGTTGTGAATGACAGAAATCTCTACCAGAGTGGCCTGAGAAATCCTGGGTCAGGCATCCTTCACTTGCCTCTGCTGTAAATGTTTCTGTTACTTTTAAAATTTAAATATGTTGGGAAATCTTCCTCCATTATTACCTAATATTGAGGAAGTAATTTATTTTATTTATAATAACATATGAACACATGGGCTGGGTGAGGTAATCCCAGAGCTTTAGGAGGCCAAGGCAGGAAGACTGCTTGAGGTCAGGAGTATGAGACCAAGCCTGGGCAACATAGTGAGACCCTGTCTCTAAAAAAACCAAAAAAATTAGCTAGGTGTGATGGCATGTGCCTTTGTACCAGGTACTTAGGAGGCTGAGGTGGGAGGGTCGCTTGAGCTGAAGAGTTCCAGGCTCCAGTGAGTTTTGATTGTTCCGCTGCACTCTGTCCTGGGTGGCAGACGGAGATCCTGTCTCCCCCACCCCTGCACCCCCCAACACACACATGTATGCACATGCATACGCATGCGCACACACACATCCACACATGCGCACACACACGTGTGCACACCTGTGCACATGCACGCACACATGCGCACACATGTGCACACATGCACACATATAAATATATGTACATTTATTATTTATAAATTTGTAATAAAGTGCTTTTATAATTTCATATATAAAATATAGATCATTTTAATAGTGTATATATAATTTTACATATAATGGAGCATTACATTTATTTATATAAATATATTACATATATTAATGTTTTCAATAATATATAAATAGTAAAATATAAATCTTATAAACTTATTTAGTTTAATTAAAACATGAAACCAGTAATGCAATGTACATACATGTGTGTATGTGCACATGTAAATTTTGTCTGTCACGTGGGCCATTCTAAAAAAATGACAACCTGACCTGTATTGAGGCTGTGATTAAACAGATCTGTTCACACACTAAAGCTGTCTGTGCACATTGAAAGCTATAAAAGAGTTTAATTCCTTTGACCCAGAAATTTCACTATTAAAACTCTTATTTAAAAATAAACATTTATATACATGGATATTTGTGACAACACCGTTTCTAATACTAAAAGATTAGAAATAATTTAAAAATTGAACCATAGCACGTGTTCATGAAGTAAGTAGTGGTATATACGAAAAATCAAATACTATTTAGTCATTAAAAATCAGATGCCAGGAAAAAATGTGCGATTCATAACACAGTGCTGAAAATATACTATAGGTGAAAAATGCGGATACAGGTCATAAAACTTTGTATAGTATGATCACGACTATATAGAAATATACACACACATATAATCTTATTTAGTGATCTGTCCATTATGCATCCATTCCATTCATCTCTACTGAAAGCACACATAAGCACCAAAAAGAGATTTTAATTTTCTACTTAATTTATTTCACATTTCTCTGTCAAAAAGATTTTTAAATATTAAAAAATGTATTTTTTAGAAAAATAAATATAAATGCATAAATGATAGCACCTTAATTTATTAGCAAATATGATCATATCAGCTACTGTGATGGGCATCAAAGGAATCTTTGGGAACCCTTTTCACCCCAGATGGGAACACTTTCCTTGGTTCTGTTTGGAGACTTCACTGACAGGAGGGTGAACTTGCTCCTTATTTTTACCCAGCTTCTCTAAAGCATTATTTTTTCCAAGAAACAAAAGGACCAGATGAAATGCTAATGGACTTGATAGAGTACAGGCACAAAGATGGAGACCAAAGAATATGATTATAGAAAGGGGAGCATGCGGTCTCTTGGGTGAAGAATTTTTCACTTCTTTGGAGACTGGAATGATGCAATAGAGCCCATTTAGCCATTTTTCTAAATTAGAACGTGGCAAACTGAAGGTGTCACTCTGGCCCACTTGTGTCTTTTTCTGATTTTGACCCCGTAGCTCACTTGAGACGAAGCCACCTCTCCACTTTTCATAGCTTTGGCTTAATGCCAAGCTTGGGGTGCTTGAGACTTGTACACAGGCACAGAGCGGGGAACTGCATGTCTGAGTCTCTCATTCAGGGCTCTGGAAAGCCTTGAGGAGAAGTGGTTGGACATTGGAACAAGGGATCGTGTTTCTTAATTCAGTGGAGAAGACCAGTGTGTAGAGAATGGTGTCTGAAGCATTCTCTCAAGGTGTCTCCTGGAGAAAGTCACTCCTTTAGTCAAATTTTGGAGGCTGTTCAAAACCTTTGAATTTTGGAATATTTTCTATGTTTATTCTAATCATCCTCTTGTCATAAACACAAGGCTGTTTGCATTAAACAATCATATTGATTGGAAATGACAGAGCCTCTCTGGCCAGCCCATCAGGCCAAGGGAGAGGCATAGCAGGCTCAGTTTCTGAGTCCTCTTTCTGAAAATGAAAGGCATGAGGCAGAATCTTTGTAGAGTCATACATTCTCCTGTGAGGAATTTTGTCCTGATACTGGCTCTTGACTTTGTCATTTTTTTATTTCTTCCTTTCACTCCTACTCACATCCTGTTGGAACGACTCATTTTGTTCTTGTTCTGCTCTGGGGTATTCTTCGGAGTGCAAACCCAGAAGTACATCTGCACATTCTCAGCGAACTCATCATTTGGCTGGGCTCCTCTATAATTAGATTTTTCAAAAATCTCTCTCCTCGTATATCAATTATTCCACTCCCTTAATCATCTTCCTCAGTGTTTTGTCTGATCCTACTCATTTATCAAACTATCTGGGTCTATGCTTAAGCATTTTCAAAGAAAGAGTGATGCCTGCTACTAGAGTACAGTGTCTATGTGGAAGAAGTCTTGGGATCTTTTCTCCCATGTCTGTTCTTTTGGTTTCCACTAGCCCTGCTAGATCATAGCATTACTTTCATTATCCGATCCAGAATGCTGTTCCGTTTAATGTGCTTTAGGATTTCCATGATGATGGTTTTAGAAGTAGAGCATTCTGGACATTGATGCTCTCTGTGATTATGTATCTGTGTACTGGGAGACCTAACTTCCTGAAGCACTCACCAGTTGTGTAACTAATTTCCCTATGATAATCTTGGTGATAGCCAACAGACAAGACATATCATGGGATAAATTCCTGACCCAGTGTTGGGTAGTTAGTGTGAGAGGGAAGATGGGCCAGTACTCAGGCAAAGAACAGGTAGCCCTCTGTTCCAACAGGAGTGCCAGAGTCTGAAAATTTACACTATGGTGATTTAATCATAGTCCCAACCTCATCAAACTAGACATGAAAGGAACAAGCTAGCAAGGTCTTAGGCAAAAGACATATGTAAGGAAAGATATATATTTCTACGGTTTGTCATTTAGGTCTTACCGTAGAACCTGATACAAATGTACTGTCTGACAATTTCTCTTCCACTTGTAGACACTATTTTATGATGGGTATAAATTCACTCTTTTATTACAGTCACTAAGCATGAGTGATTTACTTCTTCAATTGATCTATGAGGGTTTTTAAATGCCTTATTCACTTATGTATTCACTTTTTCATCATGCATTTATTGAGAGCTTACTATAGGCTGGGTATTTTGTGGGCGCTGGGGAAGGACTATGAGTAGAAAAAGATAGGTCTCTGTCCCGAGTTTTATAGATCAACAGGAAAGACAGATGTTAATCATAACATCCCACAAATCCTTGTAAAATCGTGGTGCTGATAACTCCTAGTTGAAGGGTACCTTGGTGAAGGGCATGTTGGGGGGTGTTCTGACTGGTTGAATTTGCATATAGTCATTCTGGACTAAATTAGACACACACATACACGTGTGCCCTTCGCTGTAACTGTTCTGAAGGTAAGGTCATGTTGTAATGTTTATTTTTCATAGGGTTTGGTAGTTTTTATTGCATTTAACACATATTTAACATTATTTTGTTCATCAGATTCAGGGAATAAAAAGCTCCCAAACATAATTTTTCTATCAAAATAATGCCTAAAAATAAAAAAAGATTGGACATATATTACAGCTTCTTAAAAGTCTGCAAATCATCTGGCTTGCTGGGATTCCCATGACTTCAGATTAAAGTGAAATTTGACTCCAAATCTGGTGGGAAATTCAGCATCCTGTCACTCTCAGTGTTCACCAATAAATGTCCATGTGGCATTTTTTATTGAAGACTTTTGGCAAAACGTGGTTTAAATGGCAGCTTAACCACAGGACAGGATAGGAAAAATAAAGATATTGGCTATGCAAGATTTTAAAAGTCCCTCAAACATTTCCTCCCCTGGGGAACTTTTGCTTTTTTATTATTTTTTTGTTCAACTCAAGCTCTGTTATTTGCCCATATTTCTAAGTCTATCCAAGCTCTGCCATGGGGGTATCTTTCAACAACTATTCTCTTTTGTTGAGGATCATAAAACTTACTGAGGAGAAAATAAAAAGATTTTGTGATCAAATAAATTTGCGGAGCTTCAGTTCAAATGCCATAAGACATTTTTTAAAAACCGTAACATATCTTAGATTTTTAGCATACTAATATATGTTGTACATTTTTAAGAAAGTTATTTTTTAAAGTTTTTTTCAGAGATCTAGTTTAAATATTTCAACTAAAGTGTATCATTTATGATGACTTTGGCTGCGTGTAGCACACATTCTGACTTAAATGATTTAAGCAGAAAGAAATCTTATTTCATGCAACTGAGTTCAGATGTAGGATGGACGTCAGGGTTGATTGATTCAGTGGCTTAGTGATGGCATCACAGGCTTAGTTTTTTCCATCTTTGCCTCTGCCATACTCAGTGTTGATTTCATACCCAGGCTGGTAGAAGGAGTGATAAAATCTAGAATAGCAATGTCCTTAAGAAGAGGAGTGGCCATTTGTTCCTAGAGCCCTTTCTTAGGTGAGAAGAGACTTGTCTCAGAATCCACAAACCTACTGGTTCTCATGTATCTTTGGACAGAATTGGGTATTAGCCTTATTCCTATATTAATCAACAGCAAGGACAAGGGGTGAGCTCTCCTTTAAGCACCTGGATACACATGGGGTGGGTAATACCTGCACAAAATTGAGGTTCTGCTTGGAGGGAGTTATGTGGGATTAAGTGTGAAGCAGATCACTAACAATGTTTTCTAAAGAAACACTGCTATGGACTGAATTGTGTCCCACAAAGTACGTATGTTGAAGCCCTAACCCCCAATGTTACTGTATTTTAAGATAGGGTCTCTAGGGGTAATTAAAGTTAAATGAGGTCGTAAGGATGAAACCTTAATCCTATAGGACTGGTGGTCTTATAAGAAGAGAAAGAGATTTTCCTTTCTCTCTTTCTTCCTCTCCCTGCATATGCGAATGTGCGCACGTGCACACACACACATAAAAGGCCATGTGAGGACATACTGAGAAGGCAGCTAAACGCGAGCCAGGAAAAGAGAATTCACCAGAAACCAACCCTGCCAGACCTTCCAGCCTCCAGAACTGTGAAAAAACACATTTCTATTGCTTAACCCACCCAGTCTCTGGCATTTTATTATGACAGCCTGAGCAGACAAATACAGATTTTGGTACTGAGAAGTGGGGTGCTGCTGTAACCTAAAAATGTAGAAGCAACTTTGGAACTGGGTAATGGGTGGAGGCTGGAAGAGTTTTGACGTGCATGCCAGAAAATGCCTAGGTTGCTGTGAAGGAACTGTTGGTTGAAATATGGACATTAAAGGCAATTCTGGTGAGGGCTGAAAAAGAAAAGAGGAGAGCTGCAGAGAAAGCCTCCACCTGCTTACAGAATATGTGCAGCGCGATGGACAGAATATTGGTAGAAGTAAGGACATCAAAAGCCATTCTGGCAAGGACTTAGATGGAAATGGGGAAGAAGTTACTGGAAACTGGAGGAAAAGCCATCGTTGTTATGAAGTGGCAAAGAACTTGGGTGTTCCAGTGTTTCGTGGAAAGCAGAACTGGCAGGCACTAAAATTGGATAATTACCTGAGGTGATTTCTAAGCAAAATTGAAGATGTGGCTATGTTCTTCCTGAATACTTAGAGAAAATTCTAGAGAAGAAAAATTGACAAAGGAATTGTTAAGCGAAAAGGAACCAGAGCTTGAAAATTTAGTAAATTCTCAGCCTGTACATATTGCAAAAAGTGAGGAAGCATGTTCTAAAGAGAACACCAAGAGTATGGCTGGACTATTACTTGATAAAGAGATAATGAGATTATATGGGCAGAAAACAGCTTGAACTGCAGGGAACAGAGCAAAAGGGACTAAGTGAAGAAAGGCTGTCAGATTCTTGGATGCTTCAGGACAGAACAACAGAGCTATTTCACTGAAAACATGAGCTATTCTTCAAAAAAAAAAAAAAAAAGGAAAGAAAGACTCTGAAGGTGATTCAGAGATGATCAGGGTTACCACTCATATTACAGACCAGAGTATACAGGCAAGGTTGGGTGAGGTCACCGCCTTGGTTTCAAGAGGCCAAGCCACCTCTTCCTGGAGTGTTGGGGCAGGATCCCTGTCTGACAGAGTCATGGGGGTGACAGAGCATTGAGCTAGAAAGGATTATGCTCCAGTCTTAAAATGTAACAGAATTTGCCTTGCTAGGTTTTGGACACGCTTGAGACTTGTCATCTCTTTCTTCGGTCTGATTTCTCACTTTTGGAATGGGAATGTCTATCTTTTACCTGTCTTAATATTGTATTTTCAATGCACATAAGTTTTCTGGTCTCACGAGCTCACAGCTGGAGAGAAATTTGCCTCAGAATAGATTGTATTCTGAATATAATTGTATTCAACCATACTTGACTTAGACAATAATTAGATGAGAATTTGGACTTGAGATTTTAGTGCTGATACTAAAATGAGGTGAGGCTTTTGAAGCTGTTGGGATGGAGTGGATGTGCTTTGCATGAGAGAAAGATATTAATTTTGAGGGGTCAGAGGCAGAATGCTATAGACTGAACTGAGTCCCCCTAAAATTCATATGTTGATGCTCTAATCCCCAATGTGATGTGATTTGTGATGTGATGTGATGTGATATGATCACATGTGATGTGATGGTATTTGGAGACAGGGTCTTTAGGAGGTAATTAGGATTAAATGAGATCATAAGGGTGAGGTCTTAATCCTACAGGACTGATGGCCTCATGAGAAGAGGAAGATTTTTGTTCTCTGTCTTTCTCTCTCTCTTTCTGTATGTGTGTGTGTGTGTGTGTGTGTGTGCATGTGTTGAGGGAGGGCCATGAAAAAATATAGCAAGAAAGTGCTGTCTGCAAGCCGAGAAGAGCACCCTTAGCAGAAACTGACCATCCCAGGTCTTGATGTGGGACTTCTAGCCTCTAGACCATAAATTTCTATTGCTTAAGCCACCTAGTCTTGATATTTTATTATTATTGCGGTAGAAGACTAATACTTACATCAATGTGATAAAAATTAAAATAATACAGAAGTTTCTAGAAAAAAATGAGATTCCTCTCTCTATGACAATTCGAGCCTTGAAGATTGCTGCTAAAAATAATTTGTGGTGTAGTTTTTCTAGTCGCTTTAATACTTACCAAATGCATGCATATGTTTGTGTATATATACATACATTAATCATTATACACACATGCTTTGTTTACTTTTTATTTTTTAACATTGATATTTTACTTACTGTTATACAAGTTATGTATTACCATTTAACAAAATACATAGCCCTATCTCATTCTTTATAAAGGTTACAAAGATACATTGTGTGGATGTATTATAATTCCTTCAACCACTTTAGTATGGGAGAATGTTGCGTGAAGTGGTTTCCACACTTACCTGAACATGAAATATCTCATATTTGTCATATATATATAATTTGGACTAGCTGTTCTAGAACTTCAGGTTGTCTGTATCTGTTTGTTGCCTTAAAAGAAGATGTAACTTCCTGAGGCTCTCAACACATTTGGCCATTTGGCCATGGCAGAATGTAATTGGCTGATAGTTCTCAAAAGACATGATAACATAGGGCACTAATAATACCCACATGCTGGATGGTCCTCATCTGGTCCTCGTGCACCCAAAGGGGCTAACTTCCCATTCTTTAGGGGACCAAGTACTTTGTTCTTTCATTTGTGACACTGGACTGTTACGGAAATTGTGACATTACTCAGTAGCTGACTTATTTCATCTTGGATGAACTCTCCTTCTAGCTACGTGG
Organism: Papio anubis; assembly: GCF_008728515.1. Classification (NCBI taxonomy): domain Eukaryota; kingdom Metazoa; phylum Chordata; class Mammalia; order Primates; family Cercopithecidae; genus Papio; species Papio anubis. The sequence continues at coordinate 102,904,616 of NC_044982.1, read as the reverse complement.
CTTGAATTGAGTAAATCTGACTAATGAATCAACAGGCAAGATTTTGGCAACATAAAAAGATTCTGGCCTCCCTAAAAGTTTTAAAAATTTGCCTAGTGTTTATAAGGAAAATTATTTATCATAATTTATATTACTTGAATCTAGTTTTATTTATCAACAAATACTCTGAAAGTGACAAAAACCCACCTTAGTAAAGCCATTTAATCCCTAAAGCCATCCAATCCTATTAATGGGGTTGTGAAGATAAACATGGGCGATTCTAACATGCATGTGAGTTTGCACAACTGTCCTGTTTGCAAGAGCCAAGATATTCTTGTGTTTATCATTGGGGATTGAATTGATTTCCAACAGAAAGATTACTCTGCAAATCCGATTTCCATACAAGCCCTGTTAATTGTTATACACATATCTCAGTTTGTTGACTCAGTTGTTTGAAGGTCCAGATGCTGTATTTTGGAAGATTTGTCAATTTAATTTTTTAAAATTATAACAGTTTAATTTTTCATTTCTTCATGTTTAAAGCCTCATTTAGGCTTGGATTTATTTTAGGTGACAGCACATATACATAAAAAAAAGAAAAAGAACCAGCATCGTTAAATTGATGGATCAGAGACTTAAAATTTTTTTAATGAGCTTCCTTTCCTGATTTCCACAAATTATTAGAAAAAAGATCTTTCTCAAGTCCACTTAATCTTTAGCACCTCATTTATATCATCTATGGCGTTTTTCTATACAAGAGTGACTTACAAATTATCACAGATTTCGGATACTGGAAGTTGAGATGTTTCCCATGCTTCATTGTTTAAAAGTGTTTACTTTATAGCAGTTTTTAGTTGCATTATATCCTATTCTAGAGTAATAGCCACTTTTTTTTTCTTTTGCTCCCATCGTAGTGTTGTGTTAAGGAATCATGATTTTCTTTTTTTTTTTTTCTTGTCACCCAGGCTGGAGTGCCAATGGTGCCATCTCAGCTCACTGGAACCTCTGCCTCCCAGGTTCAAACAATTCTCCTGCCTCAGTCACCCGAGTAGCTGGGATTATAGGCACCTGCCACCACACCCGGCTAATTGTTGTATTTTAGTAGAGATGAGGTTTCACCATGTTGGCCAGGCTAGTCTCGAACTCCTGACCTCAGGTAATCCACTTGTCTTGGCCTCCCAAAGTGTTAGGATTACAGGCGTGAGCCACTGCACTTGGCCAGGAATCATGAATTCTTTATACTGGAAAATGAAATTGACTTGTTATTCAAACTCCTATCCAAATGTTTTCATATAGTAAAAGTGCAAGGCATATAGTAATAGTATGATAAGTACAATTAGACTAATAATCATAAGTTTATTAAAGTATATATTCAATGAAACACCATGCATAAATATGTATAATTATATATGCTAAATATGTCTATTATTACCATTATACTCTACTTGGTTAATATAATTTTAATAATGAATAGGAATAGTCCAGGCTACCAGTGTCTTAAAACGACTGTGGATCAATAGATCTGGATCTATAGATCAATCAAGACCCAGGAAAGATAATCTTCTCCATCTCAGTACCCTTAAGTAAAAAAAGAAGTTTCTTGCACTTTCATATTTAGGAAGACAACCTTGGGAAGGATGTTGATTAAAGATATCATTTGACTATCATCATTCTTGTCTTTTAATCTAGATATAACTAACAAGCACAAATAGTGTCCTGAAGCTATGTCTGAGACATTTGGAGGCAGAGTAGGAGCTATCTTGAATAGAAAATGTCTTTCAGCCCACAGAGATGATGTTATCACAAAACACTGTGACTCATTGGATTGACAGATCCTTTCCCTCTCAACATACAGTCTATGACGTTGTTTTCACTGAGAAAGCTTAGTCAAGAGATTGGGTGATGGCAGCTAGCATTTACCTCTACCCCACCATGGGGCAAAACCTGGTGGCTGGAGGGAGGAGAGGGGAGCGCAATGGGGCAGTGCAGCATTAGAGACTAATGTGCCCAATTCTCAGGACCCCTTGGGAATCTAGGGCATCCTTTTCATTGACAAAAATCATTGATGTGCAGCTTCAGTAACTTTGAATCTGTCATGTCAGCTACTTCAGTAGGCTGCATGGATTTAAATGGGTTAGAAGTTCCTTCTCTTTAAAGGGTCTTTGTAGGCAACTCACACAAGGACAGATAGGTTTGAGCACATGTAGCGGGCGGTGCTGGCAGACAAAGAAGGCCAATTTGAGTTCATCCATTTAACCAATTAGGAAAGTTCAACAACAAGTAAACCCTGTGTGGCCAGGTGCGGACCGTATGCCTGTAATCCTGTAATCCCAGCACTTTGGGAGGCCAAGTGGGTGGAGCACTTGAGGTCAGGAGTTCGACACCAGCCTGGCCAACATGGTGAAACCCCATCTCTACTAAAAATACAAAAATTAGCGAGACGTAGTGGTGCGCACCTGTAATCCCAGCTACTCTGGGGGCTGAGACAGGAGAATCACTTGAACCTGGGAGGCGGAGGTTGCAGCGAGCCAAGACTGTGCCACTACACTCCAGCCTGGGTGACAGAGTGAGACTCTGTATGAAAAAACAAAACAAAAACAGGTAAACCCTGTGTTAGGCACAGGAGGAAGGGCTCTGTCATATGACCCTATTTTCTCACTTCTTCCTTTTGTCTGTTTTTTTCTCTCTTAATTATTTGTAAGAACATCCTTGTGCTATGTAAATCAGAAGACCTGCACTGAAAAAGTTAATCTTCTTAAGCCTCAGTTTCTTCTAGTAAAATGAAACAGCCTCAGATTTGTTATAAAAACAATTGAAATGAGTGAATAAGGTCCTTGACATTGCACCTGCCACATTGCAAATACTCAGTGGATTCCACTGACTAACAATGCTTTGTCAAACAGGGCAAAAGCTTTCATTATGTTGGGGGTAACATTTTATAGTCCTTAAAATACCAAAGTTTCAATATTTTTATTTCCTAGAATATTTCCGAGAATCCAAAAAAGAGCTGGGCCACCATACTGGAAGAATTGCCCTCCACTTCACCCATATGAAACTTGTGGAAATTTTTGATTCAGATAAGAACTGTAGTGGCTTATCACAGGCAAAGCCCTGGGGCTAAGTGCTCTAAGAGTTATCAGGATACATCCCTGCTCTGGAGGGGTTTAAGATTGCAGAAGGAGGCTGAGGCAATTGCACAAATTACTGTTTAATAATCACGATAAGGACAGGCACAGTGGCTCATGCCTTTAATTCTAGCTACTTGAGAGGCTGAGGCTGGAGGACTGCATGAGCCCAGGAGTTCAAGGCTGCAGTGAACTGTGATCACACCACTGTACTCCAGCCTGGGTGACAGTAAGAGACCTGTCTCTGAAAATGAAAAAAATAATGATAGTGATAATGATGATGATGATGATGCTAATCACCATAAAAGTCACTGAGTTGCTGAGGGGAATCCAAAAGTAGGGAGCTCACATCTGAATAGAGGATCAGGAAATGCTTCATGGTACAGATTCGTTTTTGCAAATCCAAGACCGACACATTTTCAAGAGTCTGAGAGCTTGATAGCAATTTAAAAATGTTATATATTATGCTTATGTTTTAAAGATAGTCACAAATATGCTACCCTACCAAAAATATATAGAAAACTTTTCATTGATAACTTATAGCTGAAAATATTTTTATAAGGCTAGTTTCTAAGGTCATTGTTTCTGAAACTGGCAGCCTAAATATTTTTTGTCTTTATAAATACACAGTATCTGTGTATTCTCAAGTATAAGAAACTGTGGTGTTTCAGATGAGGGGTAGATAGTTGGATAGAATTTTGACTCACAGACTTTCTGAGTTTCTCACTGACAGATTGAATCCTACTTGCACTTCAGCATCTTTGCTACCTGACCACAGCTATTTTTGGACCATAGCTACCTTTACTCTGTTTAATCTGTCAATAGACTTCCTTTGTGCCTTTTCTTCCAAAAATTTGTTGAGGTATTTGACTGATGACTTCCCCTTGCCATTACCTCCATTGTTATGGAGTTACTCATTTTCGTATTTCCATTCTGAAATTAATGGGGTTTTGGGAGGAAAGGAAATGAATTTATGTTATTTTTTACTTTGAATGAGAAGCCCCTGTCTCTCACATTATTCATTCATTCATTCATTCATTCATTCATTCTTTATTTATTTATGCAAAGACTTGATTAGGATCCAATAGACGTGATGGTTCAATAATTCAAAAGGAAAAAGCAACAAAACTGAAAATAAAAGAAAAATTTCTTTATGTTACACTCTTGGCAAGACATTAGACTTTACATGACACTCCTAGGTAAAGAGTGAAGGATGAGACTTACAGTGGATGAGGAGTCTGGGACAATAGCAAAGATTTTTATAGGGAGGCTGAAAAAAGCAGGTGGACTGTACTTGTGGTGCTTGAAGCCTCACTAGGAAGAGCTCTAAGCTTGTTGAGCCACTTAGAGGAATCCTCATTCTATGCTTTTTGTGCACCAATACTCAGTGGAGCCAAGAAAGCTACCTAGCACCATATTCTTCTACCAATTCAGTACCTTCATTGCCCCCTGCCCTTCCTCACACCATTCCACCTCACTCCTGGTATTCTTTTATTTTTGCTCAATATTATTTTTAGAGCAATTTTAAGATTGCAGCAACACTGAGAAGAAGATACTGAGATTTCCCATATACTCCCTACCCTGCACATGCAGAGCCCCCCACCCATTATCAGTGTGTCCCATCAGAGTGGCCCATTGGTTACTCCCTCCTTCCTTCCCTTCCCTTTCCCTCCCCTTCCCTTCCCTTCCCCTTTCCCTTCCCTTTCCCTTCCCTTCCCTTTCCCTTCTTCCTTCCTTCCTTCCTTCTTTCCTTCCTTCTTTCTTTTCTTTTTTCTTGTTTTTTTTTTTTTTTTTTTGTTTGGAATCTCACTCTATCACCCAGGCTGGAATGCAGTGGTATACTCTTGGCTCACTGGAACCTCTGCCTCCTGGGTTCAAGCAATTGTCCTGCCTCAGCCTCCTGAGTAGCTGGGACTACAGGCGTGCACCACCACGCCCAGCTAATTTTTGTATTTTTAGTAGAGATGGTGTTTTGCCATGTTGGCCAGCCTGGTCTTGAACTCCTGACCTTAGGTGATCCACCTGCCTTGGCCTCCCAAAGTTCTGGGACTACAGGTATGAGCCACCGTGCCCAGCCTATAATTTCTGAATCTACATTGGCACTTCATTATCACCCAAAGCCCATAGTTTACATCAGAGCTGACTTTTGGTGTTGTACATTCTCTGGATTTGGACAAATTTATAATGATATGAATCTACTATTATAGTATCATACAGAGTAATTTCACTACTCAAAAAATCCTCTGTGCTTCAACAATCCACTGTCAAACAGGGCAGAACCTTTTATTATTTTGGGGGTAATGTCATCCTTTCCTTCCTTTAACCCCAGGCAACCACTGATCTTTTCATAGATTTACCTTTTCCAAAATGTCATCTAGTTGGAATCACATATACGTAGCCTTTTCAGATTGGCTGCATTCACTTAGCAATATGCATTTGAGGGTTCTCTGTGTCTTTTCAAGGCTTGATAGCTCATTTCCTTTTAGTTGTGAATAACATTCCATTGTCTGGATGTAGCAAAGTTTATTTATTCATTTACCTACTGAAGGAAATCTTAGCTGCTTCCAAGTTCTGGCAATTATGAATAAAACTGCTATAAATATCCATGTACAGATTTTCGTGTGGACATGAGTTTTTAACTCATTTAGGTAAATACAAAGGAGCACAATTGCTGGATTATATAATAAAAGTTTGTTTAGCTTTGTAAGAAACTGTCAAACTGTCTTCCAAAGTGGTTGTTACCATTTTGCATTTGCATCAGCAATGAATGAGAGTTCCTGTTGCTCCATCCTCACCACTTGTCACTATTGTCAGTGATCTGGATTATAGTCATTGTAATAGGTATGTATTGGTATTTCATTGTGGTTTTGATTTGCATTTCGCTGATGACATATGGTGTGAAGCATCTTTCCATATGCATCTTGACATCTGTATGTCTTCTTGATAAGGTGTCTGTTGGGGTTTTTAGCTCATTTTAAAAATAAGTCTGCTTGTTTTCTTGTTGTTGAGTTTTTTATCTTATTTTATTTTTATTATACTTTAAGTTCTAGGGTACATGTGCACAATGTGCAGCTTTGTTACATAGGTATACATATGCCATGTTGATTTACTGCACCCATTAACTCATCATTTACATTAGGTATTTCTCCTAATGCTATCCCTCCGCCTGCCCCCCACCCCATGACAGGCCCCTGTGTGATGTTCCCTGCCCTGTGTCCAAGTGTTCTCATTGTTCAATTCCCTCCTATGAGTAAGAACATGCGGTGTTTGGTTTTCTGTCCTTGAGATGGTTTGCTCAGAATGATGGTTTTCAGCCTCATCCATGTCCCTGCAAAGGACATGAACTCATCCTTTTTTATGGCTACATAGTATTTCATGGTATATATTTGGCACATTTTCTTAATCCAGTCTATCATTGATGGACAATACCAAGTTTTTGGTATTGTGAATAGTGTCGCAATAAACATACATGTGAATGTGTCTTTATAGTAGCATGGTCTGTAATCCTTTGGGCATACCCACTAATGAGATTGCTGGGTCAAATGGTGCTTCTAGTTCTAGATCCTTGAGGAATCGCCATACTGTCTTCCACAATGGTTGAACTAATTTACACTCCCACCAACAGTGGAAAAGCATTCCTATTTCTCCACATCCTCCCCAGCATCTGCTTTTTCCTGACTTTTTAATGATCGCCATTCCAACTGGTGTGAGATGGTATCTCATTGTGGCCTTGATTTGCATTTCTCTGATGGCCAGTGATGATCAGCATTTTTTCATATGTCTGTTGGCTGCATAAATGTCTTCTTTGGAGAAGTGTCTGTTCATATCCTTTGCCCACTTTTTGATGGGGTTGTTTGATTTTTTCTTGTAAATTTGTTTAAGTTCTTTGTAGATTGTGGATGTTAGTCCTTTGTCAGATGGGTAGGTTGCAAAAATTTTCTCCCATTCTGTAGGTTGCCTGTTCACTCTGATGGTAGTTTCTTTTGCTGTGCAGAAGCTCTTTAGTTTAATTAGATCCCATGTGTCTATTTTGGCATGTGTTGCCATTGCTTTTGGTGTTTTAGACATGAAGTCCTTGCCCATGCCTATGTCCTGAATGGTATTGCCTAGGTTTTCTTCTATGGTTTTTATGGTTTTAGGTCTAACATTTAAGTCTTTAATCTATCTTGAATTAATTTTTATATAAGATATAAGGAAGGGATCCAGTTTCAGCTTTCTACATATGGCTAGCCAGTTTTCCCAACATTTATCAAATAGGGAATCATTTTCCCATTTCTTGTTTTTGTCAGATTTGTCAAAATTCCTATGGTTGTAGATGTGTGGTGTTATATCTGAGGCCTCTGTTCTGTTCCATTGGTCTATCTCTCTGTTTTGGTACCAGTACCATGCTGTTTTGGTTACTGTAGCCTTCTGGTATAGTTTGAAGTCAGGTAGCATGATGCCTCCAGCTTTATTCTTTTGGCTGAGGATTGTCTTGGCAATGTGGGTTCTTTTTTGGTTCCATATGAGCTTTAAAGTAGTTTTTTCCAATTCTGTGAAGAATGCCATTAGTGACATTGAATCTATAAATTGCCTTGGGCAGTGTGGCCATTTTTATATTGATTCTTCCTATCCATGAACATTGAATGTTCTTCCATTTGTTTGTGTCCTCTTTTATTTCATTGAGCAGTGGTTTGTAGTTCTCCTTGAAGAAGTCCTTCACCTCCCTTGTAAGTTGGGTTCCTAGGTATTTTATTCTCTTTGAAGCAATTGTGAATAGGAGTTCACTCATGATTTGGCTCTCTGTCTGTTATTGGTGTAAAAGAATGCTTGTGATTTTTGCACATTGATTTTGTATCCTGAGATTTTGTTGAAGTTGCTTATCAGTTTAAAGAGATTTTGGGCTGAGATGATGGGGTTTTTAAAATATACAATCATGTCATCTGCAAACAGGGACAATTTGACTTCGTCTTTTCCTAATTGAATACCCTTTATTTCTTTCTCTTGCCTGATTGTCCTGGCCAGAACTTCCAACACTATGTTGAATGGGAGTGGTGAGAGAGGGCATCATTGTCTTGTGCCAGTTTCCAAAGGGAATACTTCCAGTTTTTGCCCATTCAGTATGATATTGGCTGAGGGCTTGTCATAAATAGCTCTTATTATTTTGAGATACGTCCCATCAATACCTAGTTTATTGAGAGTTTTTTAGCATGAAGGGCTGTTGAATTTTGTTGAAGAGCTTTTCTGCAACTATTGAGATAATCATGTGGTTTTTGTCATTGGTTCTGTTTATGGAATGTATTACATTTATTGATTTGCATATGTTGAACCAGCCTTGCATCCGAGGGATTAAGCCCACTTGATCGTGGTGGATAAGCTTTTTGATGTGCTGCTGGATTTGGTTTGCCAGTATTTTATTGAGGATTTTTGCATCGATGTTCATCAGGGATATTGGTCTAAAATTTTCATTTTTTGTTGTGTCTCTGCTAGGCTTTGGTATCAGGATGATGCTAGCCTCATAGAATGAGTTGGGGAGGATTGGAATAGTTTCAGAAGGAATGGTACCAGCTCCTCTTTGTACCTCTGGTAGAATTTGGCTGTGAATCCATCTGGTCCTGAACTTTTTTTGATTGGTAGGCTATTAATTATTTATTGCCTCAATTTCAGAGCCTGTTATTGGACTATTCAGAGATTCAATTTTTTCCTCGTTTAGTCTTGGAAGGGTGTATGTGTCTAGGAATTTATCCATTTCTTCTAGATTTTCTAGTTTATTTGAGTAGAGATGTTTATAGTATTCTTTGATGGTAGTTTGTATTTCTGTGGGATCGGTGATGATATCCCCTTTATCATTTATTATTGCATCTATTTGATTCTTTTGTCTTTTCTTCTTCCTTAGTCTTGCTAGTGGTCTATCAATTTTGTTGATCTTTTAAAAAATCCAGCTCCTGGAATCATTGATTTTTTGAAGGGTTTTTTAGTGTCTCTATCTTCTTCAGTTCTGCTCTGATCTTAGTTATTTCTTGCCTTCTGCTAGCTTTTGAAAGTGTTTGCTCTTGCTTCTCTAGTTCTTTTTATTGTGATGTTAGAGTGTCGATTTTAGATCTTTCCTGCTTTCTCTTGTGGGCATTTAGTGCTATAAATTTCCCTCTACACACTGCTTTAAATGTGTCCCAGAGATTCTGGTATGTTGTATCTTTGTTCTCATTGATTTCAAAGAACATCTTTATTTCTGCCTTCATTTCGTTATGTACCCAGTAGTCATTTGGGAGCAGGTTGTTCAGTGTACATGTAGTTGTGCGATTTTGAGTGAGTTTCTTTATCCTAAGTTCTAATTTGATTGCACTGTGGTCTGAGAGCCAGTTTGTTGTGATTTCTATTCCTTTACATTTGCTGAGGGTGTTTTGCTTCCAACTATGTGGTTGATTTTGGAATAAGTGTGATGTGGTGCTGAGAAAATGTACATTCTCTTGATTTGGGGTGGAGAGTTCTGCAGATGTCTATTAGGTCTGCTTGGTGCAGAGCAGAGTTCAAGTCCTTGATTTCCTTGTTAACCTTCTGTCTCATTGATCTGTCTAATATTGACAGTGGGGTGTTAAGGTCTCCCATTATTATTGTGTGGGAGTCTAAGTCTCTTTGGAGGTCTCTAAGGACTTGCTTTATGAATCTGGGCGCTCCCGTATTGGGTGCGTATATATTTAGCTCTTCTTGTTGTGTTGATCCCTTTACCATTATGTAATGGCCTTCTTTGTCTCTTTTGATCTTTGTTGGTTTAAAGTCTGTTTTATCAGAGACTAAGATTGCAACCCCTGCTTTTTTTTGCTTTCCATTTGCTTGGTAGATCTTCCTCCATCCCTTTAGTTTGAGCCTATGTGTGTCTCTGCATGTGAGATGGGTCTCCTGAATATAGCACACTGATGGATCTTGACTGTTTACCCGATTTGCCAGTCAGTGTCTTTTAATTGGGGCATTAACCCATTTACATCTAAGGGTAATATTGTTATGTGTGAATTTGATCCTGTCATTATGGTGTTCGCTGGTTATTTTGCCTGTTAGTTGATGCAGTTTCTTCATAGCATTGATGGTCTTTACAATTTGGCATGTTTTTGCAGTGGCTGGTATTGGTTTTTCCTTTCTATGTTTAGTGCTTCCCTCAGGAGCTCTTGTAAGGCAGGCCTGGTGGTGACAAAATCTCTCAGCATTTACTTGTCTATAAAGGATTTTATTTCTTCTATTTCTTCTTCACTTTTGAAGCTTAGTTTGGCTGGATATGAAATTCTGGGTTGAGGCTGGTATTGGTTTTTCCTTTCTATGTTTAGTGCTTCCCTCAGGAGCTCTTGTAAGGCAGGCCTGGTGGTGACAAAATCTCTCAGCATTTACTTGTCTATAAAGGATTTTATTTCTTCTATTTCTTCTTCACTTTTGAAGCTTAGTTTGGCTGGATATGAAATTCTGGGTTGAAAATTCTTTTCTTTAAGAATGCTGAATATCAACCCCCACTCTCTTCTGGCTTGTAGGGTTTCTGCTGAGAAATCTGCTGTTAGTCTGATGGATTTCCCTTTGTGGGTAACCTGACCTTTCTCTCTGGCCACCCTTAATATTTTTTCCTTCATTTCAACCTTGGTGAACCTGACAATTATGTGTCTTGTGGTTGCTCTTCTCAAAGGGCATCTTTGTGGCGATCTCTGTATTTCCTGAATTTGAATGTTGGCCTGCTTTGCTAGGTTGGGGAAGTTCTCCTGGATAATATCCTGAAGAGTGTTTTCCAACTTGGTTCCATTCTCCCTGTCACTTTTAGGTACACCAATCAGATGTAGATTTGACCTTTTCACATAGTCCCATATTTTTTGGAGGCTTTGTTCATTTCTTTTTACTCTTTTTGTCTCTAAACTTCTCCTCTTGTTTTAGTTCTTTAATTTGGTCTTCAATCACTGATACCCTTTCTTCCACTTGATCTAATCAATCAGCTATTGAAGCTTGTGCATGCATCATGTAGTTCTCGCGCCATGCTTTTCAGCTCCATCAGGTCATTTAATGTTTTCTCTACACTGTTTATTCTAGTTAGCCATTTATCTAATCTTTTTTCAAGGTTTTTTAGCTTCCTTGCAATGGTTTCAAACGTCCTACTTTAGCTTGGAGAAGTTTGTTATTACTGACCTTCTGAAGCCTACTTCTGTCAGCTTGTCAAAGTCATTCTCCGTCCAGCTTTGTTCCGTTGCTGGTGAGGAGTTGCAATCCTTTGGAGGAGAAGAGGCGCTCAGGTTTTTAGAATTTTTAGCTTTTCTGCTCTGGTTTCTCCTCATCTTTGTGGTTTTATCTACCTTTGGTCTTTGATGCTGGTGACCTACAGATGGGGTTTTGGTGTGGATGTCCTTTTTGTTGATGTTGATGCTATTCCTTTCTGTTTGTTAGTTTTCCTTCTAAGAGTCAGATCCCTCAGCTTCAGGTCTGTTGGAGGTCCACTCCAGACCCTGTTTGCCTGGGTATCACTAGCAGAGGCTGCAGAACAGCAAATACTGCAGTACATCAAATATTACTGCCTGTTGCTTCCTCTGGAACCTTTGTCTCATAGGGGCACCTGGCTGAATAAGGTGTCAGTCAGCTCCTACTGGGAGGTGTCTCCCAGTTAGGCTACATGGGGGTCAGGGACCCACTTGAGGATGCAGTCTGTTCATTCTCAGCTCAAACACTGTGCTTAGATAACCACTGCTCTCTTCAGAGCTGTGAGACAGGGACATTTAAGTCTGCAGAAGTTTCTGCTGCCTTTTGTTCAGCTATACCCTGCCCCCAGAGCTGGGGTCTACAGAGACAGCAGGCCTTGCAGAGCTGTGGTGGGCTTTGCCCACTTGGAGCTTCCCCAGCCACTTTATTTACCCGCTCAGACCTCAGCAATGGTACACGCCCCTCCCCCTACCAGGCTACTGCCTGGCAGGTTGATCTCAGACTGTTGTGCTAGCAGTGAAAAAGGCTCTGTGGGCATGGGACATGCTGAGCTGGGTGCGGGATATAATCTGGTGTGCCGTTTGCTAAGACTGTTGGAAAAGTGTGGTATTTGGGTGGGAGTGTCCCAATTTTCCAGGTACAGTCTGTTACGGCTTCCCTTGGCTAGGAAAGGGAAATCCCCCGACCCCTTGTGCTTCCCAGGTGAGGTAACGCCCTGCCCTGCTTCACCTCACCCTCCGTGGGCTGTGCCCACTGTCCAACTGGTGCCATTGAGATGAACTAGGCACCTCAGTTGGAAATGCAGAAATCACCATCTTCTGCATCGTTCACGCTGGGAGCTGCAGACTGGAGCTGTTCCTATTCGGCCACCTTGGAACAGAATCCTGTTGAGTTTTAAGAGTTGTCTCCTGGAACTCTTTTTTATTTTCTCTTTTAAAAAAGGCTTGTCTTTGCAGTACACATTCTATGTGGTTTCTAGTAGTGTGGAGTTAACATTGAGGTATATTTAAGTTTAGCAGACAACTGTTGCAATCTATTCAATGATTAGTTTATTTACTCATCAAACATGTATTTGTAAATTACTGTATAGCAGGTGCTATGATAAGTGCTCAGATTTTAAAGATTATATTTGCTGGCCTCAAACAGCTTTTAGACTAATGTGAAGTCAGATACATAAATACGTAATTTCCATGTTACCGTAAACAATATTATAATAAAGAAAATTAGAAAGTGTGATGAGAACTCAGAGAAGGAAGAACTTTATGGAGTCTGGAACTCAGGAAGTGGGGGAGCTGGAATTGAGCTGGATGATATAAGGTGAGTAGATAGGGGAGGAAAAGTTTGCTAGCTGGGAAAGGGCCAAAGGAGAAAAGGCTTTCTAAAGACTGAGAGAAATTCCCTTTCAGCCTTGAGGAGAAATGCAAGAACATGGTGTGTTGATGAGAATTTCAGGTAGTTCAGTGTGCCTGGAGTTCTCTGAGAGATTATGGCCAATGTTGAACTTTATTGGTACTAAATCCCATCCTTTAAAGAAGTGGGATTGACAGTTATTTTTATTTTTTATTTTTCTGGGGGACAGAGTCTCACTCTGTTGCCCAGGCCAGAGTGCAATGGTGTGATCTCGGCACACTGCAACCTCAGCCTCTCAGGTTCAAGTGATTCTTCTGCCTCAGTCTCCCAAGTAGCTGGGATTATAGGTGTACACCACCAGGCCTGGCTAATTTTTGTATTTTTAGTAGAGATGGGGTTTCACTTTGTTGGCCAGGCTGGTTTTGGACTCTTGACTTCAGGTGATCTGCCTGCGTCTGCCTCCCAAAGTGCTGGGATTACAGGCATGGACCACTGTACCTGGCCAACAGTTTTATTGAAGTCTTCCCATATCATCTGAGTTTTAATGAAGATCTTAATTTCTAAACACTCCAAGGATGCTAGGAATCATAAATCCTATCAATCAAGGAGAGATCACCAAATCATTGCAAGGCTTTGATATGAACAAAAATGAATAACTGCCCTTCCTGTCTGGAACCGCAGACCTTAGTTAGGAAAGAGTTCCTCAAAACTCAAAGATCTCTTTTTTATAGGTGATAGTCCTTAGTTTTATTTAGGAAAGAAGAAAGTTTATGAAATATTTTCTTGGAGTTCCACAAATCATGGAACTGCTGGGAGGCATCATGGAGGATCTTGAGTATTTGACCTGAAATAAAAATGGCTTAGTAGTACTCCCCTCACTTCTTACTGAGAAAGTCCCCTGGCCAGATCTACTGAGCATCCACTGTCTCAGTCAGTGTTTCACAAGTGAAATTCCTAGACCGTAGCGTTAGCAACACCTGGGAGGTTGTCGGAAGTGCACTTTCTCAGGTTCCACCCTAGACCTCCTGTGTCAGGAACTTTGGGGCCGGAGCTTAAAACTCTGTGTTTTAACAAGCACTTCCAAGGAGTCTGATGCACAATGCATGCTCAAGTTTGAGAATCACTGGTCTCAGTGATTGCTGGTGAAGTTTTCTGTTGCTATTCTATATCTTGCCAAGTGAGGGAGCATTTTGTACGTCTTTGCCACACTCTACCCCTCTTTCCTAAAGACCCAAGCAGCTTTTCTAAAAGAGGGCTGACTAGTTAGTCATCAAATACAAGAACAACTCTTTTTGTTACTTTTCTATTATAAAAGATACATAACCTAAAATTTGCCATTTAAATCCTTTTAAAGTACAATTCAGGCATTAATTACACTCACAATATTGTACAACTATCTCCACTATCTATTGTCGAAACTTTGTTGTTACCCCCCAAATTCTGTCTGTAATCATTAAGCAGTAACTTCCCACTCCCCTTCCCTTCAGCCCCTGGTAACCACTAATCTACTTTCTGTCTCTATTCCTCAGCGTTTTGTGGGTAGCTCATGTAAGTGGAATGAATTGCACAATATTTGTCTTTGTGTAAATGACAACATTTTGAAATGCTGGTTGCATTCATGCTGGAAGGTGCTAAGCCTTGGTACCACATATAGCCATGTTACCTCTCAGTCATACAGGACAGATAACAGTCAGGTTTGTCTTCACTGTGCTCTTTAACTGGAGCAAAATCAGATAGGTTTTTGTTCATCTATTGAATCAGAAACTGTCTGCTGGGTGCCTGCTCTGTGCTGTGCATTGAGATAGGATATTACATCTTTTCTTTTGTGCTGCCAGATATTTCAAGAGTGGATTATATCATAGGCACATTTGACTTACAAGAATTCAACTAAATGTGTGATATAGTAAATATTCTATTATAGTCAAATAGCAAACATTCTGTATAATTCTATTTTGCATATATATGCTTAATTATATTCTTTACTCATTATACCTATATATATATACATCTTACAGTATAGGATTATAGTTGTACATCCATGTATAATGTACTTTTTGAATTGTTTAAGGAAGTTACATCATTTTAAGGGTATGTTTGCCTTAAGTGCTAACTTGAGAGTCACCTCTATGTAGAAAGAGACTCTCTTGTTTGTGAGAACTTATTGCAATCCCAGTCTGCTCCTTTCCCCTCAGACATTAGCTTTTTCCTTCCCACTGCTGGGGATTCCCAAATGCTTTTGTGTGAGGCTTGTCCTGATGCTGTTGCTTGTGAATTCGGAAGCACTTCAAAACCATTTCTCCTTTGCAGAGTCTCTGCTTGTGACAAGCCCGGCAGAATGGAGCCCTCCCAGCCTCGATTGCGGTGCTCTGCTCCTGGTTCCATCTTAGGCAGTAGCCACCCTCTGTCACACTCCCTGCTGAGTGTTTGTAACCAAACCAGTCTGAGATCTGGGTTTCATTTTCCCTTATAAAAATTTGCCATGATTGATGAGGATTCCTGCATCTGTCTGTGACAGCATCTGGATAGAGTTGTAGGGGAGGAGGTTCTTTGTTTCCAAAGAGAAATGGACAAGTTCCATCCTAGGCACAGGATCTGGTTCCATTTCTGCATCATATGTTTATGCTTTTTCTTTCCTTTTAGCATGCAGGAGCCATCTCAGTTTCTGTTTCTGTTTTCTCCTCTCTCCCTTGAAAATGGTGATTTGCAAGATCCATGTGTTACCACTTGCCTTGGTCACCTGGCTGTGTATGTGTGTGTGTGTGTGTGTGTGTGTGTGTGTGTGTGTGTGTGATTTTTATCCATCCTGCTAGTCCCTCTCAATCCTGGCAGGAGGCCGGCCCTGTAGCAGATGGTTTTCTAAGCAACATGTTCAATCCCTTGTAAAGGTCCTTCTGCTTTATCCACCTGTTATTTGGCTAACTCCTTTGGGTTTTCACTTTCTTTTCCGCTGCAACAACCCCTTGTCCCACTGCAAACTCTAGTGAGGTTCTAGATTAAATTCTAGGGCCACCTTCTTCCTTCTTTCTGAAATCTCCCCAGAAAAGCTCACTAGTGCCAGTGCTCAATGTGGTGTTGGACAGCAGGTGTGAATTACCTGACATTGGAGTGAGACAGATGCCCAGTGAAGTTCCAGATCTGCTGCTTTCTAATATGGCTACTTCAGGCAGGTTGAGTTACTTTTTTAGTCTCTTCATCTGTAAAATGGTGATTGTTATGAGAAGTAACTGAGCTAGTATTTTCTCAGCAATCTCACAGCAATCTCTCAAGAAATCCCATTAGTTCTAAATTTAAAACATATCCATGTGCTTCTTGAGATCACTGCAATTGTACCATGAAGAACAGTTTGAAGTGAAGGGGTCCTAGAGTGGATATGGGTACATCATTTTGGTGGCTATTGCAATAGGTGAAAAATGATACTTGTGTGATTTCTATTTATTTAGATCTTTAACAATATTTTTTAAAGTGTTCTCTAGTTCTCAGTATAAGAGGATGTCTTTTGTTAAATTGATTACCAGGAATTGTATTCTTTTGCTGCTAAGAATAGTGGGATTTAAACAAAATCATTTCTGAATTTTCATTGCTAATGTATAGAGATACAATTGATATTTGTATGTTAATCTGTTATGGCCACCTTGCAAAACTTGTTTATTAGTTTTAATAGTTTTTAGTGACTTTAAGATTTTTCTGTACCCAAGATCATGCCATCTGCAAATAGACATAGTTTTATTTCTTATTTTCTAACCTACATGTCATTTATTTATTTATTCATTTATGCCTAAGTGCCCTGGCTACAATCTCCAGTATAATGTTAAGCAGAGGTAGCAGAATATGTGTCTTTATCTTATTTCTGATCTGAGGGGAAAAGCTTTCAATCTTTTGAGGTAGCAGAATATGTGTCTTCATCTTATTTCTGATCTTAGGGGAAAAACTTTCAATCTTTCTTCATTAAGTATCATATTAACTGTGGGTTTTCTGTAGGCCACTTTTTCAGGTTGAGGAAGTTTTCTTTGATTCCATCTTATTGAATAATTTTGTAAGAAAAATGTGATGGATTTTATCAAATACTTTTCCTGTGTTTTGAGACGATCAGTTATTTTCAAATTCTTTATTCTATTAATATGGTGGGTTACTACATTGACCGAATTTCAGATGTCAAACCAACCCTGCATTCCTGGACTAAATCCCATTTACTCCTGTGTGTAATCCTTTTTACTTGTTGCTGTGTTTAGTTTGCTCCACATGGCTTTCTACTGGTCTCTGGCGTCTACTCTTGTCTTCCTAGAGTCCTTTAAAAAAAAAAAGTAGAGTTGTCAGAGAAGTCTTCTTAAAACATGCTAAATCATTGCTCAAAATCCAGTAGAGAATCCTCCACTTACAGTGAAGCCAAAGCCCTTATAGTACCTACCTCATCTCAGTCCTGCTCCACTCCTGTCATCCTCAACTCTAGCAGCCCTGTCCATCTCACTGTTCCTTGAACAGGTCAGGGCTATTGTCACCTTACAGTGTCTGCACTGGCTGTCCCCTCAGCTTAGCAGATACTTCTCCTGATAATTGCATGACAACCACTTCCTTTCCATATTTTTGTTTATATGTTGCTTCATCAATGAAATCTACTCCAGCCAACCTTTAAAAACTTGTAACACATTCCTGTACAGCTGATCTCTTTACCTTGTTATTGTTTTTTCTTTTTTTCTCATGGCATTTATCACCTCTAAGAATACTAATTTACTGTACTTTTCAAAAATACTTTTGTCTATTAGTTATTTCATTCATTTTAATTCCCTCAAACATAAGCTCTTTGAGTGTAAGAGTCTTTTGTTTATCAATTTGTCCTGACACATAGGAAGTGCTCAGAAAATATTTATTGAATAAAATAATAATATTACTAAGGCTCTTAGACCAGTGCCTAGCTTTTAAAAAAGGTTAAGCAAACATTTGATGGTCATCTGTGTTCATAAGACTAAGTGGTAGGGGTAGAATAGTACAAAACAAAACACGTTTCCTATTTTCTGGAGCTTGTAGAGTGGAAGAGGAGATAGACATTAATAAAACAATCACACAACTGAGTGAATAATTGCAAACTAAAGTGTGCAATGAGAAAAGAGGAAAAAAGGATGAGTGTACCTAACAGAGAACTCTAGGGGTCAAGGGAGTCTTTCTAGAGGAAATGACATCTAAGTTAGGATGTAAAGGATAAAGTATGAGATACAGGTAAAGAAGGGGAGAAATTCCCGAGCATTTTAGGCTGCAGCATTAGCAAGGTCAAAGGACAAGTCATGGGAACATGCTCTAGGTCTTGGAAAAAGGACAGGGGGGCAGAGGTATAGACAGCAAGAGAAAGTGGTGTGGGACAAAGCTGGAGAGGGTGGCAGCTGCCAGATTTGGTAGGGCCTCCTGGTCCATGTTTCAGATTTGGATTTTCATCCAGAGCAAGAGTGGATGTGGGGTAGCAATGTGAGGGTGCTCAAATCAGAGCTTCTGATTGAGAAGACCACTCTAGATGCAGAGAACAGCTTGAAGGAGATATAGAGTGGATATGGATGGATTAGTTTTGGGGCTATAGTAGTGGTTGGATGAGAGATATTTGGGTGATTTTAATTTATTTAATTTCTTTTTGCTTTATTACATTTTCTAATATACCTAAGGAGTAACCTAGGAAGTTAAAATATATATTCCAACCAAGGACCAATAGCTCCAGAAATTACATTTCTCATTGAAGTACCAGACCCTCACATGCTTAGGCTAGGGTGACAACAGCAGAGATCAAAGGGAATGGACAACTTAAGAGCACTCTAGTAGTTGTGAAGTGGTGTTTGAGGAAATGATGAGATCTAGGTGGAAAGGGCAGGTAGTGTTAAGGGTGCATGTTCAGCTTCTGGAAAGATAGTATTTCCACTCTCTGAAAAGGGGAAGTCTGGAGAGGGTCATGTCTTGGTGAAGTGAATGTTAGGTTCCTGGTACCTGGATGCTAAAGATTGAAGAAGCTTTGGGTGGGGGACAAGCTCTCAGGTGGCCCCCCCCATGATCCTCACCTCCTGCTGTTTATTCCTTTATGTTATTTCCTGCCCTTGAGGATGGAAAAGAGCTGCAACTTGTTTCTAATGCACAGAATATGGCAAGGTAAGGACATGTCATCCCTGGTCACCCCTGTGATTATGTTACATAATTGTGTTATAAGAGTTCATTGCATACATACTCTGTATAGAAACTCTCCTCATTGATGAAGTAAGCAGTTATGTTGGGGAAACCCCCATTGGGAAGAATAGTTGGTGACTTGTAGAAACTGCTCATAGCCTCTAGGAATGCAAAGAGGTCTTACTATCTGTTGATACAGCAAGCAGGCAGTGTCCTTAGCCCTGGCACTGCAAGGAAAGGTATTTTGCCAAGAACCTGTTTGAGCTGGGAAACATCCTTCCCCAGCTGAGTCTCAAGATGAAGACTCAGCCCTGGCTGATGCCTTGATTGCAGCCTTGTCAGACCCTAAGCAGAGGATCCACCTAAGCTGTGGGATTCCTGCCCCACATAAACTGTGAGATAATACATGAATATTGTTTCAAGCTGCTACAATTGTGGCAACATTACACTGCAATTGATAACTAATATTGGTGGCACTTGCTATATTTAGGCCATCTGTGCTGCAGAATATTTGACCTCCAAGAGATAGTTCAGTCCTGTGTTTCCTCCATGTGCCCAGTGATAGGAGCACATTTTTTTCCTCCAGTGACCTCTCCTGACTGGTGAATGACGACCCTTCAGGCTCATTGCCTACAAACACATATACAGAGATAAACCCACTTCCTCACTTGGTACCCATTCCACCGTCCATGATCCAACACAGCCTGCTGCTGAATGGTGCAATGTATTTGTGGTTTTTGCCATTACTTTAAATGGCAAAAATTACGTTTGGACCAACCTAATAATATTACATTTCAGGGGCTGTAGTATGCTTTTAACTTAATTTAATTAAAATTCTTATCACTTTTATCTCATTGTGGTTTGATTTGCATTCCTGCTGATGCGAGTTACAGATGTGAGCATTTTTCATGTGTCTGTTGGCTGCATGGAATCTTTGAGAAGTGCCCTGTTCATATCCTTTGCCCAATTTTTGTATGTAGTTGTTTTGATTTTTTCTTGTAAATTTGATTTGTTCTCGTGTAGGTTCTGGATATTAGCCCTTTGTCAGATGAGTAGACGTAAAAATTTTCTCCCATTCTGTAGGGTTGCCTGTTCTACCTGACGGTAGTTTCCTTTGCTGTGTGCAGCTCTTTGACAATTTTAGATCCCAATTGTCAATTTGGCTTTTTGCTGCCGCTGCTTTTGGTGGCTTTAGGACATGCAGAAGTCCTTGCCTGCCTGCTGGTAAAATGAACAAGCCGGCCCAGGCTTCAAGAGTTTTGCGGCTTGTGGTCTAACATTTAAGTCTCCAATCCATCTTGAATTAATTTTTCAGATAAGCATGCATACTCTCCATGTATTAGCCAATTTTCCAGCACCATTTATTAAATAGGGAATCCTTTTCCCATTTCTCTTATTTTTGTCAGGGTTTGTCAAAGATCAAATGGCTTTAGATGTGTGGTATTATTTCTGAGGCCCCACTTGTCTCCATTGGTCTTTATCTCTCGCCTGGTACCTTGTACCATGCTGTTTTAAGCTGCTGCAGCCTCGTAGCAGGGTTTCATTTGAAATCAGGTAGCGTGATGCCTCCATTTTATTCTTTTGAGAATGGCAATCATTAAAAAACTGCAGGAAAACAAATATGTTGAGAGCATGGAGAAATGGAAACACCACACTGTTGTGGGATCAAACTCAACTGGCTGGAAAACAGTGGCAATTCCTCATGATCTGTAAACTAGAAATAATTATCATCCTCATATCCCATTGCCGGTATATAATTCCAGTGATTTATAAAATCATAAGCTGCTATAAAAGACACAGTAATACCGTATGTTTTATTTGATTTAGATTTATTTATTTATTTATTTATTTACAGCATAAGAAACATCTATTATTAAATGCAACATAGGTTATCAATACCATAAATAACAATAATGAATAGTTTTCAATGTTTTTTAGGAATGAGCTTTATGTCAAGCAATGAGCTGAGTATTTTACATACAGATTCTTTTAATTTTTTTTCATTTGTATTTGCATTTTCTTTTTCTTTTCTTTTCTTTTCTTTTTTTTATTATACTTTAAGTTCTAGGGTACATGTGCACAACGTGCAGGTTTGTTACATATGTATACATGTGCCATGTTGGTGTTCTGCACCCATTAACTCGTCATTTACATCAGGTATATCTCCTAAGGCTATCCCTGCCCCCTCTCCCCACCCTCCCCACAACAGGACCTGGTGTGTGATGATCCCCTTCCTGTGTCCAAGTGATCTCATTGTTCAATTCCCACCTGTGAGTGAGAACATGCGCTATTTGGTTTTCTGTTCTTATGATAGTTTGCTGAGAATGATGGTTTCCAGCTGCATCCATGTCCCTACAAAGGACACAAACTCATCCTTTTTTATGGCTGCATAGTATTCCATGGTATATATGTGCCACATTTTCTTAATCCAGTCTGTCACTGATGGACATTTGGGTTGATTCCAAGTCTTTGCTATTGTGAATAGTGCTGCAATAAACATACGTGTGCATGTGTCTTTATAGCAGCATGACTTATAATCCTTTGGGTATACCCCAGTAACAGGATGGCTGGGTCAAATGGTATTTCTAGTTCTAGATCCTTGAGAAATTGCCACACTGTTTTCCACAATAGTTGAACTAGTTTACAATCCCACCAACAGTGTAAAAGTGTTTCTATTTCTCTACATCCTCTCCAGTACCTGTTGTTTCCTGATTTTTTAATGATTGCCATTCTAACTGGTGTGAGATGGTATCTCATTGTGGTTTTGATTTGCATTTCTCTGATGGCGAGTTATGATGAGCATTTTTTTCATGTGTCTGTTGGCTGTATGCATGTCTTCTTTTGAGAAGTGTCTGTTCATATCCTTTACCCACTTTTTGATGGGGTTGATTGTTTTTTTCTTGTAAATTTGATTGAGTTCTTTATAGGTTCGGGATATTAGTCCTTTGTCAGATGAGTAGATTGCAAAAATTTTCTCCCATTCTGTAGGTTGCCTGTTCACTCTGATGGTAGTTTCTTTTGCTGTGCAGAAGCTCTTTAGTTTAATTAGATCCCAATTGTCAATTTTGGCTTTTGCTGCCATTGCTTTTGGTGTTTTAGACATGAAGTCCTTGCCCATGCCTATGTCCTGAATGGTATTATCTAGGTTTTCTTCTATGGTTTTTATGGTTTTTTGAGATGCGTTCCATCAATACCTAGTTTATTGAGAGTTTTTAGCATGAAGGGCTGTTGAATTTTGTCAAAGGCCTTTTCTGCATCTATTGAGGTAATCATGTGGTTTTTGTCTTTGGTTCTGTTTATATGCTGGATTATGTTTATTGATTTGCATATCTTGAACCAGCCTTGCATCCCAGGGATGAAGCCCACTTGATCATGGTGGATAAGCTTTTTGATGTGCTGCTGGATTTGGTTTGCCAGTATTTTATTGAGGATTTTTGCTTCGACGTTCATCAGGGATATTGGTCTAAAATTCTCTTTTTTTGTTGTATCTCTGTCAGGCTTTGGTATCAGGATGATGTTGGCCTTGTAAAATGAGTTAGGGAGGATTCCCTCTTTTTCTTTTCATTGGAATAGTTTCAGAAGGAATGGTACCAACTCCTCCTTGTACCTCTGGTAGAATTCGGCTGTGAATCTG